>NW_006159697.1:177280-189023 GCF_000334495.1 Tupaia belangeri chinensis
TCCATTTTTTTTTTTTTTTTTTTTTTTTTTTTGGAGAGGTTTTCACTGTAGAGTGCATGCACTTGCCAGACAGAGACATAGAGACAGAAAGTGAGAAATCACCCCCTAGGGGTGATGGTCACACTGCAATCCCTTCTCCTACATTCTCCTCTTAGGATCTTGGACACACATGCACACACGCCCAGAGTGAGTTTAAGCCACTAGGTCCGGGACATGAATCGCGGTCAACCACATGGGAGTCCAGCAACATAGCCATTACGCTAACTGCTGGTCCCCAACCTGAGGCCATTCAAGGGCTTCAACCAATAATTACTAGACTCCTACAGGTTGGCATTTAAACTCCCCTGTGACTCACTCTGTAACTTTCCCTTTATGACAGTAAAAACACTCACTGGAGAATATCACTTAGTCCAAGACCTCAGAACCCAAAGAACAAAGGACTTCACAAGCAGCTCGACACATTCTCATCCGTTAACACTCTCACTCTCTTTTGCTCTGTCCCTCTCTGGCCAAATTCTAAATAAATAAATAAATAAATAAACAAACTTAAATAATTAAAAAAAAAAAAAAAGACAATGCCAAGATCAAGCCAGGAGAAGCCAATCAACAGCGATCTATATCTGAGTTCTGAATGGCCTTTTCAAGGATTAGGACCACTGATGACGGTCTGCCCAGACTCACCCTCCTGCCCCCCCAGATCAAGCACCCTATTTATTCTCTGTCTTTTGCTGTCTCTTTCTTCATTTTTTTTTTCTAATTTATAGTCTTTAGCTCTCTGTCACTCTTTAGTCTTGCTAATTCTTAACAACCCCTCGCCCCCATAGGTCAAGTCAATCACCAGCCATCTATATCTGAGTTCTGTGTGCCTCTTTCATGCGACACACTAGTGTGCTGCAGTTTTCAATTTGTGATTTAAAATTTTTTTTCTCATTTTTAAAATTGTTTTTGTTTGGATTTTTGAGAAGTTTTGTTTTGTTATTTTCTTTACCTTTTTTTTAACCTCTCACTTTACTGCTCAGCACTGACATACTGAGAATCTAGACAGTTCTAGATACACAGTAGCCAAATATCTGAATATTGTCAGGTTTAGGTTATCTTCAATTTCCATCGAATGAGGTCTACGAAGAGAGTAAAACAGTATTGTTTAGAGATCACAGGTTCCCTCCTCTTGCATGCCTCTCAATGCTCAGACTTAACCCCCAAAATTAGGAAAATGTGTAATCTATCAGATGACCAGAAGCCACCACAGTGGCATAAAAAATAAGAGAAACCAAGAAAAATGTCTCTCAAGACTCCTCCATGGCTCCTGAGAACTAATGATTTCAGAGGAAAAAAGAGAAATAAAGATTTTTCTACTGATAATTCAGCCTCCAGCTCACAAACTCGAGTCAAGAGGCAAGGGGCAGGCTTTCAGAAAAAGATTCCACCATGGCTCCTGAGAACTAATGATTTCAGAGGAAAAAAGAGAAATGAAGAATTTCTACTGATAACTTGGCCTCCACACAAATTCAAGTAGTAGAGAACCTCTCTAGCCTCCACCACAAAGACTGAAAAAATTGCCAAAAACAATTAAGAGTAATATATGAAAAATACTAAATACTATCAAATGTCCAAACATCTAGCCTTATCACTGTCTGTCTGTCTCTCTCTGCGCCTCTGTCTTCTCTCTTCTTTTTGTAATTTTACCTTTGTTAAGGTATTGTGCTGACTTTCAACCCCTCCCTTTTCTTGCTAATCATCCCCTTCTCCCAGGCCTTTAGAAGAAGACTCCTCCATGGCTTCTCAGGACTAGTGATTTCACATGGCATGCATGCATGCTGCAGGGGTTTTGATTTTTTGCTTTTTTTTTTTTCAATAAATATTTTGGTTGGTTTTAAATTTATTTTTATCTTTTTCTCTGTTTCTTTTTTTTTTCTTTTTTCCTCTTTGTTTCCTTTTCTTTTTCTTTTATCTCATCACTCTGCTTCTCAATCTCAATATAGCAAAACATCCAAATACTATTAGGGTTAACGTAGTCCTCAATATCCACTGAATCTTCTGAACAAAGGGATAAAAATGGCACAGCAGAGAGATTCCAGATCACCTCTTTCTGCATGTGTCGGAATGCTCAGATTGAACTTCAAGAATTAGGAAAAAACACACCATCCATCAATCAGATAACTAGAAATTACCACAGGGTCACAAAAAATATGGGAAAGCAAGAAAATACTTCTCTTTCAAGGGAAAAGAATAACTCTTCTTCATCCACAGATAGTTCAATGGAAATCATTGAAATGTCTGATAAATAATTTAAAGTATTCATAATGATGAAGCTAACAGAGATGGGAGAAAAGAGATGTCAAGTTCCAGGAGGTGAGAAAATTCTTGCAAGATCTAAAATAGGAATTACACACTTTATGAAAGAATCAAATGGATTTCTTAGAGATAAAGGCTGTAATATAAAAAGTCAAAATCTCCCTTGAAAGTATTAAAAGTAGACTAGATCATACAGAAAATAAAATCTCAGAAACAGAAGAAAAAATTGCTGGCCTAGAAAAATCCACTACAAAGACTAAGAAAATTGCCCCCAAAATGAGAATAATATATAGGAAATACTAGATACCATCAATCAAATGTCCAGATATTCATATAATTGGTATCCCAGAAGGCAAAGAGATTCATAAGGGCATTGATAATCTATTCCATGAAATCCTGCAAGGAAAATTTCCAAACCTAGAGAGGCACTCAAAGATCCAGTCCCAAGAAATACAAAGAACCCCAAAGAGAATCAACACAAGATCTTCTCCAATGCACATTATAGCCAGAATTGACCAAAATCACAGAGACAAGATACTAAGATTCGCAAAAGAAAAACAGTAACTTACCTATAAAGGATATTCTATCAGGCTAACAGCAGACTTCTCATCAGAAACAATGTGAGTTAAGTAAAGAATGGGAAATATATTCAAAGTCTTTAAGGAAAAAGCAATTTCAACCAAGAATCCTTCATATGGAAAGAAAGGACAAGAACATACTCAGATAAACAAAATCTGAAAGAATTTACCAACACCAGACCAGATCTCCAAGAAGTTCTCAAGGGAGTGCTATTCAGGAAAATTAAATACAGACACACAGAAATCAGAGTTCAAAACTAAGGAAATGGCCAACTTAACTATAAGGACAAGTCTAGAGTTAAATATTATATCTCAGAATTTAACAGGAAGATCGAACCACAACAGAAGATAGATTAAATATATGAGACTGAACTGGTGAAATAGCATTTTATAACTTTTGACTAAAATATTGTTGATTTTCTTCTAGGCTTTGTTTTTGAGTTTTAAGGATTTTTGTTCCGTCATCAGCTGTTGGTAGGTTCATGTACCTACTATTTGAACAGAATCCTAACCTGTTTCCTGGTTTCAATTTTTAAGCAAATTTCCTTAGCATTTCTTTGATTTATTAAAGTGAAAACTGTTTTTTATTGAAATTACCAGTGGAACTTACTATTGAAAGTAGTTAGATTATATAAGAAATTGTGTGATCAATAAAAACGTGGGGAGAAAAGAAGTCGAGAGGAGAATGGAGGAGAAGGGATTGTGGCGTGGCCATCCCCCCTTGGGGGTGATTTCTCACTTTCTGTCTCTCCGTCTCTTTCTGTCTTTCTGGAGAGCACACGTGCCCTATAGCAACATACTTTAATTGTAAAATAAATAAATAATAAATAAATAAAAATGCACCCTCAGGGGAAAAATATATATGATAATATCCTTGATTTGATTTTCAGGTACTACATGCATACTTTGAAAAAACATATTGTGCATTATAAAGATGTACAATGATAAAATGTAAATTTTAAAAATTAAAAATAATTTTAATCTCAAAAAAAATGAAAAAAAGTAAATGTCTCTCCCTTGAGAGAAAAGAATAACTTCTCATCCTCTACAAACAATACATGAGTTAAAGAACTTAAAATATTCATAGTAACAAAGTTAACAAAAATGTAAGAGAAGAGAGACAATGAACTCCAGGGGATGCAAGAGAAAAGAGGGAATGAGTTCTAGATGTGAGGAAGTTCTTGTACAATCTCAAAGAGGATATTCACATCATAAAACAGAATCAAACAGAATTATTAGAGATGAAGATTGTAATACAGGAAGTCAAAACCTCCCTTGAAACTATTAAAAGTAGATTAGATCATGCAGAAGACTGAATCTCAGATGTTGAAGATAGAACCTCTTACCTAGAAAATTTCACCAAAAAGACTGAGAAAGCAGTCAAAAAAGTGATAATAACATACAAGTAATACTAGATACCATTAAACATCCAAACTTCCAGATCATCAGTATCTCAGAAGGTGAAGAAACTAAAAAAAAGAGCATTGATAATCCTGGATGAATACTCCACACCTAGAGAGGCACTTAAATATTCAGACCCAGAAATGCAAAGGACTCCACATTGAATCAACCCAAGATCTTCCCCAAGTCACATCATAGTCAGATTGACCAAAACTACAGACAGATACAAAATACTAAAATTGGCAAGAAAGAAATGTCAAATTACTTTCCAAGGATATCCCATCAGGCTAACATTGGTCCTCTCATTGGAAACAATGAAAGCAAGGAAAGAAGAGAAAATATATGCAAACTGTTAAGTGAAAAACAACACTAGAATACTATACCCAACAAGATTATCCTTCATATGGGAGGAAAAGCATTCTCAGATAAACAAAACCTAAAAAAAATTTACCAACACCAGACCAGCTCTCCCAGAAGTGCTGAAGGGAGTGCTAAACCAGGAAAACTGAAGTCGAAATAACATAAAAAATAGCCAAGATAATGGCCAGCCTAATGGTAAGGACAAATCTGGAGTTGAATGTTAACTTTCAGAATTTAAATGGAAAGATCAGACCATAGTAACACTGGAAATTCAATAGAAGAGAGATTAATTACATGAGAATGAGCTGGTGAAATATAATTTTATGACTTTTGACTAAAACATTACTGATTTTCTTGTATGCTTTGTTTTCCAGACTTAAGGATTTTTATCTTCTCTTGAACGGTTGGTAATTTTCATATGGAAGAACTCTGGATTCAGGAATAACTAAGGACTGATAACGTCCTGAAGTTTCTATCTCCGGCAAACTACTGCCCCTCTCTGGAGCTACGTAATAACCTGAAAAACTTGAATAGATTAGTACTTTGGATAGATTATAGACTTCCTACTTCTCTACCTTCTCCCTTTTATGCTGTGTAGAGCGGGTCCTGAGCTCCTTCCCCAAATCCCCCTTAAAAGACTGTGTCCAATACCCCCTTAGTGGGGAGCAGAGATTCAGAATAACTCCTCTGTACCTGCCAGTGTAATGAATAGTTCTCCTAATCTCTGAGTGCTGCTTTCTTTTCATTGGTGTCTGGTTTTCTGCAACAGTTTTATCGACCCACTATTTGAACTCTATCCTAACCTTTTCCCTTGCTTTAAGTCTTACATTATTTCACTTTGACTGACTAAAAGTTAAACTCTTTTTCTTGAAATTAAAAATGCATGAAAAGAATACCTATTTAATGACTGTAATAAACTATATAGCCCCAGCTAGATGCTATTTTATAGTATGTTCACTTTACTCACTGAGATTTATGGCTTAAGTCAGAAATGTGTTCATAGATATGTATATGTCGACTGTGTCTGATATTAAGGTTTTTTAGTTTAATTAAGATCTTTAGTAAATCAATAAAATGTGTTTGGGGGAGAGGCATGGAAAACAATAGAAGATGCCAGTGAAGCAGGCATGACTCCATCTTGGAAGAGTGCCTCCATTATGAACTGTTAAATTCCTATAAAAACTTGCCCTCTCCCCTTTGTCTAATAGTAAATAGAGTGATTTATATTCCTATTGTCCTTAAAACTCTACCTAGTTGCCTTAAGATAAGGTCCAGTTGGGACCAGCAGTTGGGGTAATGGCTATGTTACTCAACTCCCACGTAGTCAGCCATGGTTCAAGTCCCTGACCCAGTGGCTTAAACTCATGCTGAGTGCATATGCATGTGTGCAGGCCCAAGATACCAAGAGAAGAATGAAGGAGAAGGAACTGTGGTGTGGCCTTCCATCCCTGGGGTGTGATTTCTCGCTTTCTCTCCTTCTCTCTTTCTGTTGAGCACATGCTCCCTATAGCAAAAACGTTTTTGTTTTTGTTTTAATATTTTATTATAAAAATAAAAAATAAATTAAAAAAGATAGGGTCCAACCACTGGGCTTTGCCTGGAGTCCTAAAAACTATTGAGATCCCATTCTGTTTGGGTAAAGATTGAACATACTCTTAGAGAAGATTAACCTAGTTATCTTGTTTTGCCTCCGTGGTGCACTTTTGCTTGCTTTTACATGTGAAACCCTCCCCCACCCCCACCCCCCCGTCAAGCCCACTGCTCTTTGTCCTTGTGAATCCTCATATCATTCCAGATATGACTGTGCATTTTTGGCCTATATAAGCTCCTTTCTCCTTTCACATGGGGCTGAGAGGTTTTGAGAGACATGAGTCCCCCATATGCTGCCAACTTAATAAATAAATGCCAATAAATTTTGCTATGTCTGGATGTCCTCTTATTTTGTTGCAGAAAACTGGATGCCAAGGAATGGAAAACAGCACTCAGAGAGTTTAGGAGAACTGTTATTAGACCAGTGAGTGCAGAAGAGTTAACACTCAACATCTCCAGCCTAACTGGGTATTGGACATAGTCTTTTACGGGGGAATTGGGGAATGGAAGGTCTTGGGGTGGGGACTGGGCTCAAGGTTGGGCAAGAGGGCAGCCTGGAGCTCTAGCCTTAACTTGTCTCACTCCATTCCTTGAGACTTCTACCCTATTAAGATATTAGAAAAGAGCTTTCTAGCTTTTTGTCTCAGATTATATATAGGCCCAATTTTTAATAACTGCCCATTCTTATCTTTTCCTCTTCCATCTTGGGAAATTTGATGTTTTTAGAGGAGCTATTAACCTTGTAAAAATAGAATTTCCTGCATCTATATTGATAAAAAAATGTTTTCAGCAACTCTAACTTTAGCATACAGCATCAGCTTATGAACATGTACAAACAATAACAAAATTTGTTTAACAACGTTTTCAGTATAAAACTGAAGAATCTTTGGAGCAGCAGTTAGTGTAATGGCTATGTCGCTGGACTCCCACATAGTCGACTGCGGTTCGAGTCCCGGACCCGCTGGCTTAAACTCACACCGGGCACGTGTGCGTGCGTGCCCAAGATCCCAAGAGGAGAGTGGAGAAGAGATTGTGGTGTGGCCATCCCCCCTGGGGTTGATTTTTGGTTTCTGTCTCTCTGTCTCTCTCTGTCTGTCTGGCGAGCACATGCGCTCTATAGTAAAAACCTCTCCCCCAAAAAAGAAAAGAAAAATAAAAAATAAAACTGAAGAATCTTACTAATAGACTCTCTCAATAGTTCTTACAAAATTTAAAGATTAATAATGGTAATTACTGTTAACGGATGGGAGAGTGCCAAGCTGCATTGTGAAATCCCTGGTTCTTCGGGTCCAGATCACTAATATGAGAGATCTGTCCCTAGGTGCAAAAGAAGACCATAACCAAAGATAAAGCAGGTAGAAAAAAAGATTTAATAGGAAAGAAAAGAAATACATCCAGAAGACCCCTGGGCAGACAGACTGACTGATGGAAATTGCACTAGGCACTGGTTAGCCGTCATTTTATTACTAGAGGTCATGAATATTCTTTAGTGGGAGGCCCATTAGGCTGCCTATGTTCTTCCTTTGAATTTAAATCCATGCACTTTCTCCTGCACCTGCACACCTTCCTCACAGTTAATAATGAGGAACTTGATCACCTAATTGTGCACACCCAATGTGAGTCAGGTTGCCCCAATTAAACTGCTCAATTAGTCCATCACCCTAATGGGAATTAGAGCATTGACCAAGACTTTGATAAAAGAAAATTTTATGGGAACCAGCAGTTAGCGTAATGGCTATGTCACTGGGCTCCCACGTAGTTCACCACAGTTCGCGTCCTGGACCCGGTGGCTTAAAACTCACACTGGGTGCGTGTGCGTGCATTCCCAAGATCCCAAGAGGAGAATGGAGGAGAAGGGATTGCGGCGTGACCATCCCCCCGGGGGGTGATTTCTCGCTTTCTGTCTCTATGTCTCTGTCTGTCTGTCTGTCTGTCTGTCTGGCAAGCGCACGTGCCCTATAGCAAAAACCTCTCCAAAAAAAAAAAAGAAAGAAAGAAAATTCTATGAATCATCCCTGTGTGCTTCCCTCAGGACCCAAGGAAGAAAGATGGCAAAATGCCTCACCCTCCTGGTGCCCGGGGCTAGATGAGCCTTTTGCTTTTCTCTTAGGGCTGCCCACTTACGACTAACTGCCTACCACATAACTAAAGCATGTTAACTTAATAAGAATTATAAAGAGGACTGAGAGGGAATTAGGCAATAAGTCTTTTGTGAGTCTATGTTTAACATTGGATTTATATCCCTTTATATGAATTTTACCTCTTTATCTCAGCTGCATTGCACTGACTACTTATCATGCAATTTTTTCAAATATTCTCTTACTTTTTCTTGGTTAATTTTGGCTTTTAACTGTTTATTAAAACAATCAGTTTACATAGAAAGTGAAGATTTTACCCAGCTAAATTACTAGAGTTTTTTTTAGAAACCTGTGCATGTAAGAGTACATTCTCTTTCCATCCTCTTTGTAAATTTTCTTAAGGACATAACATTAGGGTTATAGCCATAGTTAATGCTCTGAAAAAAATTTACAACTGACAAAGAAATCTGGCTATATATGCCAGTTTAACATGATAGCCTACCATTAATTCCTGAGAATCTCAAATTATTTTTAAACAATTCATATATAGACATAAAAGTATGGGACATATTTATACATACAACTTAAATATAATACCAAGAAAATTAGAATCACTTCAATTTGACAATGCTTTCCATTTGTATCCAACATATAAACAATAATCTTTATTGGTTTAAAATCTCCCTTTTGGATGTTTCAGAGGCCCTCTGTAAACATCCAAGTTACTTTGAGGTCAAAGATCCTCTGTTAGCACTAAAACTAAAGCCAGAAAAAGCTATTCATTTCCCTGTTAGATATCCACTATGTAAAATGCAACACACAACTCATACATACTAGTTGTTTCATATTAAGGTAAACATGATGTTGCTTAATAAAAAAGCTAGACAAAACATATGTTGGAAATTGTGAAGACTTTCACTTATTAATCTTTTTCTTTCATTACATTTAAAGCCAGCTCTTTCACCAAAGTTATATGAACTTGAAAAGCATTTAAGCTAATTTGTATAATCACTCCTTTTTATAAACCAAATTGAATATAATTCTTTAAGGCCTTTTTTTCCACATAGACACACAACATGTAGTATGTAACCTGACATGTTACATATATGGATTAATACACATTTGAGGATTACCAGAGCAAGTTTCCCTGGGGTTACTTTGACATTAATACTCTTTAGAGTTAACTGTTAACAGATGGGAGAGTGTTAAGCTGCGTTGTGAAGTCCTTGGTTCTCTGGGTCCAGATCACTAAAATTAAAGATCTGTCCCTAGGCATAAAATGAAACTACAACCACAAATGAAGCAGATAAAAAAGAAGATTTAATAGAAAGAAGGGAGAGGAAAGAAAGGAAGTACAACCAAAAAGGTTCTTGGGCGGGCAGATTGCCAGGTGGCAACCACGCTTGGTACTAGTTAACCGTTATTTTTATTACTAGAGGTCATGAATATTCATTAGTGGGAGGCCCCTTGTGCATCCTATGTTCTCCCTTTAAATTAGGTTTTCGCTATAGGGTGCGTGCGCTCACCAAACAGACAGAGACAGACAGACAGGGAGAAATTACCCCACGGGGGGATGGTCACATTGCAATCCCTTCTCCTCCATTCTCCTCTCAGGATCTTGGGCGCGCACACACCTGTGCCCGGCGTGAGTTTAAGCCACTAGGTCTGGGACATGAACCGCGGTTGACTACATGGGGGTCCAGCGACATAGCCATTACATTAACTGCTGGTCCTGAAAGCACACGTTCTTTTCCTGCACCTGTGCATCTTCCTCACAGGTAAAGAATGAGGAACTTGATCACCTAATTATGCATGGTGCCCAATGCAAGCCAGGTTGCCCCAATTAGACTGCCCAATTAGTCCATTGCCCTGATAAGAATTGGAGCATTGACCAAAAAAGCTTGCTTAGGTCTTTTTGATAAGAGAAAAATCTACAAATCATGTCTGTGCACTTCCCTCAGGCCCCAAGGAAGGAAGATGGCAAATTGCCTCGCCCTCCTGGCACCCAGAGTTAGACGAGCCTTCTGCTTTTCTTAGGGCTGCCCACTCATGACTAACTGCCTACCACATAACCTCCTTTCTTGAAATTTTTAATTATACACTCAAGGAAGGTCGGTTTTAACTTTTTGTTGCCTAGACTATTAGAGTACTAAAAGCCTGTACTTCCCAGAAGGCTCAGATCACTGGTTGGAGGAGGTGATTCATTAAGAAACTCTGGAGGAGTGGTGACTTCTGGGGTTGGGCCTTATCCAAAGGCTCAGAAGCTGTGCAGCCTCCTGGGGGTGCTGCTGAATAGGCCAGGCAGCACAGGCATAAAGTTTGTTCAAGTTTTGCAGGAGGGCCTCGGCCAAAGGCTTCACTACAGCAGTCTCTCGAGTTCGTTCTCTCAGTATTCCAATGGCGGATACTATGAAAACACAGAAGCAGATCTAATCATGCTCCATAGTGAGAAGTCATGGAACCACAAACATAATTTCTCTTCACAAACACTCACATTCATTCAGAGGTTATACTTTCCCTTTCTACATACACCAGCCATACACACCAAATTACCAGAGCTGGCCATTATCAGATGAGTCCTAACTGCCGATTTCATGGGTGAAAGAGAGTGTACAGTTTTCCTCTTCCATGCAAATCGAGTGGGTCTGACTAGAGCTCTATAAATCCCTGGAGTTTACCAGATTACCAGAGTTGACCAAGGTTGATGCATCAGGTTTCAGGAGTTGATCCTTCTCTTCAATTGGAGTCCAATGATCTAGGAATGCTTGGCCTCAAGGTAGGCACTGCAGCTGAGATATTCCATCAAATGGGACAGGGGTGTGCCTATCTCTCCATAGTGAAGCATCCGTCCCAAGGAGAAATGCCCTGGGATCAGTGGCTCAAGGGGTCAGTCTGATTCTGTTTCCTAGCCAATTTATCAAAATGTTGCAGAAAACCAGACACCAAGGAATGGAAAGCAACATTTGATGAGATTAAGAGAACTGTTTATTACGCCAGCAGGCACCGAAGAGTTAACACTCGACATCTCAGGCCCTTACTGGGGAGTAGACACAGTCTTTTATGAGGGAATTGGGGAGTGGGAGGTCTCAAGGTGGGGACTGAGCTCAGATCTTGCCCTATACAACATCAAAGGGAGGAGTCAGAGAAGCAGGAAATCTAATCAATTCAAGGTACCAATCCATTCAATGTACTAATCCATTCATGAAAGTAATCTATTCAAGGTACTAACCCACCTAAGATTTTTAGGTTGCCCTGTAGCTCCAGGGAGAGGCAGTAATTTTGCCAGAGGGCAGAAATCTTGGACAACTATCAGCCCTGAGTTATTAGTCATAGGTATTCAACAATTTATAATGGAGGCACTCCTTCAGGATGGAGACTCTCTGCTTCAGTTTCTTGCTGAGTAGACTATAACACCAGAAACAGTGTGGGAGTAGGGGAAGA
>NW_006159697.1:189056-190113 GCF_000334495.1 Tupaia belangeri chinensis
AAAGTGGGTGGGGGGAGCAAAAGCAAATATAAAAGAAACAAGATATGGAAAATAATTTGTTGACGATAACACATATAATAGCCTTAATAAAGCCAATATAAGTGTATTCTGGATGGAAAAATCTCATTTTGTATACTGTATTTTTAAAAAATTTATTTCTTTTTGTATATATATTCAATCGTATTCTTTAGCTTACAATGTGAGCATTTCAATATGTGAACATTTCTCCCCAGTCCCATTGATCAAAATATCTCCAACCGGTAACACCACACTTACCCATCCCGTCAATGTTCTACTTCCGTATCCCTTCTCCAAATGTTCTTCGTTAGGCCCCACTCCTCCACATACACCTCATCTGACATTCACACCCATCTCTTGTGTTTGTACAACCGTTAGTCAATCAGTTTCAGTCATAGAGTGCAGACATTCAGTATATGTTCAGTATATCATATATACATTCAGTATATCAGCCTGGCTTGCCTCACTCAGCAGTACATCTTCCATATTTTTCCACTTTCTGTCAAAAGCCAGAGTTTTGTTGGTTTTTATGGCTGAGTAGTATTCCATAGAGTATATGTGCCACAGTTTTTCAATCCATTCCTCCATACGGGGGCATTTGGGTTGGTCCCATGACTTTGCAATTGTGACTAGTGCCGCAGTAAACATCAATACGCAAGCACTTTTCCAATGAAGAATTCTTCTGTCCTTTGGGTAGATGCCGAGGAGTGGGATCCCTGGATCATATGGCAGATCTATCTGTAGATTTTTGAGGAATCTCCAAATTATTCTCCACAGTGGCTGGACCAATTTACATTCCCACCAGCAGTGTGAAAGAGTTCCCCTTTCACCACACCCCCGCCAACACTTACCATTTTTTGTTTTTTTAATCTTAGACATTTTGACTGGGGTTAGGTGGTACCTAATTGTTGTTTTTACCTGCATTTCCCTTACAATGAGGGATGTTGAACATTTTTTCATATGCCTTTTGGCTATTCATATGTCATCTTTAGAGAGTGTGTTATTCAAGTCCTTCTCCCATTTTTTAATAGGGTTGATC
>NW_006159697.1:202810-206637 GCF_000334495.1 Tupaia belangeri chinensis
TCCTAATGTGGAAATAAGTTTTTTTAAAGAGTATAAATTAATATGCAGCTGAAATAAATATGTTAATTGTTTGTCTTTTTTTTTTTTTTTTGGAGAGGTTTTGGCTTTAGGGGTTGTGGGCTCAACAGAAAGAAAGACAGAGAGATAGAAAACGAGAAATCACCCCCAGGGGGAATGGCCACGCCGCAATCCATTCTCCTCTTGGGATCTTGGGCACGCACACACATGCACCCGGCGTCCGGGACTTGAACCCTGGTCGACTATGTGGCAGTCCAGCGACATAGCCACTACACTAACTGTTCTTCTCTGTTGTTTGTCTTTTTGAAATTTATTGTATTTTTGAAATTTATTGTATCAGTGTATTAGATAATGTTCTGTAGTTTTCTTACATAGTTGTCAGGACAATAGTTGTCTCATTAATTAAGATTAAGAAGTGTTTTGTTAAGACCAGCAAATGGTACATAGATTACATTGCTGGACTCGCACATGGCCAACTGTGTTTGAGGCCTAGACCCAGTGGCTTGAAACTCATGCTGGGTACGTGTGTGCTCATGAACGAGGAGAATGGAGAAGGGATTACCACATGGCCATCCCCTGTGGAGGGGTGATTTTCCTTTCCTTCTCACTGTCTCTGCCTCTCTCTATTAAGTGCATTTGCTCTAGGGCAAAAACCTCAAAAAAAAAGTGTTCCCTCACTTTTTTAGATACAGTTGAAAAAGCTTAATGTTAATTCTTTTGAATATTTGCTAGAATCCACTGATGAAGCCACGTAGTCTAAAACTTTTTAAGGTTTTTGACTGATTAATCAATCTCTTGTTATGGGAATATTTTTTTCTTGTTTCTTCTTGGAATGGCTCTGATTGTTTTAATGCCTCTAGAAATTCACTTTGTGTAGGTTATCAGTTCTCTTGGCATGCATGTTTTATGATACCTTCTTAATACTTTCTGTTTTTCTCCCCTTTAATTAGTAGTTACTTAAATCGTTTTGTTTGTTTGTTTTGGTAGAGGTTTTGCACACACTCGAGAGAGGGAGAGGGAGATAGAGATAGATAGATAGAGATATCAAGACAGTGAGTGAGAAAGTGATAAATCACTCCCCCCACCCCTCGTCCCAATAGGGAATGCCATGCTGCAATCCCTTCACCATTTTTCCTCTGATATCTCGAGCATGCATACACATACACTGGCATGAGTTTCAAGCCACTAAGTCCAGGACTTCAATTATGGTTGGCTATGTATTGCAATGTAATTGCCATGCCATCTTGATGGCCCCTATTTTTATCTTTTTTAAATAACCAAATTTGGGTTTTCTATTTATTATTTTCATATTCTCTATCTCTGCTTATGTTTTTATTATTCCCATCTTGTGACTTTATGTTTGGTATGTTTCTCAATTTTTAGTTTTCTAGCACAGAAAGTTAGACTGAGTTTTTTAAGTTTGTCTTTTTCTCATTAAATTAATTATTGGTAGAAATTTTTGCCTTATAGCACATTTGCTCACAGGGAGGTTGGGGAAGAGACAGAAACAGTAAGGGAGAAGTTGGAAAACACGCCCTAGAAAGTATACTATCTTTTCACCCCTTTCTGGGGGTGATTTCCCTTCTCCATTCTCCTCCAAGGATTTTGGACATGCATGTACACAGACCTGCAATGAATTTCATCCCACAGGGTCCAGGACTTGAACTGTGCTTGGCCATATAGAAGTCCAAAACCTTAACTACTATACCATCTGCTCTCTCCTTAACTTAAATGGTTTTAATTTATTTTGATTTTCTATAGGATTTGTGTGTTAGAGAGAGAGAGAGAGAGATACACAGAGAATGGGAGAGTGAGAAATCACTCCTTGGTGATAAGCTCCTTTTTTCTTGGGATTTTGGACACCCATGCACAAGCACCTGGAATGGTTTTGAAGCCAGTAAGACTTAAACTACATAGTCAAGTAAGTGAGATCCAGCTGCCTAAATAGCCATATCACCTGGCTGACTCTTGGCTTTCTTATAATATGAACAAATATATAGGTTTAAGTTTATCACAGTATTGCTAAGGCTGTATCTCTTAAATATTGATTATGTTGTATTCCTATTTATATGTAAATTCACTTTTGTAATTGATTTGTTTTTTTCTTTCTCTTATCATTAAGATTATATTGTAAATTGTCAAATAGTGTAATTTTTCAATCATTTACCTTTTCTGGTTTTACTTGTGGTTAGAAAAGTTCATTTGTATTATTTCTTGGTTCAAAAATTTACTTAGATTTTGTTTTGTGTTCTGCTTAGGACAGTGCTTTGTGTGCAGTTAGAAGTAGTTTCTATACTTCTGTTTTAGCACTAGGTCTAATTAGTTTGGTAGGTGTTAATATTTTTCAGGTTCTTTCTTGATCTCCTGTATGAATATTTTGTTCTGTGTTTAAAGAATATTGAAATCTTCAGCTACAATAGTAGACTTTTTATTATTTAATTCTGCTTTGTTTGGTGTCTTACATTTTGGGAGTTAGTATTTTATACATATGTACTTATAAGTTTTATACCTTCGTGGATTTATTATTTTTTGAGAGGTTTTTGCTGTAGGATGTGTGTGCTTACCAGAATGACAGAGACAGAAGGCGAGAAATCACTCCCATGGTAATGACATACTGCAATCCCTTTCTCCTCCATTCTTCTTTCGAGATCTTGAGCACCCATGCCCAGCTTGAGTTCAAGCCACCGATTCTGGGACTCATATCACAGTCTACGAAATGAGAGTCTAGCAACATAGTCATTATGCCACTTTCTGGTCTACATGGATTGACTTTTTAAATCAACATAAAACTTTTCTGGGGGTATTAGTAAGATGGAATTAAAGTTGACTTGCCTTATTACAATATAACTATTCAAGCTATCTTGGTTATGGTTATTGTAGAGTGTTTTTTTCGTCCTACTTATCATCTGTCTTGAATATTAGTGGGGTTTTTTTTTGGGTAGTGTAGAGATAGAACTTGTTAAAAAATGGATTTGAGGGAACCAGCAGTTAGTTAGCGTAATGGCTATGTTGCTGGACTCCCACGTAGTCGACCGCTGTTTGCATCCAGGACCCGGTGGCTTAAAACTCACGCTGGGCATGTGTGTGTGTGTGCCCAGGATCCCAAGAGGAGAATGGAGAAGAAGGGATTGTGGCATGACCATCCCCACTGGGAGGTGATTTCTCGCTTTCTGTCTCTATGTCTGTCTTTGTCTGTCTGGCGAGTGCACGCACCCTATAGCAAAAAACCTCTCCAAAAAAAAAAAAAAAATGGATTTGACCACTTTTGTTCTTTAAAAAAAATTTCTGATATACTCATTATGTATTTCTGTGACATGCAATAATGCTTTCAGTTTATTTTATTTTTTCTTTAAGAGGTTTTTCCATAGGGCATGTGGATTCACTGGAGAGAGACTGAGAGAGTGAGAGGGAAAGTGAGAAATCATCTTCTATACTGCAATTTCTTTTCCTTGGATCTTGGGCTCTCACGCACACACCTCTGGTGTTAGTTTCAAGTTACTGGTTCTGAGACTTGAACTGCCTTCAGCCATGTGGAAGTCCAGCAATGAACCACTATGCCATCTGTTAGCCCCAGTATGGCTTTCTTTATATTTTTGTTTAATTTTTTATTTTAATTTATTTTATACATTCAATCACAATGTATCACTTAGCTTGTAAGGTTAATTTAGCTTGTAAAATGATGAATACACCTCACAGCAGCATAGTTGAGGCTATTATGCACATTATCATCAACAGACAACAATCCATTTCTGTGCTCCATAAATATCTTGCCTTTCTATTTTTCTCCTTAATTTCTTTCTTCACACTAT
>NW_006159697.1:206670-208031 GCF_000334495.1 Tupaia belangeri chinensis
CCCCTTCCCCTCTCCCCACTTTTTCTCCATTATCCATAACTGTTTTCCATTCTTCTGTATCCTCGTTCTTTCAGTTTCTGCCATAGAGTGCAGACATTCAGTATATATTAAGTGGAGACATACAATGTCTCTCTTTTGTAGCCTAGCTTGCCTCACTCAATAGTAAATCTTCTATATGTGTCCTTTATATCAAATGCCCGGATCTTATTTATTTATTTTTTTATGATTTAGCAATATTCCATAGAGTGTATCTGCCAGACTTTTTTTTTTTTTTTTCAAGATAGATATTTGCTATAGGACCCATGTACTTAGTGGAGAGACAGAGTCAGAGAGTCAGAAAATGAGAAATCACCCCTTCCCTGGGAAATGGCCACACTGTAATCCCTTTTCCTCCCTTCTCCTCTTGGGGTTTTGGACAAGGGCACACATACATCTGGCCTGAACTTTAGGTCTCAGGTCTGGGACTTGAAACTGCTGTTGGCCACATGGGAGTTTCAATAATGTAACCATTATGCCATCTGCTGACCCCATGTTACAATTTTTAATTTATTTGTCTTTTTGTGGATTTTTGGGTTGTTTTCGTGTCTTAGCAATTGTGACTAATACCACAATAAACATCAATGTGCAAGCACTATTCTGAGTGTTTTGCTATCCTTTGGGTAGATATCTAGTAGATACCTAGGAGTGGAATTGCTGGATCATATGGTTCTTCTAACTTCCATATTGTTTGCCACAGTGGCTGGACCAAATTAAATTCCTACCAACAGTCAAGGAGAGTACCCTTTTCACCACAGCCCCACTGACACTTAATATTTATTTATTTATTTATTTTTATAATCTTGACCACTCAAGACTGGAGTTCGGTGGTATCTCATTTCGATTTTGACCTGGATCTTCCTTATGATGACGGATGTTGAGCATTTTTTCATACACTTTTTGACTATGTGTATGTGTTCCTTAGAGAATTGTTTAAAATGTTTATCTTATTTTCCTTTAAATTGGATTTATCATTTGTGTTTTCAGGTAAGCCAGTTGAGTTCCCTGTGTCTCTGGTATCAGTCCCTTATCTGACACATAATTTACAAATTTACAAAACCTTTCCTATGGTTGTGGATTCACACTAATTACTGTGTCTTTTGCCATGCAGAAACGTATTAATCTGGTGTTATTCCATTTATCTATTTTTAGGATTATTACCTGTGCTTTGTGGTCTTCTTCAGGAAGTCTTTGGCTACCCCAATATCTCCCAGAGTTTCTGAATATATTCCACTAGTAGTTTTATAGTGTGAGGTCTTAGGTTTAATCTTTGATCCATCAGGTGGTGTAATAGTTTTCTATTTTTCTTTTTTTTTTTTTTTTGA
>NW_006159697.1:208831-215275 GCF_000334495.1 Tupaia belangeri chinensis
GAACCGCGGTCGACTACGTGGGAGTCCAGCGACATAGCCATTACACTAACTGCTGGTTCCCATGGTTTTCTTTTTAAAGCATATTTGGAGTGTATAATAATCAAATTAAGTATAGTACATAAACGCATTATTTTCAGTATTTAACATTATATTGTGTTATGCACATTTAATATTTTTTCTACTTGTTTTCTTTTTTAAGTTTTGCTTATAGGGCGTATGCTTTAGTAGGAGAAAGAGAAACCAAGAAATCATCTCCTAAGGGGGATAGCCACACTGTAGTCACTTCTCCATTTGCCTCTGGAGACTTTGGGAATATGTGCAACATACACCCTGAATGGTTTTTTATTTTTGGGGGGGGAGAAGATTTTGCTATAGGGCATGTGCGCTTGCCAGACAGACAGAGAGAGACAGAGAGACAGAAAGTGAGAAATCATTCCCCAGGGGGGATGGTCACGCCACAATCCCTTCTCCTCCATTCTCCTCTCGGGATCTTGGGCACGCACGCACACGCGCCTGGCGTGAGTTTAAGCCACCGGGTCCGGGACATGAACCATGGTCGACTACGTGGCAGTCCAGCAACATAGCCATTACACTAACTGCTGGTCCCCCACCTCGTATGATTTTCAAGCTACTAGTTGGAACTTGACCCACAAAGTCAGTCACATGGTCTCCTGCCATCTTAACCTCCACATTATCAACTGGCCCCAAACAAAACATTTTTGTTTTTAATTGGTCTGCTTGCTTTATTGTGGCGCATCATTCCAAAGCCTATACCACTTTTTAAATTTTTTTAGAGATTTTTCTCTCAGTGCATGTATACTCGCTGAAGAAACAGAAAGCAAGAAATCACACCCCCAGGCCAGATGACCACACTTCAATCCCTTCTCCTCCATTCTCCTCTCAGGATAGTGGGCATGCATGAACATGCTCCTTTCATAAGGTTTAAGTCACTGGGTCTGGAACTTGAACTGTGGTTAATCACGTGGGAGCCTAGCCATGTAACCATCGTGCCATTTGCTGGTCTCCTTTTACCATTTGTTTACTTGAATTTCTGTTAATTATTTTCTCTTAGTCTTTCCCCCTTCCCTATATCTATAATTAATTTTGTACTTTTATGCTACTGAGCTCTTTTGTTCATTTGTTGTTTTAGGGATTTTTGCCATAGGACTCATGCACTGTACGGAGAGAGAGACAGAGACAGTAAAAGGAACGTTAGAAATCACACTTATAGCATAATTTTTCAAACCACAAGGTCTGGGAGTTTAATTGCTGTTGACCATGTGGGATTCCAGCTAACCACTTTGTCATTTGCCGTACACTGCTTTTGAGTTCTTTTGCTTCCACTATAAAAAACATTCAGTTTAGGGTCGAGTAGATGGCGTAGTGTTTATGCAGTTGGGCTCCCACATGGCCAAATGTGGTTAGAATCCAGGACCTGATGACTTGAAAATCATACCAGGTGTGTGTGTATGTGTGCCCTGATCCCAGAGCAGAATGGAGTAGAAGGGACTGCAACATGGTCATTCCCTCTGGGGGGTGATTTCTCACTTTCCCTCTATTGTCAGTCTCTCCCTATATGCTCCATAAGTGCAGGCGCCATAAGGCAAAACCTTTCAAGAAAAGAACCACTTAGTATATTTGTTAAGCAGGTATATATAGAGCACTATACCATTATATCTTCTATGTGCACTTATTTTCTATTAAATGACAGGAAATGACCTTTTTTTATAAAAAAAATTACTTAATTTTATTAATTTATTATTATTTTTTATTTGCCCTGAGAGAAACACAGAAAGGGAAAGTGAGAAAGCAAACTGCCAGGTCTGGGGTTTGAACTATCTGGCAAGTAGGAGTCCAATGTCTTAATGACCACACTACCTGCTGGCCTCAGGAGTTGATTATTTTTATGGCTGAGTAATGTAAATGTGCCACTTTTAATCATTCATCTATTTTTAAGTACTTAGGTTGATTCCATGTCTTAATATTGTGAAAAATGCTGCAGTAAACAAGGATGTGCAAATGACATAGTGATTTTCTGTCCTCAAAATGAGATCGCTCAGTGTAATAATCTATTTTTTAATTTCTATTTTCACTGCCAGAAGGTGTTTGCACTCACCCTAGAGATGGAAAAAGAGAAATAAATCACCTCCTAATTGATTAATCAATTGTGATCATCTTGCAGTCCTTTCTCCAGGTTACTGACAGAGACATGAGGGTATAGGAGTGATTAGCCCCAGAAGCCATAGCGATGTACAGGTTCTTGTCCAAAGCTCACGAAGAATTAGAGACCTGGACACAGAGAAGATACAACAAAGCTGTAAATTTATCGAAGGAAAGCATGAGTCTCGAGTGGGTTGTCAAGGAGGAACTGAGGTGTATTTTTTTTTTTTAAGCTGTGTCAGAGCAGCTTTGTCCATTTGGGGCTTGTTTTCAGGTAGGGTTAGTGCATGCATTTTCCTCATGGAAAAGGACACATACTGGCCGCCAGTTATTGTTCTCCTAATTTTGGAGTAGGTACAAAGGCAGGAAACTCTTAGGCTAAAAGCTTTGGGCCATAAAAATAATTTTCCTATCTTTTTCCTGAAATGTGCTAGGGCCTGGGGGGAAAAGTCTGAATTCTCTGTTTTAGGTCATGCTGCTAAGGTCAGTCACTGAACCATTGTTAGAAACTTTCTCTCTGGGGAACCAGCAGTTAGCGTAATGGCTATGTCGCTGGACTCCCACGTAGTCGACCGCGGTTCGTGTCCCGCACCCAGTGGCTTAAAACTCACGCCGGGTGCATGTGCATGCGTGCCCAAGATCCCGAGAGGAGAATGGAGGAGAAGGGATTGTGGCATGACCATTCCCCCTGGGGGGTGATTTCTCACTTTCTGTCTCTGTGTCTGTCTGTCTGTCTGGCGAGCGCATGCGCCCTACAGTGAAAATCTCTCCAAAAAGAAACTTTCTCTCTGGAGCAGCTGAGCTATTGTGTCTTCTTAAAACTGAGCCATTTGAAATCAGTCGATGGTCTAATGGTTATGCCATTGGACTCCTACATAGTTGACTGTGGTTCTTGTCCTGGACTTGATAGCTTAAAACTGAGTGCCAGACACCAATGTCTGCATGCCCAAAATCTCAAGAGGAGAATAGAGAAGGGTTCGTGGCATGGCCATCCCTGTAGGGGATGATTTCTCATTTTCTTTCTGTCTGTCTGTCTCACTGGCAAGCACACATGCCCTATAGCAAGCACATACACCTTTGTCTATAACATCTGTGAACCTTGACTATATAACCCATATAACTTCCACAAGTTGGGATGTAGTCTTTGCAGTATGAATTCCTCTAGGACACCGAGCACGATAAACCTGAATTCTACTCTGAGTAGTGCTTGGTTTCTTGGTGATGTCTTTTCTACAATATTGCAGTACTAAAGGGCCACAGAATTAAATGAGGTGATGCCTACTAATCCCTTCTTGGGTCCTTCTCATTCACATCCTGGGTCCTGATGCCTCACAGGCAACCAACACCCCTGTGAACTAAATAGCGAAATGGACCAACTCACAGGCTGAAAACATCCAGTCAGCTCACAGGTCAAAACTGGATAAAGTCCCAAGACCCAGGAATTCAGTCAGGTGACCGACCATGTTTGGGTGGAAAGGGAACCCAAATTGCCTCCCATTGTCTCTTGTCTTAGGTACCAGTTCAGGGTTCAGGTTGCTGGGTGCTTTCCTGCCAGAGCCACCAGCTAAGAAGGTTGATGTGGTCTCCTTTTGGAGCCACAGTGTGTGGACTTTCCATAGGGTGGAAGGCAATGTAAGGAACTCTGGCCCACAGGTTAGAAATTCTCCTCAAAGGGGAGGACAGTGTAATAAACTCTACAATGACTATGTGGATGTTTGTGTTTCTCTGATCCCACAGTCTTTGGACCATGAGGTCTGACTGGATCCTCACCTGAGTTTCTGTGGTGACCCCCTAAGGCTTAAAGCAGTGTTTTCAGGCAGATGTCTGATGGCCTCCTCTCCATAGGACACCCACCTCTTACTTGTTTTGAATCATTGTCTCAGGGAAGAATACATTGGGAGAAATATTTCTCTGAATGTCCAAGAGACTCCTGTGCCCCAGAGCTTTCAGCCTATTTGTTTCTGTTTGAATCTGTGGGCTCAAGGCTTGTCCCTTCTGTCTCAGGGAAGGAAGTTAGATCCTATTAGATCTCCTCTCATTCTGGTTAGGCTATAAAAATTCTATGATTAAAAACTTCAAGAAGGGGTCCTCTGGGACTAGCACTTGCTGTAATGGCTATGTCATTGGACTACCATGTAGCCGACTGCTGTTTGAGTCCTGGACCTGGTGGCTTAAACTCACGCAGGGCACGTGTGTGTGCATGCCCAAGATCCCAAGAGGAGAATGGAGAAGAAGGATTGCAGTGTAGCCGTCCCTCCAGGGAATAATTTTTCTCTTTTTGTCTCTCTGTCTCTCTCTGTCTTTCTGGAAAGTGCACACGCCCCATAGCAAATACCTCTCCAAAAGAAAGTAAAATGTTTTTGCAAGACAAATACAAGACAGAGCTATCACTACAAGCCATCTTCTGAACAAGTAGACGAACCACTGTAGTGTCATCTTAAAACTTAGCCATTTTGAGCCTAAACCCTAAATGTATTCTTAGTTTTCCTGGCCCTCTCCCCTCCCCGACCCCTTCTTTCTTTTTGTTGTTCTTGTTGTTGCTCAAGGGGATATGCAGTTGCTGGAGAGAGAGAGAGAAAATATTCTCCCTGTGAGATTTGAGATATGGTCATGCTGTAGTCATTTTTCTACCATGTATCTACCTTGTCAGGATTAGGAGCATGTATACACATTACACTTTGTGCCTTTCAATTAAGTGGGGCCAAGGAACAACAGTCTGATTCGTTGTTGGTACTAGCTCCCAATATATTGTTTTACCTTTGTAGTATGGATCTAGACCTGGGTCGTATTTCTTGACCTATTCTGTCTTTACCTGTTGGGAGTTTTTGTTTTGTTTTAAATTTGCTAAAGGGCACATCTGCTCACTGGAGAGACAGAAAGAGTGGAGAAAGATACAGAAAGCTATAAAGTATCCACCCCAAATACTCCAAGGATGATGACCTCACTACTAACCCTTCTCTTCCATTCTCCTCTTAGGATTTTGGGCACCCACACACATGTACTGGTGTGTTTTCCAAACCACAAGATCCAGGACTCAAACTGTGCAGTCTGTCATGTGGGATCCAGGCACCTTAATCAACACATTTCTGGCTGGCCTATCAGTTTTAGTTTTAATTGAACACTATGTGTTTTACATTTTTAACCATATTAGTTAACACTTTCAAATAATACCTGTTACAGGTAGTGAGAATACCTTAAAATAAGATTGAACTGGAAATCTTTTTCTTGGGGGTGGAGTGGGGGAGGTTTTTGCTATAAGGTGCATGCACTCTCCCAAAAGAGAGACCCAGAGCGAGAAACCACCCCTTTTCTACTAGTAACCTGTATAATTGGAGAGCTCAGAATCCAATTTTCTCTGAGAAGCCTCAGGCTCTCATTGACTTGCTGGAATCATTTTTTTTTTTGAGAGGTTTTTTTTTGCTATAGGGCGCGTGTGCTTGCCAGACAGACAGAGAGAGACATAGAAACAGAAAGTGAGAAATCACCCCCCAGAGGGGATGATCACGCCGCAATCCTTTCTCCTCCATTCTCCTCTAGGGATCTTGGGCACACATGCACACGTGCCCAGCGTGAGTTTTAAGCCACCGGGTCCGGGACACGAACCACAGTCGACTACGTGGGAGTCCAGCGACATAGCCATTACGCTAACTGCTGGTTCCCTGCTGGAATCAGTTTTTTATACTCATCAGGCAACTTGGGATAATTGCCAGCAATTGTTGGCTACTCTTTTTACTGCTAAGGAAAGAGAGAGAATAAAGGGAGAAGCTTGAAAAACTTTGTTAAGGATGGTGGGGGGGAGCTTGGAGGAAGATCAAGATAGACTAAATAGACTTTTCCCTGCTACACGCCCTAATTAGAATTCAACCACTAATGCTGGGAGAGAGGCATTAGCCACATTTTGCAGTAATTTATTAACTGAAGTTAGGCAATGGCCTGGAAACTCACTAATTTGTCAAAGGTAATGAGAATTATGCAGCATCCTTAAGAGTCCCCGACCACCTTCATAGAATGCTTATGTGAGGTTTATCAAGAATATACCCCCATAGATACTGACACCCAGGAGAATCAAAAAGCAATTAATATGGCCTTTGTGTCCCATCTGCTGAAGATATCAGATGAAATTTCCAGAGGCTGGAGGGGTTTGAGGGCATAAATAGGTCACAGCTGTTGAAAATTGTCCATAAAGTTTTCAATGGGTGAGACACTACAGAAGACAAGTTTTAAAAATTGCTAAGGTTGTAGTAGCTACTATGGGGGAAATTAATAGGAAGGAAAGAGCACACA
>NW_006159697.1:215515-225156 GCF_000334495.1 Tupaia belangeri chinensis
TGTTGACTTTCTGATTGAAACTGGTACAGTTCATTCTGTTTTAACCAAACCCCTGAGACCTCTTGGATAAAGGACAACTACTATTCAGGGCATTACAGTGAAGGCCATCTCCTGTCCTTGTACATCACAGAGGACAGTGGACTTAGGAAAGAAAACTGTGACCCATTCATTTTCTAGTTATCCCCAATTGCCCATATCCCCTTATTGGCAGGGAACTCCTGCAAAAACTTAAGGCCATCATATCCTTTGTTGAGGAACAGGCCACCTTCACAACCAATTGTCAAAACCTGGAGATCCAACCCCACCCTAGAATCTTGGTAACCTGCCCTCTCTCTGAAGAATATCTGTTGTAGGAAGACAAGGAGCAGGAACAGGGAGAAAAAGACTCCTATTTGGCAGAACTACAGTTTCATTTCCCCCAGGTCTGAGTAGAAGGTAACTGCCTAGGACTAGCAAAACATCACCCACCAGAGGTGGTGCAGCTGTTTGCAACAACCATTCCCACACGAGTGAAACAATACCTGATGAGAGAACAACTCTTCTTCAAGAGACAGACAACTCCATGGCTCCTGCAATCTAGCCATTTTGGGAGAAAGGAAGATGTCCC
Organism: Tupaia belangeri chinensis; assembly: GCF_000334495.1. Taxonomy (NCBI): domain Eukaryota; kingdom Metazoa; phylum Chordata; class Mammalia; order Scandentia; family Tupaiidae; genus Tupaia; species Tupaia belangeri. Next base: position 216,123 of record NW_006159697.1, read on the forward strand.
ACTGATAACTTGGCCTCCAGCCTACAAAATTCACATGGAGAGGCAGAAGGGAACAGAACAGCCCTTCTTCAAGAGACAAACAGCTCCATGGCTCCTGCGATCTAGCCATTTTGGGAGAAAGGAAGATGTCCCACTGATAACTGGGCCTCCAGCATACAAAATTCGCCTGGTAGGAAGATCCCTTTCAAGTCTCCTGTCTCTGTATCTGTCTTTGTCTCTTTCTACCTCTGTCTCTGTCCTCTCTCTCTCTTTTAAATTTTTGCTTTTTAGAATTTTTTAAGGTGAGGCATTTTACAGGGCCCTTTGGCCCTTCCTAGCCCTTTATCTTGTTAATAATCCCCTCTCCTCCTCCCAATCCAGGAGAGGCAGAAGGGAACAGAAGAGCCCTTCTTCAGGAGACAGACAGCTCCATGACTCCTGCGATCTAGCCATTTTGGGAGAAAGGAAGATGTCCCACTGAGATCCTGGCCTTGTTGGAGGTCATATGGCTACCCAAAACTGTAGCCATCATGCATTGTAAGGGACACCAAAAAGAGGACTTTCTTGAGGTGCAGGGGAACTGGGCTATTGATCAAGCTGCTTGAGAGGTGGCCCTGAAACCAGTGGGGCCACTCCAAGTCCTTATTACTATGCCAAACCCAGACCTTCCAGTCACACCTGCTTATACAGAGGCAGAAGAAAAGTTTGCAGGAAAACAGTAAGCTATCTCAAAGCCATCTGGTTGGCTGAAGATGCCTGATGGAAGGTTGATGAACTCGGAGGCTCTGGTAAAGATAATAATAGACCAGCTGCATCAGAAAACTCATTTGGACAAGTCAAAACTATTGACACTCCTCAGAAGTAGGGATTATATTCCAAACTTAAACACTTTAGTTGATAGCATTACTTACAGTTGCTCTGCTTGTGCTCTGGTAAACACTAAGCAAACAGGTAAGGTGATCATGGGTATCAGGAAGAGAGGGAAAGTCTCAGGAGAACATTGGGAAGTAGATTTCATGGATATTAAAAACCTCCTCAATTCAGTATAAGTACTTAAGGGTGTTCATAGACACCTTTTCAGGATGGGTAGAAGCCTTCCCCACCAGGTCTGAGACAGCCATAGTAGTCACCAAAAGATTGCTTCAGGATTTGATGCCTAGGTTTGGGTTACCTATGACAATCAGTTCAGACAATGTGCCTGCTTTTGTTGCAAAGGTCTCACAGAATCTGGCAAGAGAGCTGGGTACTGTTTTCCCCCTTCACCCTCTTACAAGTCAGGTGTACCCCCTATAAGGATTTACTCCTTATAAAATTATGTTCAGGATGCTTCTGCCTCTTTTTTCCTGGTTATGTGAAAAAATGAAAACTGAGATCCATAATTATACCTTAATATCGCAGGCTCTGGACTCTACCCAAAAGGCAATTCACTGCTGTGTCTGGGACACCCTGCCTGATCTCTCATCAGATGCAGTCGACCTGTACTAGCCAGGAGACTCAGTGTGGATCAAGAATTACATGACTCAAGGGCTGGCCCCCACCTAGAAGGAACCCTACACTGTCATCCTCACCAGGTCAACAGCCATCAAAGTCAATGGCATTCCAATCTGGCTATACCACTCCTGGGTGAAGGCAGAACAGTTGACCTGGAAGGTCTAGGAGTTTCAAGAGCCCCGTAAAGTTAAGACTGTCCCGTGTTTCTTAGTTATCTTTAGTTAGTTATCTTTCTTAGTTACCTTTCTCTCCTAGTTGGAAATGAGGAAACAGATTGGACTTGGGAGGTATGGAATGGAGATGGTTAATTGTTAAACTACACTTATTTGGTTGGAAAAGTCACCTCCCTTTACATTGATTTATGTAATCTTTTTATGGTTAAATCTAGTTTTCAGTAAGGGGGTGCTGGACCTGTTTTTGAGTGGGCTTGTCTGTTGGGGACATCTCATGTAGGATGGGGTTCTGGAGAATTTTACCTATGTCCAGGCCAGAGGAGGGAAAACCGTTCTTGAAATTCAGACTACTACTGCCCCTACTGGGATTGTGAGTCACTTGTTTTAGGAACCCAGGGCTAATCCTCCCTGGCAACCAGGGCAACGTGATCAGATATAGAAGTAAAGTGACTCCCACCACCAGTAAAAGGTGGTCTAAGGGCCTGTGACCCTCTAAACATCACCACTCAAGACCCAACAGGTCCAAAGCAGTTTACAGAACGTACTTGGGGAATATGCTTTTATACTACAGGAAGGGACCCCAGAGCATTCTTTGCCATACAGAAAAGGGCCCTAACCATGAAAGACCTTTGGGAATAAATATGATGGATCAGAACATCTTACTCCAAGCACCCCCAGTCTCTCTGACTACTACAGGTCTGGCTGGAACCTCTCACTTAGCTATCCTTACAGTAATACATAACCTCCTGAATTCTTCTCAATCTGCAATGGCAAGATATTGTTGACTCTGTCTACATACTGCCCCTCCATATTATGTAGGGGTGGGACAGAGGCTGCCTATAACTAACTCCATGAGGAAATGCGCTGTTAGCTTCTCACACCTGATCCTGAGTAGATAGGGTACTGGAACCGGCTTAGTGAATCCATCCTTTAAGAATTCTATTTATTTACAGTTCTGTAACCTTTCCTATCTTGTAAATGACACTAGCATTAGCATTAGTAAACAGGCTCCAAATCTCACTGGATAGGCATGTACAAATGGAAGAGTCCGATGTATCAGTACCTCATATTTTGTGAAATTTTGTGTCCTTGTCCAAATCTTCCCCCATGTGCCTATATACTCTGGAGAAGTAGGAAGGCAAATGTTATCTCCACATTACATTAGGCACACCAAAAATGAACCGCCATCCTAGAACCCTTACTATTGGGACTGGGCATGCTGGATTAGCTGCCATAGAACTATAGCCCTGATCCAGTGGGATCAACACCTCCAGGAATTATCACAGTTGATTGATACTGATCTAGGACTACTAGAGGAACCTGTGGCTCATCTACAAGAACAGGTAAATTCCCTGGCAGAAATTGTGCTGCAAAACAGGAGGGGGCTTGACCTCGTAATTCTTAAGACAAGGCGACCTCTGCGTGGCTTTAGGAGAAAATTGCTGTATGTATGCAAATGAGTCTGGGATTATTCGAAATAGCCTATCCCAAGTCCAAAAACATCTCAATAAATAATAACAATAAAGAGAAGAATCTAAAAACTGGTTTCAAAGAATGTTTGACTGCTCCCCTTGGCTGACAACAGTTCTTGTCAGCAACAACTGAGCCAATCCTCACAATAATTGTAGAACTGTTAACTGGCCCATGTCTTCTCAAACTCCTGATTCAGTTTATCCAGCAACAAATCCACTCAGTCAAGCTCCTGATTTTAAAAAGAATGGTACCGGGAACCAGCAGTTAGTATAATGGCTATGTCGCTGGACTCCCATGTAGTTGATTGCGGTTCGCGTCCTGGACCTGGTGGCTTAGAACTCACGCCGGATGCGTGAGCGTGCGTGCCTAAGATCCCGAGAGGAGAATGGAGGACATATTAGGGACTGCGGTGTGACCATCCCCCCTGGGGGGTGATTTCTTGCTCTCTGTCTCTCTGTCTCTGTCTGTCTGGCGAGTGCACGCACTCTATAGTGGAAAAAAAAAAAAAAACTCTAAACAAAAAAGAATGGTACCAACCCCTGATTATGGTGAGTCAAGGATCTGACACAATTTCATAAAGCCAGTGGGAAATGAAGCATGTGGAACTCCATTTTGAAAGGGTGCTTCCATCTTAGAAACTGTGTTTTCTTCTCCCTCTCCCACTACAGTAGGTAAGATCAACAGAAACCCCACTCCCAGGTGCCTTAAGAAACAATCAGTGACCAACAGACCTTGCCTGTTACCAGGAGAGCCATTAAGAGTCCATTGTGTCCAGAACATGCCCTTAGAAATGATTAACCCACTTGCTTTGCTTCTGTAACTGGCTTTATTGCTTTAAAGAAAGAAAAACCCTATCCCCTATCTCTCCTAAAGTCCCTTCACTTTGTTTCCATCAGCATGTCATCTTGAGATAAATCATGATTATAGCCTATATAAACACCTTTTCTCATTAATGTTAAAATGACACATTTGAAACTCATCACAGCAAATGTGTGAAAAAGAAGATAGTCAAATACTGCTCAGTTTTCCAGGACATTGTCATGGGTGTTTTAAATTCCTGAGGGCAAGAGCCATAGCATTCAGAGCTTTTGAAAGGAGGCAGACAACAGCATTCAAGTCACTAATATAGCAACTAGTTCTGGTAAACATAGCAACTAATTCTGGTAATCCAAATATAGTGTTATAGTCTACCCAGTGAGAAATAAGAGGACATTCAGACGTAGCCAAATTTATTGGAGTTTATTGATTAAGCTGGTGGCATAAGGGAGGACTCATGTTTCTCAAAACCCCACGGCCCCGAGTAAAAGGAGAATGGAGCTTATATAGGCCAAAAATGCACAATCACGTCCAGGACATGTAAGGTTCTCTGTGGCAGCTACCCAAACTTGAAAAACAGCCATTCTACCTCACAGAAGCTCACAATTTCTCTGGTTTCATTTTAACTCCATTATCACCATATAAGCCCTTTTTAAAATTAGTCAGCACACAATCCAGTGCAGTGGCCTTGGATGACTGAGACTGAGGTTTCCCATCATATTCCAAATATCTCTGACCTCTCTAGTTATCAAAAGTCTGCACTTCTCAGAAGGCTTGGGAGATCACTGGTTGGAGGAAATGATCAATGAGGAGACTCTGGAGGGATGGTGACTGCTGAGGGTGGACCTTACCTCAGAGGCTCAGAAGCTATGCAGTCTCCTGTAGGTGCTGCTAACAGGCAGCACAGACAATATGTTTGCTCAAGTTTGCAGAAGGGCCTCGATCAAGAGTTGTAATCAGAAGGACCATAGTGATGGTCTCTCTGGGGTCTATCCTCTTGTTATTCCAATGGTAGATACACCAGTGCTGGAGAGGCGCATATCTATAGCACATGGCAGATGGAATGGAAGAGGACATGGGAATGGAAATCTGTAGAACTAATCGATGAAGGAAGGTTGTCAAAGTAGATAGAGGGTGATGCCTGCCCTCTCTTTTCCCACACAGAGTGGGCAGTTCCGCTCTGTGGTGGAAGTCTTTGTAGGAGGGTCAGGATGGGCTCCAGGAGGACTTTTTTTTTGTTACAGTCAGGAGGAACTCATGTCCTAGCTTCCAAGAACAGAATTGGCAACTTGACATCTGCTGCTCTACCTATCTGCCTCTACGAGGAAAATCCTCCCATTACCCTCTGTGTCCACCCTCCCTTTGTCACAACAGACAAAGGGTAGGTCCTCCCCCAAAGGGGATCAATCAGGCATCTGTCTGGCCATGTCCCTTGTGGACAATAACCAATGAATATAGAACCTCCATCAGATTGAAAGCATAGTAAGGAAAGAAGTACCTCAGCACCAATTTTGCCATTTGGCCTTCACAGAACTACCATGGAAACAGACCAAGTTAAACAGACCAAGTCATGCTCTGTGGCAAGAAGTCATGGAACCACAAACACATTCATTTGTCACAAACACTCACATTCATTCAGAGATTATATATTCCCTCTCCACACCAACTAATTACCAAATGAACCCTGATGCTGGTCCTGCAACTGAAGGAGAGTGTATGGGTCTCCTCTTTCACTCAATTCAAGTGGGTCTGACTAGGCTCCTACAGATCCCCGGGTACTTACCAGATTACTGGAGTTGACCATGGTTGATGCATCAGGTTCTAGGAGTAGGTCCTTCTGTCCTATTGGAGTCCGATGATCCAGGAATTCTTGGCCTTGGGGTGGACACCCCAGCTGAGGGATCCTGTCAAATGAGACAGGGATCACCTATCTCTCCACACCATAGTGCCCATCCAGGGAGAAACACCCTGGGATCAGTGGCTCAAAGGGACAGTCTGATTCCATTTCCTGGTCAATGCACCAAAATGGTGCAGAAAACCAGACACCAAGGAATGGAAAGCAGTACTCAGGGAGATTAGGAGTACTGTTTAGTATGCCAGAGGGCATGGAAGAGTTAATACTCAGGTGTGTGCACAAGATCTCAAGAGGAGAATAGAGGAAAAGGAATTGTGGAATGGTCATCATCCTCCAGGGGGTGATTTCTCACTCTTGTGTCTCTCTGTCTCTCTGTCTCTCTCTGTTTTTCTAGTAAACGCATGTGCCTTAGCAAAAACCTCGCATTAAAAAAAAATCACGTAGGAACCAGGGGAAGTAGACTGAGGTACCATATGTTCAGGCTTTTATGGTCCTCAGGTCTGACTCAAAGCTTTGTCTGGGCTGCTCATCACCAGCTCCTCCAGCTCTTCTAACTGTTCCTTCCTCACCTTCCTCAGAGACAGTAAAACAGGACATAAAACTTGAGCCTAAAACTCTGACCCCTGATCCTCTCCCCCAACATCCAGATCACTTTAAATCTCCAGTGCCTGTTTGCCCACTTCAGGAAACCTCATCAGAATTCATGTTCCATTTACCGTGAGTGATCTCTACCAAATACAAATGAATCTTGGAAATTTTTCAGAGAATCCTAATAAATATTTACAAGGATTTCACAGAGTGGCCCTATCTTTTTCCTTAACATGGAGAAATGTAACTATCGTTTTTAATCAAACACTTACTAAAACTGAAAGAGATAAAATTGGAAAAGCTGCTATCCAATTTGGTAACCCATTATAAAGAGTAAATGAGGGTTACCCTATAGGAAATATAGCAGTCCCAGTTACAACTGAGACTACAACTCCCCAAAAGGGATTTGTCAAAGCTGTTACTCCAATTCACCCAATGGTGCCAAACCCTTACACTATTCTGGAAGAGGTGCCCCCAAATTCTCATTGGTTTTCAGTTTTAGACCTTAAGAATGCTTTCTTCTACATTCCAAAAAGGATTCCCAATTCTTGTTTGCTTTTGAGTAGAGAGATAAGGGGGCCCCTCAACTGTAAACATGGGTAATGCTCCCCCAGGAAGGTTATAACTGTAAAAATGTATTTCTGATAAAAATAAGAAGTTAAAAGGAAAAGTTTTGGTACTAAAGACATTTTACATGGTAAAGATTTTGTCTTAAAATAAAATGGCCAAATTATCTCATAACAAAAAATAAAAAGGTGCAAAAACTAAAAGATCTAAAGCATGTTGTCCAAGGTTTAAGTTATGTTACAAGAGTTACAAAAATTGGGGGCCAGCAGTTAGCATAATGGCTATGTCACTAGACTCCCACCTAGTTGACCGCGGTTGGAGTCCCAGACCCGGTGGCTTAAACTCACACCGGGTGCATGTACGTGAATGCCCAAGATCCGGAGAGGAGAAGGGATTGTGGTGTGGCCATCCCCCCAGGGGGTGATTTCTTGCTTTCTGTCTCTCTGTCGATCTCTGCCTGTCTAGCGAGTGCACGTGGCCTATGGCAAAAACCTCTCCAAAAAAGAAAGACAAAAGAGTTACAAAAGTTAATCAAATTAATAGTCTAAAACTAATTATACTAATGTAATACCACGAATCATAAGTCAAATAGGTATCCTTAAATACTACACACAATAAAACAATATCACTGGTTTTCAGTTTGTTATTTACAGTTTCAAATTTATTTCCCATGGAAAACAAACAAACAAAACAACAACAACAAGAACTCTAATAAGTAGCTAGAACATGTTAACTTATCCCAACACCAAAAACACCCATTATGGACTCTAATTACAGCAGCTAACTTTGCCTTCCAGAGTGTAACTAGTAGAACTCATCTCTACTATATCCCAGGGTGGGCCTATACAAACTAGGAATACAATTAGAAGGCAAGAGTCTCTTTCTCTTTTGTTCAATATTAAATTCTGGGTCAAGCTTAATGTCTCTCAAGGAGTGTATTGTATCTTTGGACATTGGGCTTATTTTGCCTCCCACCTGGCTGGAAAGGCCTTTGTTAATTGGGCTATATAATCCCTGATATTAAAATGGCATGGGAGGGACCAGCAGTTAGCATAATGGCTATGTCATTGGACTCCCATGTAGTCGACCACGGTTTGAGACCTGGACCTGGTGGCTTAAACTCACACTGGGCGCATGCCCAAATCCTGAAAGGAGAATGAAGGAGAAGGGATTGCGGCGCAGCCTAAAAAATTAAAAAAAAAAAAAAAAAAAAAAAAAAAAGGCCTGAAAAATCTACCAATTCCTCTCAGAGCAAATGCTAAACTAGCCAAAGGAGCAGGACCCCTAATTTCCTTAACCATTGCTCTTAGTGCTCTTATTGCTAAAAGGGCATGGCAACTGGCAGTAGCTCTCTTGCACTGCAACAGTAGTTGTCTGCTGAAACAGCTAAAGCCTTTTGAATTACAGCAGAAAGCCTAATAAGAATACAGGAACAATTTGGTAGGTGTAGTTTACAAAACCGCCCTAGATCTTCTCACTGCAGGAAAAGGGAAAACTTGAATATACTTTAAAAAAATAAAATAAAAAGAATGTTGTTTTTATCTTAATCAATCTAAATTAGTTCAACAAAATTTTTTTTCAATTTATTTATTTGCATTCATTCACTGTACATCATTACAGCATACAAAATGAGATTTTCCATCCAGAGTACACTGTATATTGTCTCAATCAAGCACATCAACAAACATGTTATTGTCAGAAAAGATCTTCCATTTCTTGTTTTCCATATATTTTGCTTTTTTTTTCCCCATCTTTGATTCCCTATCTCTTACACTCTGCCATCTCCCACTCTCCTCCCACACTGCCTCTGGTATCTATATTTGCTTTCTATACTGTTTTCCCCCCACATTTTATTGAATCACCAAAGACCCTAATCAATCCAAATACCCTCACAGTAAACACAGGTGACACACACATTTCCACGAACACAAGTCTAACTTTACGCATCCTATAAAGTAGCACCTAGCTGGGGCTACATATCCTACTGCAGTCATTAAATAGATATATTTTATTCCTGAAACTTTTTTTTTTGTAACTCAATTTACATTCCTTCCATAAGAATCATCACAGCACACAAAATGCAATCTCCCAT
>NW_006159697.1:226377-227801 GCF_000334495.1 Tupaia belangeri chinensis
AAGAGTTACTCTTTTCCCTTGGAGGAGAGGTATTTTCTCATTTTCCCATATTTCTTGTGATCCAGCAGTGATTTCTTGTCATCTGATGGATGGTGTGTTTCTTTCAAATTCTTGAAGTTCAGCCACTAGCTCGTTTGCTGGAGGCTGAATTATCAGTAGAAAATCTTCATTCCCTGCAATATCTAGTTCGCTGGAGCCATGTGGAGCCTTCTTCTGAAGGCCCGGCCTCTTCGCTAGCTCGTTTGCTGGAGGCTGAATTATCCGTAGGAAATCTTCATTCCCTGCAATATCTACTTCACTGGAGCCACATGGAACCTTCTTCTCAACAAAAATTTTGAAGTCTTCTTTAAAAAGCCACATAAGGGACCAGCAGTTGGCATAATGGCTATGTTGCTGGACTCCCATGTAGTCAATCGCAGTTTGAGTCCTAGACCTGGTGGCTTAAACTCATGCTGGGAGCATGTGTGTGTATGCTCAAGATTCTGAGAGCAGAATGGAGGAAAAGGGATTGCAGTGTGCCCATCCCCCCAGGGATGATTTCTCGATTTCTGTCTCTCTGTCTCGTTCTGTCTTTCTGGTGAGCACACACACCCTATCGCAAAAACCTCTCAAAAAAAAAAAAAGTCATAGAACCTCACGTTTTATGATATAACAATATTGATCTTAAATTAAAAAACTAAAACCTTCCTTATGAGATGATAAAAAATGGCTTTTAACTCTCTTATTGCCTCTAGCAGGCCCAGTTATAATGATTATCTTTTTTTCATTTAAATTTACTTTTTTGCATTCATTCACTGTACATTATTACAACATACAAAATGAGATTTTCCATTCAGAATACACAGTATATTGGCTCAATCAAGTACATCAACATACATGTTATCATCAAGAAATAATTTTCCATTTCTTGTTTCCTGTATATTTTGCTTTTTTTCCATTCTTGATTCCCTCTTACCCTCTGCCATCTCCCACTTTCCTCCCACAATCTCTGGTTTCTATGGTTGCTTTCTATGCCTCCCCCCCCATTTTATTGATTCGCTAAAGATCTTAATTAATCTAAGTATTTTGAATAGCAAGCACAGCTGATACATATATATATCCATGAACACAAGTCTACGGTTCTGATTCTTAGGTACAGCACTACCCCTGACTGCTTGCACCTAGGTAGTCAACTTCTCAAAAACTTCTAAGGTGGCACTTACTGTTAGCGTTATCCCTGATCACTAACACCCTAAGTAATTCTTCTCCCGTCCTCTAAGCCCGGTCTGCCTCTACCAGGGATCCTAAGTACCCTATGCAGGAGTTTTATTGTTTTCTTTAAAAAATTAAAAAATACTTACCAACGCCTACTCACCTCCTAGTTGGAGCAACTCACGTTGGGCACCAATCTGCTAGGGTCCAGCCTTGGCAGGGGTGGGTTGACT
>NW_006159697.1:227972-230219 GCF_000334495.1 Tupaia belangeri chinensis
GAAAGGAAGACAAAGGCCTCGTGCTTTTTCATGCATGTCCTGAGTCGGACACTCCTCTAAGATCACTCTCTGAGGAGTGACAACTGCTAGGAATCACCATGCCTTTTTATTGAAAATGGGATACATGCAAGTAAATGGGAGAGGGGCTACATGTTCTAATTATCAATTCATAAAAGTTTTAACAATTGAGATCAAAGATTCTATTCAGGTTTTGATTAAGGGAGGATCTATTAATCATCGATACAATTCAACAATTGTTTGATTGACGTAAGCGAGCTTTTGGGAACTTCTGTTCTGGGAGTGTGGTTTCGGAGAACAGCTCCAGCAGGCAGAGTTAAGTATCAGCCAGTACTTGGCGGCAGCCATCTTGCAGTTACTGGTTGTGATTCTAAAAAAGAAAATCTCAAGTACAGATATTAGTTCTTATGGATCTCAATAAAAAATGATATTTAAATAATTCTATAGAGATCAATAATTTATTTAAAGGAATCCTAATATATCTACCTATCCTAAAAGGGTGAAGTTAGTGTTCACTTGATGAGGGCAGGGATACAACCTTTTCAACTGGTGGTGAAGTGACTAATGAGTTAATGAAAAACTTTGTGGCATAACTAGGCATTCTATTGTGCTTGTGGTACCACTGTCATGTACTTTGTCAGAACATTAGCTACAGTGAGGTGGGGGTGTCCTGGGTCAGTTTCTGCCTAAGAGGTAATTTTTAAGTTTATATAAATGTGTTTTGAAAGGCCTTCTAAAGATCAAGTAGAACTTCAGCACACCCTTTATTGTACCCAATGAAGCGCTATAATTAACAGTAAGTGGTCAGGGTAAAGGGGAGCAGTCGGGGAATTTTGGGGGAATCTTACTACAAATATGTATGAGAAAACTATGTAATTCTTTTATAGTAATATGTCGGCTACCATAGTCCCAGAGCAAGTAGCAAGCGGCCTTGCCAACATGCTAATTGACTCAAGCTTGTTCCAAGGTCAGGGGGTGTACAGTAGCGGCCTTGCCAACTCACTGAACCGACTGAAAGCGATGCTCAAAGGTCAAGGGGCTCGGACGGGTCCTGGAGCCCCGCTGGGTTGGACTCCTCCACTTAGGGGTAGGCCCAAAAGTCACAACTGTAGTCCTGACCAAAGTTTGAGTAGTCTTTGTATAGGGGGTCAGTTACCAGGAGTTTCTATGCAAGCAGCTTCAGAAGTTGAATCAAGCAGGTTAATTATTTCTGAGGGGAGTAGGGTTTCCATGCAAGTAGTTACATTGTTAAACAAAAGGGTTTTAAGCTAGTTAGCAAAGATAGTAACAGGTATAGGATGTTGTCCCAGATATGGTTTTCTGCATGGCTAGCACAGCTATTTTCTCATGTGAAGAGCAAGCAGGTTTACAGAAGCAGACAGCCATGTTAGGATAAGGGAACAAAATGGACAGTTCATTGTTCACATGCAAGCCTAATAGGCAGTCTTCCACAGTTTGTTATTAGAGCCATCACAGACCACTGCAGTGTCCTGTGCATATTCTCCTTAAAACACTTGTTTGTCCTGTAGTAGAGAAGGACAAAGCTTTTAGCACCTAGAGGATTTTATCTGTCTTCTTTTTCTGGAGTTTTCTTGTCTTTTCTTCTAACTGGGAGGCTGTCCCAACAAAGAACATCAGGGAAGTGGCAACAGTGTGTGTACTTTCTCTGTGTATTGTCAAAAATCCCATCTAAACATCTGTATGGTATTGTTTCTGCACACGCTGCCAACATGTTTTTCAAGCCAGTGGGTACAGGACTTGAACCGCACCGTCAACCATGTGGAATCCCACTGTCTTAACCACTATGCCACAGGCTGGCCCATTTTTCACCTTCACTAAAATATTCAATGAATTATGTGAGCTCTACCATATAATACACTTTGCGTTATATGATTTTTGTCCAATTGTAGGCTAATGAAAGAGTTCAAGCATTTTTGAGCTAGGCTATGCTATGCTATGGTGTTTGGTATATTAGATGTGTTTTTTACTTACATTATTTTCACTCACGATGGGTTTATTGGGTATGTAGCTTCATCACAAGTCAAGGAGCATCTGCTGTAGCTGACTGACATCATTTACTCAGCTGGCAGCCATATTTCTCCCAGGACCTCCAGCTGAAGTTAGCAGGTCATCTCTCGTACAGACTGAAAGAGTGGAGGACATAAAAACATTGAAAATATAGATATTGGAGACTGTGTGCAAGGAGGGTGGAGGAAGGAAGAGTGTAGG
>NW_006159697.1:230313-248091 GCF_000334495.1 Tupaia belangeri chinensis
ATAGTATTCTCAACTGGACTGGTCTGAGGTATATTTCATGTTGGGTAAATTCTCTTTACAAGCTAAATGATGTCTAGCACTCGAATGTATAAAAAATGAAATAAAATAACGAAGTTAGCAGGCTAATTTCTCACAAATCAAGAACTATCTTACACATTCTACTTGCCTTAACCGTGTGTATTATGTTCCAATGAGTGGTAATTCAAGATTCACTTAGAAAGAGGTAATTTCCCCTGAATTAACACTATGTTTTTAAATGTGTTGGTTGCCAGAGCTCTTTCACATCTAAATCCCACTCAGGTATTTGGCACATCTGCCAACACCTGCATTTAAACATTATGATTGCTTAAAAAAATGTGATTCCCTCCAGGTAATATGGGTACAATAACGTTTCTAGGGAGAAGACCAAGAGTGATAGGAGACAGATCTGGATTGGTCAGATGAATATGCAAGGGGACTCTGATGGCTACTAGCGAACTTGGCCCAATCGACAAGGGCTGATGGAGAGAGAAGGTGCAGGACGAGGAAGCCAGGGCCAGCTCCAGCACAGTGGAAAGGTGCTACTTGAGAAGCTGGATCCCATAAGAAGACCACAGTTTGAATCCTGGCCCAGTTAGCCTGAAATACACTGGGCACACATTGAATGCCCAAGACCCAGTGGGTTAGAGGAAGGGGATCATGGCATGACCAGATCCCATGGAGGACATGACTCTTTCTCTCCCTCATGTGCTTGTGCATGCTCTACCATGGGAATTTTTTTTTCTTTTTCTTTTTTTTTGGAGAGGTTTTTGCTATAGGGCACGTGTGCTCACCAGACAGACAGAGAGAGACAGAGAGACAGAAAGCGAGAAATCACCCCCCGGGGGAATGGCCACACTGTAATCCCTTCTCCTCCATTCTCCTCTTGGGATCTTGGGCACGCACGCACATGCGCCCAGCATGAGTTTTAAGCCACTTGGTCTGGGACTCGAACTGTGGTCGACTACGTGGGAGTCCAGCGACATTACGCTAACTGCTAGTCCCTACCATGGAAAATTTCTTTAAAAAATAAAAATAAAAAAGGAGCCCAAGACAGTGCATTGGCCAATGAGAACGTGGGCAGCCATGGTCACCATGGTATTGGTGATCTAGCAACCAAGAATTTAGAAGGTCAGGAGCTGGGTGTGGGGAATGGGGTTGGGGGGAGGAACGTAGTAACTGAAGGGAAGGCAGGAGGCAACGGCAAAGAGCCAGGAAGGAAGCTGAGAGGACCTAGGCCCCGACAGCCCTGCTAGCCCGGTGACTGGCCTTCCTCCACGCAACGCATCGCTAACATGCAGGCAGCACAGCAGGTGAGTGGACACTCTGTCCTTTGATGTTGCATTTTATTGTTGCAGTAAAATATACATAAAATTTATATGAAATATACATTGAATTTAGCCATTTTCAAGTGTCCGGGTCATGGCACGATGTGTGTTCACACTGCCATGTGACTATCAGCACCTCCGTCTTCAGACGCGTTCAGTTTCCCCCTCGGAAACTCTGTGCCCATTAGGCACCACCTCCCAGGCCCCCTGCTCCCAGCCTCAGGCAACCCCCATTCCACTTTCTGTCTCGAGGACTTTGACTCCCCTAGGTACTGAACAGAAGTGGAATCACGCAGTACGGGGGTCCCCAAAATGTCACGGTGTTTCTGGCAAACTAAGTCCAGCTGCCTCTACTCGTGGTCAGAAATGAGAGGCAGGAGCTGGGGAAAAAGGCAGTTTATTTCGGCAACTGGGTGACAGGGACACGGCCAGCAAGCACCACCACGCCGTCTCCAAAAGCTCAGCGTGTGCTTGGTACTCACAGGTACCAGCATGTGAAATTCTCCATCAGAAACACATTTGTTTCTTATACACTTTATATCTCGTATGTTTATACCTATTTAAAAGTGCATTGTATTTTTTCTCAGTGTTCAGAGAAACAGGATAATTCTACACAAATCCTTCTGCAACCCTTTAGCAATGCATTTTGGACAGCTTCCTTGTAAGGACGACAACCCCTTCCCTCATCTCTTCATCTGTCTCTTATTCTGTTTCTCTGTGTGTGTGTGTCTCTCTCTCTTGGTCTCTGTTTATCTTTCTGTAGCTTTCATGGGAGCCACACACGTGAATGGTAAATAAATAACACCTGAAGACTGTGAGCAGGGCATTGTTCTCTGTTCCCGGACTCACTTCCACTCACAGAGAGTCCTACTCTGGGGTTGGATGTTACCCTTCTGGAATTTTCTATGCATATTCATATGCATAGAAAGAAGACGCATGTATCCTTCCACAGTCACACAAAGGAGACTGCAAAATGCACATCATTCCACATTTATCCTGAGTTCGGATCATTCTTCTTCAGTACATGCTTGTGAGTGCACGCCCATAAGCTCACCCAGCCTGATTGCTTCCTGCCAACGGTCAATTAAACTGTCCCTTAAAAATAGTTGGTTCAATGGGACCAGCAGGTGGCATGGTGGTTAAGGTGCTGGACACTCCCATATGGCCAACCAGGATTCAAGTCCTGAATCTGGTGGCTTGCTTTCTCACTTCCTCTCTCTCTCAGTCTCACCCTCGTGTCTCTCTCTGGTCAAACTAAAAATAATAATAATAGATGAATGAATAAATAAAATAAAATAAATAATTTTAAAAAATAGTTGGTTCAAGATCATCTAGTCAGGGAACCAGTAGTTGGCATAATGGCTATGTCGCTGGACTCCCACGTAGTCGACTGCAGTTCGCGTCCCAGATCCGGTGGCTTAAAACTCACGCTGGGCACGTGTGCGTGTGCACCCAAGATCCCGAGAGGAGAATGGAGGAGAAGGGATTGTGGCGTGACCATCCCCCCGGGGGGTGATTTCTCACTTTCTGTCTCTCTGTCTCTGTCTGGTGAGTGCACGCGCCCTATAGTGAAAATCTCTCCAAAAAAAAAATAAAGATCATCTAGCCAAAAAGAGCAACTGTCATCAATATGGCATCTGCCAGCAACATTCTACCCTACAAGGGATTTCTTTTTTAATATAAACTTGTTTTTATTATTTATAATGTTTTAAGTTGTTTTTTCATTTCACAGCTCATTACAGAAATGGCCATATACATATTTTTATATTTATTTGTTTTATTATTATTCATACATGAAATCACTATCCATCATTTAGATTGTGAAGAGACTTTACCCAGCCTGATATACACCTCAGTCCAGCCCAGTTGAGACCACCTTACACATCCTCGTCAACAGGTAATAAACCTTATCTGTGTCCCACAAGTGTCTTACCTCTCCATTTTTCCCCCAAATTTCCTATGCTTTTCCCCTCCCACACTCTCCTTTCACTTTGTCTCTAGTGTCCAGTACAGTTTTTAATGCTTTTATGTTCTCCAGTCTTTCAGTCTCTACCATAGAGTGCAGACAGTCGGTATATGTTAAGTGGAGACATACAATGTCTCTCTTTCATAGCCTGACTTGCTGCATTCCGCAACAAATCTTCCGTATTTGTCCACTTTCTATCACATTCCAGGGCCTTGTTGTTTTTCGTGGCTGAACAGAATTCCATGGAGTATACGTGCCACAATTTTTCAATCCATTCCTCTGCTTGTGGACATTTGGGATGGTTCCATGTCTTAGCAGTCGTGAATAATACAAGGGATTTCTGGGCATAGCCTGGGGCCATCCCTTATGGGTCCTGATAAAGCCCAGACCCCTCGATGTTCTCCATGGACTTGCTTCAATGTCTGCTCCTTCCTAACTCTACCCCATGCTTCCTATTGACCTGCCTCCTGGACTAAGTCATGCATTTTGACCTTGTCATTCCATGCCGGTGGAGGCACACCATCCCCACCGTGTCTCCCATCCTCTCAGTTCCTTTCTTCTCTTTCTTCCCCTTTCTCTGCCCACACCCCTCCCATTCCCTTTCTTTTTCTTCCTCTCCTCTCCTCTCCTCTCCTCTCTTCTCCTTTCCTTTGTGCTATGACCTGCACAGCTGATCATGTGCACTGAGTGGGAGCAGCCATGGATTAGAAAACAAACATAAAAATAAACACACAAAGGGGTCGGCAGGTGGTGTGGTGGTTGAGGTTCTGGACTCCCACATGGCTGGCCACAATTCAGGTCTCGGACCTGGCGGCTTGCTCTCTCACTTTCTCTCTCTCTGTCTCTCATCAAATTAAATAATAATAACAAATAAAATTAAATAGATAAATAAAAATAATAAAATAAACACACAAAGACACACAAGTAGATAAAAGCAGAGATCTGGTGGTCTGGACTCCTCTGACGGAGGCAGCTGGCCCAGGCCAGTGCCAGGTTTATTCTCAGGGCAGAAGGGGCAGGGAATGGGAGGTGGAATGCGAAGTCAGTTGTTTTCAGATGCTAATTGGCTGAAGATGCGAAGACACCTGGCTGTCATGTAGTCCTATGTAAATTTTCTCTTATCTTCTTGGGCCTATTCTGATTAACACCTGTGACTTCCTATAACCCATACTGCTTTGCAGTTTCAACCCAGTGGCAGCTAGTGTAAGAAAGCAAACCACCAGGTCCAGGACTTGAACCAGAGTTGACCACATGAGAGTTCCACACTTTAACCACCATGCCACCTGCCAGCCCAGAACTTTTCTTTAACTATAATGTCCTGATTACCTGTGAGGAACAGAAGATTTAAAAAGGCTAACCATTTTCCTATTGGTCAAATATCTACCATGTAACAGATAACAGAAATATCAGCTCTTTTATTAAACCAACCATATTAAACTAAACATGGGACCAGCAGATGGCATAATGGCTACGTTGCTGGACATGTGGTTGACTGCGGTTTGAGTCCTGGATCCGGTGGCTTAAACTCAAGCTAGGCATGTGTGCGTGTGTGCCCAAGATCCCAGGAGGAGAATGGAGCAGGGATTGTGGTGTGGCCATGCTCCCTGGGGGGTGATTTCTCGCTTTCTATCTCTCTGTCTTTCTCTGTCTTTCTGGTGAGTGTACACGCCCTATAGCAAAAAGCTCTCAAAAAAAAAAAAATAAAAAATAAAAAAAAAAAAAAAAAAAATTAAACATGATGTTGCTTTAGCAATAAAATATATTCCAAAATATACGTTGGACATTGTGAAGATCTTCACTTATTAAACTTTTTCTTTTACCAATATTTGAAGCCAGTTTATTTATCAAAGATTTTGTCATGTGAACTTGAAAAGTATTTATATGAAATTTGTATGAGTGCTCCTTTTTATAAACCAAATTGAATGGAAAATTCAGTCCCAGTGTGTGTCATTATATGGCAAAAGTGTTACAAAGATATGTAGATATAATGCATGACATTTCAAATGGCCTCGTAGCTGCATTTTTTTTTAAATTTATTTAACTATGTATTTATTTATTTAAATTTGATCAGAGAGGGACAGAGTGTAAGAGAGAAAGAGAAGGTAAGTGAGAAAGGAAGCTGCCAGGTCCAGGATTCGAACTGTAGTTGGCCATGTGGAAGTCTAGTGCCCTTAACCACTAGGCAACCTGCCAGCCCCTCTAGCTCCATTTTGAACACCTGTTCTCCTAAGCTGTCTACGAGAGTTTCTAGCTCTCCCAAATGGACAGCAATTCATTCATCAATATCTAATTGGGTGCCCAATGCTTGATTCAACAGTGAATACCATTAAAGTATTTGGAATGGGCTTCGGTGAGACTGCTTTGGGAAAAACCAATGCAGTAGTACAATATAGGATCAGAAGGGTAGTGACAACCAATCTGTTTGGGGATAAGAAGAATACGACTGGGACCAGCAGTTAGCGTAACGGCTATGTCGCTGGACTCCCACGTAGTCAACCATGGTTCGCGTCCTGGCCCCGGTGGCTTAAAACTCACACCGGGCGTGTGTGCGTGCATGCCCAGGATCCCGAGAGGAGAATGGAGGAGAAGGGATTGCGGCGTGGCCATCTCCCCTGGGGGGTGATTTCTCGCTTTCTGTCTCTCTGTCTCTCTCTGTCTGTCTGGCGAGCGCACACGCCCTATAGCAAAAAAAACCTCTCTAAAACAAAAACAAACAAACAAAAAAGAAGAAGATAGCAACAATCACACTGTCCTTGGTCATTTGCGAGCCCTGGGCGAGAAATGACATTTACTTAAGAGGCCCTGCTGTTTGTAAGCAAAAGCAACATTTGTTCACTAGTGTTTAGGTTTTTACCGGTCCTGGACATTTTCTTTCTCACTAAACTGGAGTTCTAAAAGCGATATATCAGAAATGATTTATTTATGTAGTTATATAAGTAATAGACTGCACTTCCAGCAGCAGGGTGAGAAGGCCCAGCATGTCCTTTCTCCAATATAGCCCTTCCCTCCTGGTACTGTTCACCTCTGGGGGCTGTCCCAGACCCAACGGCCTTGCGACACAATATCCTGTTTTTCTGTGCAGGTCCCTGGATCTGCCGCCATCACGACCAGGATCACGGACAATGTCCATTGCCAAGTGGCAGGCTTGGCTGTGGCCACCATAGGATGGATCCTTACCGTTAGTTCCACGGGCTTCACGGAGTGGCGAGTGTGGTACATGGAGAGCACCTCACCCCCTGGCCTCTCCTGTGTGGGAATGTGGAGAGTCTGCATTTATCACCGGGAGAGCTACTCTAGCGAGATCAAACTGTGTCACCCATATACGTACCAGGACACCTTCCTCCCTCTTGATATTCGTGTTGCCCAGCACCTCCTGCTGGGTGCCATCATTCTGGGGCTCTTGGGGAAAACTCTCATTATCTTTGCACTTTGGACCCTAAACACAGGCGTTCCTCGGGGGGGTGTCACCTACAAGCTGTTCGTTGGTTCAGGAATTCTTCACATGACTGCTGGCTTCTGTATCTCAGCGGCAGTGGCCTGGAATTACTACTCCATCACCCGCATGCAGGGTATTGCCTTCCCACCATCTTTCCAAATACCCTACAAGCCAGACACTCAGGAAATTGGCAGTGCTGTTCTATTGGCAGCTCTGGCCGCCTTACTGATGCTGTTGAGTGGGTTGTTCTTCCTCTCTTACAGATCTCCCCGGGGCAACAAAGTGCATCCTGAAGTTCAACAAAATGAATTCCCTAGCTGCTCTGTCTTTGTAAATCCATGACTCTCAGGAGCTCATGGGAGGTATTACTAAATGTTTGCAAGGACTCAAGACCAAGGTAGTTGGGACAGAAAGGGACCAACAGTCTACTTTTGTTGTCTTCTCTATCTGAATTTTATTCATTAGTTGGTTGAATTAAGAACCCTCATTAAAAAAAAATGCATATCTTGCTCACCTGTCCGTTGATCCTATTGGATCTGTATTTTAGTTATTGTTGGCTAAAGTAAATACTACTGTAAACATTATGTATGGAAATTAGATTCGTGAGGACTTCAGCCTCCCACAGCCCCGTCTTAAACTTCTGCTGTGAGCAATAGCAGGCCTTGTTTCCTAGTTCATAGTCATGGTCTCTCTATCATTGAAAGTTTTTCGAGAGGTACAGAAGAGAAAATAGTAGGAAAAAACTCCACACACCCATTACCTACCTGACTCAGCAATTCTAAGATCTGCCCATGGTAACTTATTTCCTCCTTTTTTTTTTCCCCTTTTTAATCTATTTTTTCTTTTTCCAAAGTATTTTACAACAATCCCAGAGATCATATTGCATCATCCCCACAGATTTTAGTATTACGTGCTAAAAAAAGGACATATCTCTCATAAACCTAGTATACATTAAATATCTAACAATTATTTCTTGTTATTATCAAATAGTCAGAATTTGTAACCTCTCAATGACGATTTTATAGCGTTTTATTTACGTTCTTGGCTTGCTTTGCCCCGTAGGACTTCTAAAATACACCCTCCCCTCTCACACCCACCCACACAGCACTCGCTCTTGTTTTGTTTTGGTTTGGGTTTTAATTATTTTGATTTGCTGAAAAACCTGGGCCAATTGTCCTGTCATTTAACTCGTCACCTCTAGAGGATTATGAGATTCCAGGTCAGCGCTTTGAGGAAGACTTCGACATAGGTGGCGCCATGAAATCCACACTGGCTGCTTCTGCTGAGTGACACATGGTCTTTGTCTCTTTCGGTGATGCCTAGATAGATCAGTAGATTCACGAGGGGAAAGCTGGATCCCTCTTAGACATTTCCTCATCAAACCTCCACCTCACCCAAATGATCTCCTGTATTGATGGGCCTTGTTTGAATCAATAATCCCACTAAGGATTGCGAGGGATGAACGTCTCACATGAACACTTTTGCCAGACCTGTCATCTGGGATCCTTTTGTAAAGAGTTTTCCCTCATCGACTATGATTATTTGATTGCTCTAAAATAATAATACAAAAAAAAGGCAGTGTAAACAGTTCATTTTTTCCAATTATTGATGTCCAGAGTGAAAAGGGAGCATGGCCTCGTTACCTTTAGTGTTGACCAATGCACTGTGCTCCCATTGTATTGCAGTACTAGTCACAATAGCTGAATCAGTTATGTGTCAATGAAAGGATGGACAAACATGTGACGACATATAAACAATGGAAAAACTAGTCTTTAAAAAGAACGAAATTCTGGGACCAGCAGTTAGTGGAATGGCTATGTCGCCGGACTCCTATGTGGTCAACCGTGGTTCAAGTCCCAGACCCGGTGGCTTAAACTCACGCCGGGCACGTGTGCATGCATGCCCAAGATCCCGAGAGGAAAATGGAGGAGAAGGGATTGCAGCATAGCCATCCTCCCGTGGGGGTGATTTCTTGCTTTCTTTCTCTCTGTCTTTCTGGTGAGCACATGCACCCTATGTGGAGAGGAAAAACCTCTCCAAAAAAAAAAAAGAAAGAAAGAAAGAAAAAGAATTCTGTCACTTGCAGCAATATGGATGCCCTAGGATGTCATTAAGTGAAATAAGCCCCACACAAAAAGATAAATACTGCATGATCTAAGTCACGTGTAGAATCGAACACAGTTGTTTTCATCGCGATATAGAAGATACCAGAGGCTGGAGGAGGGGGAAGGCAGTTGAGGCTGGCCAACTGGTACCTCTGGTAATAAAAATAACACCTAGCCAGTTCCAATGAGTGGGCAACCCTAAGAGAACAGCAGAGGGCATGTGTCACATCAATCGCAATTTATCAGGAGTTACAACCAGACCCTCCATGAAATGCCTTCCTCCCACCCAGTTCCTGGCACCGGGAAGGTGAGGCAAATGCCATTTTTCTTCCTTGGTACCTGAGGAAGACACATAGGAATGGTTGTACATTTCCCTCTTACCATTCCTCATAAATACAAAAAGACCCAACCAGACATTTTGGTCAACAACCTGATTCCCACTGGGGCAATAAAGTAATTGGGCAGTCTGTCCTAATAAGGATGCTCCTATCATCAGGGCTCACACTGGGCATGCGCAGTTAGGTCATCCAATTCCGCAAATTCTTCACCTGTGAGAGAGCTATGCAAGCGCAGGAGAGAAAGGCCGCAAATTCAAACAAAGGACATAAATAGTATGACAGACCTCCCACTGTTAAACATTCACTATCACCTCTGATAATAAAAGTAACACCTAACCCGTTCCAAACACAGCGCTACCTAGCAACCGGCCCGCCCAAAGGCCTTTTGGGTGTACTTCTTTTCTAAAATCTTTCTTTCCTATTAAATCCTCATTTCTACCTACTATAACTGTGGTTGTGGCTTTATTTTGCGCCTAGGGACAGGTCTTTAATCTTAGTGATCCGGACCCAAAGAACCAAGGACTTCACAACGCAGCTCAACACTCTCCTATCCTCTGACAGTACATTAGATGAAAGTCAGTTCCTATCCCATAGTAGGATTATCAACAATGTGTACTTTAAAACAGCTACAAGACAGAATCTTGGCTGTTCTCATTATAAAGAAATGATAAATATTCAAGGTGATAGATAAGGCATCACCCTGATTTGGTCTACACACAATGCATGCATGTATCAAAACATCAGACCGCAGGGCCAGCAGGTGGCGCGGTAATTAAGGACGCTGAATTGCTACATAGCTGACTGCGGTTCAAGTCCTGGACCAGCGACTTGCTGTCTCACTTTTCCTTTCTCATGCACGCGCGCTCTCTCTCTCACTCTGTCCCTCTCTGCTCAAATAAATATAGTTAAATAAAATAATTATTTTTTAAAGAATTATTTATTTAATTCCATTTGTTATTATTATTTTTTAATTTGACCAGACAGAGAGAGAAAGAGAGAAAGGGAAAGTGAGAAAGCAAGCCGCCAGGTCCAGGACTCAAACTGCAGTCGGTCATGTGGGAGTCCAGTGCCCCTAACCATCACACCACCTGCCGGCCCCAAATAAAATAATTCTAAAAAAAAAACAACAACAACAAAAAAACAGACTGCATTCCAGAAACATGTACAATTACTGTGCAATCACAAACATGACTGAATAAGGGGATGTACAATTTGCAACTATTAGAAGGGATTTTAAAGAATGGATCAAATGTCCGGTATGATTCCAGAAATCCTATTCTAATATTCTTTGCAGTTATTCCACATAAAAATATTTAAAGGAGTATAAGATTATTAAGTCTGAAAATTTATATAACTCCTAACACTTCCATGTTGTTAGTGTACTATGCCTAGAGATGAGGGCCCAAAGTCCTCATTAGCCTGAAACAAATTCCTCCTTAGTAACAGATAACCAGTAACCTTTGCTTTTTGTTTTTAAAGAATTATTTTATTTAATTTTATGTAATATTATTATCATTATTTTCCGGTTTGATCAGAGAGAGACAGAGGAAGTGAGAAAGCAAGCCACCAGGTCCGAGAATTGAACCATGGTCGGCCATGGGGGATTCCAGCGCCTTTAACCACCATGCCACTTGCCGGCCACCAACCTTTGCTTTTTAACGCTAATAGGCTCCCACGAAGCCCAAGCGGCTAAAACACCAGATTAGACCATCGCCGCATTTAATGTGAGCTCAGCCAGTCAGATTCAATCCAAAACAAGTAGTACCATGAAACAAATTTCCCCAAAAGGAGAATGTTACTGATTCCTTTATCCCCTCACAGGAAGACCAGCTGTAATCAAATGAGGCGAACGCTCACCTCAAGATTTTGTCGTCTTCATCATAAAAAAGATGAGGCTTAGAACTGGATCACATGACCCTTTTTCTTCTTATCTCTTCCCAGTTCAAAATGCTTATATCTTGGGACCAGCAATTGGTGTAATGGCTATGTCGCTGGACTTCCCTGTAGTTGACCGTGGTTCGAATCCTGGACCCAGTGGCTTAAACTCACGCTGGGCGCGCGTGCGTGCATGCCCAAGATTCCGAGAAGAGAATGGAGAAGGGACTGCAGTGTGGCTATCCCCCTAGGGGATGATTTCTTGCTTGCTCGCTCTCTCTCTCTCTTTCTCTCTCTCTCTCTCTCTCTCTCTCTCGTGAGTGCATGCACCCTACTGCAAAAACTGCTCAAAAAAAAAAAAAAAAGCCTTACATCTCTCACTAGCCAGGCTTCTCCTAGATCTGCAGTCGGGCTCAACACATTCAGCCTCAGCACAATCTTCTTTGTAGTTTTTGCCTTTTTCCAGAAAATAGGCTGTCCACCACAGCCACTCTGCTTCCTGTCATACGGAGAATCCTTGGCCTTTTTGTACTGTGTCACTTTGTGGGGTTGGTGCTTCCCGCACCTCTTACAGGAGGCCCAGCGGGTTTTAGGGCCGTGCCCCATGCTTGCAGGCCTGCTATCTGCACAGAAAGAGCTGTACCGCATTCTTAGTGATTTTGCTATTTCGGTTTCTCTTGTTCTTTTCTGAGTATCAACTCATCTCTGGAGTATGAACTCAGGAGATTGTGTCTATGGTTTTATGAGAAACATTTTCTTTTTCGTTGTGTTTTGTTTTCATTATTGTTGTTGTTGTTGTTAGCCAGAGGGCATGTGTACTGGCCAGAGAGAGAGAGAGAGAGAGAGAGAGATGTCGGCGCTCAAAGCACTCTCCAGTGCTGTGTGGTAATGTAGCGATGTCACAGACAAGACTGCCAGGGTCTCTTCAGTGGCAGTGATCACCGTCATATTATATTCCATTAATAGTGCTTGTTTTGGGGCTAGCAAGTGGCCTGGTAGTTGGGGCGCTGGACTCCCACATGACCAAACACGGTTTGAGTCCCAGACCTGGCAGTTTGCTTTCTCGCTTTCCCTGTCTCTTTTTCTCTCTCTGGTAAAGTTAAAATAATAACAAGAAGAAGAAATTAAATTAAATTAAATACTTCTTTAAAAAATTGTGTTCTATGATTAACAATACTTTATTGAAATAACATATCTGTAATACTATTTTTTGCTTGTTTGTTTTTGAGAGGTTTTTGCTATAGGACACGTGCACTTGCCAGAAAGATAGAGAGACACAGAGAGACAGAAAGCAAGAAATCACCCCCCAGGGGGGGAAGGCCACGCCGCAATCCCTTCTCCTCCGTTCTCCTCTCGGGATCGTTGGCACGCACACGCACATGCACCTGGCATGAGTTTAAGCCCCCAGGTCCGGGACTCGAACCGTGGCCAACTACATTAGGGAGTCCAGCGACATAGCCATTGCACCAACTGCTGGTCCCTGTCTGTAATACTTTTGTTAAAGTATTATTCACAGAACCTAAAATTTACCCTTTCATATATCCAATTTAGTGATTTTTTTAAAAAAAGGTATATTCACAAAGGTGTGCAACCATCACGACTGTCTCATTGCGGGACATTTTCATTCGCCTAAAAAGAAAGCCTACCCTCATAAGCGGTCCTCATTTGTCTTTTTTTTTTTGGAGAGGTTTTTGCTATAGGGCGTGTGTGCTCGCCAGACAGACAGAAACAGAAAGACAGAAAGCGAGAAATCACCCCTCAGGGGGGATGGTCACGCGGCAATCCCTTCTCCTCCATTCTCCTCTCGGGATCTTGGGCACGCACGCACACATGTCCGGCGTGAGTTTAAGCCACCAGGTCCGGGACGCGAACCACGGTCGACTACGTGGGAGTCCAGTGACATAGCCATTACGCTAACTGCTGGTTCCCATTAGTCTTTGAGGCTCTTTTGTTCCTCAACAAAGTGTCCCAGGTCTATTTTATACCTGTAGGTCCAAGACCTGGAGTCAGCCATAACAATCTTTCACCCAGTGCGAGGCATGGAGAAGGGATTGAGAAACCACAGTTGGGTTTGTGGTGCTTATTCTACTGGGTTGCCTTTTATCTATTTATTTTTAGTGAACAGAACAAGAATATATTAATTTTTGAGGAGAAAAGAATATCAGTATAATGTGATTTTTCACTTTGATCTTTTTTAAAAAAAATCATTCTATTTCACTTTATTTATTTTCATTTGATGAGAGAGAAAGTGAGAAAGCAAGCTGACAGGTCCAAGACTGAAATTGTGGTAGGCTAGGAGTAGAGCCCAGTGCCCCTAACCACCACACCACCTGATGGGCCCTCAATTCAAAAGTTTGACATACTTGGGACCAGTAGTTAGTGTAATGGCTATGTCGCTGGACTGCCAAGTAGTCGACCGCGGTTCAAGTCCTGGACCCGGTGACTTAAACTCACACCGGGTGCATGAGCGTGCAAACTTTGTTCGTTATTAGAGACGTCACAGACCACCGCAATGTCCTGTGCGTATTCTCCTCAGGACACGTGCTCGTCCTGTGATTTAAAAAAAAGGCAAGGATGGAGCCTAGAAGATTCCATCTGTCTGCTTTCTCTGGAGTTCTCTGGTCTCTTCTTCCAAGTGGGAGGCTGTCCCAACAGAGAACATCAGGAGAAGCAGCAATGGTGTGTGTGTGGTTTCTCTGTGAAATGTCAAAAAGCCCATCCGGACTTCTGCTTGGCATTGTTTCCGTTAGAAACCTAGTTCTGCAACGCACAGGCTTCCTAATGCTGCTTGAGCCCAGTCACCAAACCAAAGGGAAAACATACTACTTATCTTGTAGATAGCAATAAACACTTCCCCATAGCGACCCCCACCTAGAGACAACCCCCACGCTGCTTCTTGACAGAGGAACAGACACAGAGGTTGGTACGTCTGTACCATGGAATGCAATACCGTAATAAAGATGAACAAAGCGAGGATACCTTCAATAGCCCAGCGGAAACTCGGGAATACCATGTTGCACCAAAGAAACTGAACGTCACGGGTACACGCTGTGTGCTTCCATTACAGGAAGGTCAGGACCATGCCAGAGCAATCTGCGGGGAGAGGTCAGAGCAGTAGCTCCGCCCGGGTGAGGGGCAAAAAGTGGTGCTTAGTGACTGAAAAGGAGTCTGAGGGACCTTTCTGGAAGACAGGCATATTCTGCATTGTGATCTGAGTGGAGGTCACAGCAGTGTCTACCAATATGAAAATGTATGGAGTTGCACACTTGAGACTTGTGCATTTTATGTTCTGTCAATTATATTTCAAGTAAAATATCAACTCTAAAGAAGTAAAAATGAAAATAAAAGCCGAAATATTAAGCGTCTTGCTTTTTGCCCTGTGCCATCCAAGCATTTCTTTCCTCTCTGCCCACCTTCGTCCCTGGCTCACTAGGACGGCACGTGGAGTGCGTATGCTTCTAGAATGTTGACCACAGTACGTATGAGATCAAAACTGCCTACACTTACGCCAGGCATAATCAGGTGACACTATATTTAGTAAGATATCGAGGAACGGGATTCACCTTTGCAACCAAAACAAAAGAGAATCGCTCCTGAGGGCTATGCCCTTCAGACTCTCACCATGCATGGTTTTTGTAGGGAAGCTTAGGGAGGCACACTCCTTGGTTCAGGCTCCTGGCTGCTGTAATGGGACAGCTTTCTATTCACTGTGGGCCTTCTGACTATTTAATCCAGGACCTCCACAGAGAAATTTATATTATTTATTTATTTATTTGGAGAGGTTTTTGCTATAAGGTACATGCACTCGCCAGAAAAAGAGAGAGACAGAAAGCGAGAAATCACCCCCTAGGGAGGATGGCCACGCTGCAATCCCTTCTCCTCCATTCTCCTCTCGGGATCTTGGGCACACACACACAAGCACCCAACATGATTAAGTAAGTTTAAGCCACCAGGTCCGGGACTCAAACCGCGGTCAACTACATGAGAGTCCAGCGACATAGCCATTACGCTAACTGCTGGTCCCAAGAAATTTATGTTCTTGAAAGTCTTCTCAACTCTTCAAGGTGGTATTGGACTGCTCTGGTCCTTTTTCTGCCTATCTCTTGGAAGGTGCCCACTATCCAGAATTTGCCAATTGGCCCTGGTAGTCATGGAAACACAGGAATGTTTTGATTCACTGATTTCCATTGCACCTTGGAAGTTAGTACCATTTCTAAACCTGAGAAGTCGCACCTGTCCATTTCTTCTATGTGAGAAGACCCCTGTGGTTGATTATTTTGCCCCAGTTCAGGAAATGCTTCAGAGCTCCTAGAGTTCGTTCTCATTTCATCATGCCGGTATCCCCCTGAAGAAGATCACTGTCATTGGATGGTTCCGCAAAAGAGGTAGCCCAGGCCGATTTCATGACTCTTTCGTTTTTCACAGTCACTATGATTGTTTATTTAAGTCCTCATATTGCACTTGTAGACATGCACCCTAACACAGCATGAAAACATACCCCACCTGGCTCTCTTAAGACACGAGCTAGGTCATAAAATGAATCCGCATTGTTACGCGGTAGATGTGGGTGTGCATACATTGGGTGTAGCTGGGAATTCCAGGCTTCCTTGGGTCTCTGTCAAGGCCTGTCCTTGCTGTTTGGTATTTTTGTTCCCTTCTCTCCTTCCCTTTATGAAGAACGGATATTCTGATACGTAATACTCTACTTCTCAGTCGTTTGTCAGTTCTTTGAAATGTTCTTGCCTACGAACCACAACATACACCTCTCCTCACAGAGGCAGAGGCGAAAAGATGTCGACGTGACACAATGTAATTCAATGGTAATTTTAACAATATGGGACCAGCAGTTAGCGTAACGGCTATGTCGCTGGACTCGCATGTAGTCGACCGTGGTTCGAGTCCCGGACCCAGTGGCTTGAACTCACGCTGGGCACGTGTGCGTGCGTGCCCAAGATCCCGAGAGGAGAATGGAGAAGAAGGGATTGGAGCTGGCTGGCATGTGCACGCGCCCTATAGCGAAAACCTCTCCAAAAAAAAAAAAAATTCACTTGCCAACTTAGAGGACTTTGAATATATTAGGAAGTGTCCTACTTTATTCCATAGCCTACAACTTGTCTCTCACGCAAAACACATTTCACTTCTGAACATTTATCTTCTTTGTTAGGAACAGAAGAAACAGTTTGTCTTTGACAACAATTGACCCAGCGGAATAAAACCACCGTTTCTCCAAATGAGAGCACGCGCTTCCCTTCCATGTCAGTGAGTGATAATTAGCGTATAGTAGAAGACTTTTAAATGCCATGAAAGCGCTCGTTAAGGTGGCGGCGTGGGCTGTTCTGCAGACGGGCCACCTGAGTCAGGTGTGCTGTCAATGTATTTTTCGTCTTCTGCCTCATCTTCCTCGGCACCGTCCGAGGCGTGGTCTGGAGGTGAAGCCAGCCGGTCCTGCGCCTCCTGCTGGCGCCTCACAGGACACGCACAGCCGCTGCCGCCGCCATCCCGTCCCACAGCTCTCCCAGGAGCGCCGTGGTGGCAAGCCACCGGGTCCGGGACTCAAACCACGGGTGACCATGTGGGAGTCTAGCGCCTTTAACCACCATGCCGCCTGCCGGCCCCTTTTTTTCTTTTTTCTTTTTTTTAAATTGCCAAAGGATGAGTGTGCTCACCAGAGAGAGAATCTCACAATATGGTGGGGGTTATTCCGCAATTCTTTTTCCGCCATTTTTCCTTCTTGTCAGGATTTTTGGCATGCACGGACATGTGCCTACTGTGTTTTTCTTTTCGTAAGAATAGTGAATTATTTATTAATTCAACTTTATTTATTTATTTAAGTTTGACCAGAGAGGGACAGAGTGAGAGAGAGGGGGAAAGTGAGAAAGCGAGCCTCCAGGTCCGGGATTCGAACCACAGTTGGCCACGTGGGATCTAGCCCCTTTAACCACTGAGTTATGGGGCCAGCCAGGCCACCTTCATTTTAACTTAAATGAGCATCATTGGCATGATCTACTAGACCCTATGGTGTTGGCATTTTATAAAAAGTGTCTTCTTCATGGGAGAGGAAAAGAGACAGAGAGAGAGAGAGACTCTCTGTAAGGATCTTTTTAAGCTGTGAAAGTCCCCAGCCTCCCCAGCTGGGACCAAGGCACACAGGTGTGTTCAGGGTGACCCAGAATCCAAACCCAGGCCTTCCATTTGGCTCCCGTATTGTACAGTGGTGCTCCTCCCCTGGGCCACCATGGCTGGACCCTGTGGGCAGGGATTTTTATTTTTGTATGATTTTTTTTTTCTAATTTTGCCAGAGGGGCACGTGCACTCACCAGAGAGACAGAGAGAGGAACATGAGAAAGCTCTCCCTGTGGGAGATGGTCACGCCACAATCCCTTCTCTGTCTCTCCCTCCTTCCAGGATTTTGGGCATACATGCATCTGTGCCTGGCATGTTTCTCAAGTCACCAGGTTCAAGACTTGAACAGCGCAGTTGGCCATGTGGAACCCAGCCACCTTCACCACCACACTGCTGGCTAGCCTGGTTTATCTTTTTTGTCTTTTTTCAAGTTTATTTATTCATTTCTTTTTTAAAATTATTTATTTAATTTTATTCATTCATTCATTTTAATTTGATGAGAGAGAGAGAGAGAAAGCAAGCTGCCAGGTCCAGGACTCGAACCACGGTCAGCCATGTGGGAGTCTAGCACCTTAGCCACCACGTCACC
>NW_006159697.1:248290-251359 GCF_000334495.1 Tupaia belangeri chinensis
CACCCCCAGGGGGGATGGTCACGCCGCAATCCCTTCTCCTCCATTCTCCTCTCGGGATCTTGGGCACGCACGCACACGCGCCCGGCGTGAGTCCTAAGCCACCGGGTCCGGTACACGAACCGTGGTCGACTACGTGGGAGTCCAGCGACATAGCCATTACGCTAACTGCTGGTCCCGTACACTGGCATCTTTGAGGGCAGCCACCCGAGTAACACCTCGAACATGAATATGCTAGCGCGCAGCACTGGGCAAGCTTCCCTTCATCGTCACCTCCCTTTCTGTGGATGGAGGCGCGCACAGGTGCCTGGAGAGGGAACAGTTACATTATCACGTCGAGATGTAAGTGACGCTGTCTCCAGATCATAGGGGGCATTCTCTTTTGTAAATCAAACATATCTTTGCTTTTTGTAAGGTATCTGCCTCATTTTGTGATATTTTTGATTGGTGATAAAATAGGCGTAACCTAAAATTTACCATCTTAACCGTTTTCCAGTGTGCTCCTTAGCGGCATTAAGTACCCGAATGGTTGGGCATCACCACCATTGCTCTACGGAACTTTTTTTTAAAGGTTTTTTTTTTTTTCTTTTCTTTTCATAGGGTGTATATGCTCACCTGGAAAAGACAGAATGAGGGGAAGTGAGAAGTCACCCCCTGGGGGGGACAGCCACATTGCAATGCCTTCTCCATTCTCCTCTCAGGATTTCGGGCATGCACACACACACACACACACACACACACCCAGCATGTTTCTCAAACCACTGGGTCTGGGGCCCAAACCACACAGCTGGCCACGTGGGATCTAGCGCTTTAACCACTATGCCACCTGCTGGCTTCCTCTGAGGAACTCTTTCATCTTCCTCGATTGCAACTGTTCCGATAAAAAAGTCACTCCTCATACCTCCTCCCCCAGCCCTTAGCAACCAGCCTTCTACGCCCTGGCCCCTCTAGGTCATGCACTTATCGGAATCACACAGCACGCATCCTTTTGTGATCGGTTATTTCCCTTAGCATAACGTCTTCCAGGTCCAGCCAAGTTGCATGTGTCAGAATTTCTTTTCTTTTGAAGGCTGAATAATATTCCATTACAGTGTATGTATAAACCACATTGTGTGTATCTAGGTTTTTCTTGATAGACATTTGGTTTGTTTCCAACTTTAAAAAAAATTATTTATTGATTTAATTTTGTTATTTTCTTTAAAAAAAAAAAACTTTATTTATTCATTTTTTTTAACTTGACCAGAGAGAGACCCACAGAGAGGGGGGGGGAGTGAAAAAGCAAGCCACCAGGTCCAGGACTCAAACCGTGGTCGGTCATGTGGGAGTGTCCAGCACCTTAACCACCATGCCACCTGCTTGTTCCCAGTTGTTGTTATTTTCAATTTGACTAAAGAGAAACAGAGACAGAGAGAAAGGAAAAGTGAGAAAGCAAGCCAGCAAGTCCAGGACTTGAACCACTGTCAGCCATGTGGGAATCCAGCGCTTCTAACCACCATGCCACCTGCCGGCCCCTGTTTCCAACTGTTGGGTATGTGACTAATGCTATGAACAAAGATGTACAAATAGCTCTTCAAGACCCAGCTTTCAATTCCCCAAGGTATATACCAAGAAGTAGAACTGCTGTATCATATGGTAATCATGTTTAATTTTTTAAATAAAATTTTCAGAGGGCACGTGCACTCACCACAGAGAGAACCAGAGAGAGAGAGAGAGAGAGAATGAGAAAGCCTTCCCTATAGGAGATGGTCATGCCACCATCCCTTCTGCTCCATTTCTTCCTCCTTTTAGATTTCGGGCATGCATGCACATGCACCTGGCATGTTTTTCAAGCCACTGAGTCTGGGACTTGAACTGCACAGTAGGCCATGTGGGGTTCAGCTGCCTTAATCGCCATGCCACCGGCTGCCCATCTAGACGTCTATTTAGCTTTTTGAGGTCTCGCTGCATTACGTTTCATAGTGGCAGTACCATTTTACGTGCCACCAGCAGTGCACCAGGGCTCTGATTTCTCGCCATCCTCACTGGCATGTGTGGTTGGTGGGCAGGAGGGAGAAATGAAACAGAGGCTTTTCGAAACTCTTTACTCAAGCTGAGATCAAGGAGCCAAGAAGGCAAGTGTGTTTGCCTTTTCCCATAGGCTGCTGTCATTCAAGATTCACCTTCGATTTTTATAAGACATAGGCATGGCCACAGCTGCCCACGATTATCGTTGATACGGGATTTCTCTACTTTGCGTTTCTCTTTTGATGGGAACCAGTGCTTTCCAAAAGCAAAAGAGCCCTAAGGGTCTAACAGGGAGCGCTCCGGAGCCCAGCATGACCACCTGTATCTGAGAAAATGCTAGGACTTGACTCAGTTGTTTCAGCTCTCTGAACTCAGCCGCCCCTTGGCTATAAGACGGTGTGTGTGTGTGTGTGTGTGTGTGAATTCCACGTCTGTCACTGGGCCGAGGGCTGAATGTGTTATCTGGAGTGGTTAGAGCAGGGCTGGCCTCACAGAGCATGGCGGAAGCACGCAGTCGTACTTTGGGACCACGGGGGAGCTGCTGGGCTTCATGCAGAGCACCAGCCTCTACCTGACAACACGTGTTTCACTGCAGGTGGTCCGTGTCTCTCTGCAGGTCTTTTACTACTGGCTGGACATTCTCTGCTTCCTGGTCAACATTTTCAACTGCTCCGGAGACTATTTGCCACTCTCCAGCCTTCTAAATGGGTGAATTCTTGCTCAAGACCAAGAGGTAAAATTCTAAAATAAGCTATATAGAGTCTTTTAAATTTCACTTTCAGAAAAAAGAGTCCCGGGGACCAGCAGTTGGCATAATGGCTATGTCACTGAACTCCCATGTAGTTGACCGCGGTTCGAGTCCCGGACCCGGTGGCTTAAACTCACGCCGGGCGCATGTGCGTGTGTGCCCAAGATCCCGAGAGGAGAATGGAGGAGAAGGAATTGCGGTGTGGCCATCCCCCCTGGGGGGTTCATTTCTCGCTTTCTATCTCTCTGTCTCTCTCTTTCTGGCGAGTGCACGCACCCTATAGCAAAAACCTCTCAAAAAAAAAAAAAAAAAAGAAAGAA
>NW_006159697.1:251954-257344 GCF_000334495.1 Tupaia belangeri chinensis
GTGCACGCACCCTATAGCAAAAACCTCTCAAAAAAAAAAAAAAAAAGAAAGAAAGAAAAAGAAAAAGAGAGTCCCCACCACACCCAACTGGTGTGACATGACCATGACATTGGTCATGACAGAGCTCCCCAGACCTAGAGCATTTTCGCCTTCCTGAGTCCCTCTCTTCAGCAAAGCTCATTGATCCTGAGGTCTATTCCTGCCGACCTCCCCTGACAAGAAAGCGCTCAGGAACAAGGAGTTAGTCAGCCTGGCGGTCACTGCAAGCCCATCTTCGCTAACGGGACTTCCCAACGAGTGATGACATAATTAGATCAGATCAAGGAGACCGCCTGGAGGCCCAAACGTCTTTTGAGAGCCAGCTGTCTACATTATCCACACACCGGGCACCTGAGTAGACCCTGTTTCATTCCTTTGTGCAAAATAACAGAGGGGTTCGTCCTAGGAGTATTTTTTTTTAGGATTTGTTTCTTATTTATTTACTTATTTTATTTATTTATTTTAATTTGACCAGAGAGAGACTGAGAGAGAGAGAGTGAAAGCGAGAAAGCAAGCCACCAGGTGCGTGCGCTTACTAGAAAGACAGAAAGAGAGAGAGAGATAGAAAGCGAGAAATCACCCCCCAGGGGGGATGGTCACGCCGCAGTCCCTTCTCCTCCATTCTCCTCTCGGGATCTTGGGCACTCACGCACACGCACCCGGCGTGAGTTTTAAGCCACCGGGTCCGGGACGTGAACCGTGGTCGACTATGTGGGAGTCCAGCGACATAGCCATTACGCTAACTGCTGGTTCCCAGCATTCCTCTATTTACAGACATTTATTTTCAACGTTTTTCTATCACAAATAGTGCTAAAACTAACATCTCTTTCTCTCTCTCTCTCTTTCCACATATGTATGTATATATGTAATACTCTTATAAATAACTTATAAATCACATTGATTCCTGGAATCAGAGTTGCTGGAGAAGCAGTAGGAACATCTCGAAAGACAGCAAATCGTGCTCCAAATACGCCTTACAAACTGATATTCTTACTGTGGGCACACTTCCAGGCTTCCTGGTCCTTAGCGAACATATTTAGAGCACTAATTACGTATGCAGAACACGTACACATCACTTCAGACTAGGAGGACGGCACTCTTTCAACTGTGGCTCAGCAATCTCTTTTCTTTTCCCCCTGTGGCGGCCCGGCCTGCCTTCATGACTCCCCTCCCTCGTCTGCAGCTCATCGGAAGTGACGCACTTTTTCTTCAAACTGGTTGGCGTCTTTTTCAGTTTTCTGACCTGGACCTTCGGCATAGGCTTAGCCAACAGCAGGTCCTGGCGTGTGTGGGAGTTTCACAGTGAGACTGTTCCCGTCATGTTCCTCGGCCTCTGGGAAGCTTTCTATTTTCAGAAGTTCAACATCTCCGGCTCAGCGGTCGAGCTGCCGGTGCAGAGTTCCATCAACGAGAGCTGGGTCATCCCCGACGAGATCAGGTACGGGCAGGACCTGATGCTGCTGGCCAATTTACTCAAGTCGGTCGTCCTGGTTTGCAGCTCACTGGCCATCCTGGTCACCTGGGTCCGCGCCCCGTACCCGCATTTCCTCCGCACGTGCTACAATCTCTCCGCCTTCTTCCTCTGCCTCGGCTCTGGCTGTACGGTGGGCACAGTGAGCTGGAACGTCATCGTGGATTTCCACGGGGAAACCACCCTGGAGTTCCCGCTCAGCTTTCCTATCGATAAAGACGTCCTGAAAAAGAAGCACCTCTCCTACGTGCTACCGCTAGGGATCCTGACCGGCTCCATGTCCCTCATGAGTGCCGGCATCTTCCTCTACCAGACAGATTATTTGGTGAAGCTGAACCAAGTGAAACCCATGATGGAGGCCAAATTAGTCAGCCTGGCGGTCACTGCAAGCCCATCTTCGCTAACGGGACTTCCCAACGAGTGATGACATAATTAGATCAGATCAAGGAGACCGCCTGGAGGCCCAAACGTCTTTTGAGGGCCAGCTGCCTACATTATCCACACACCGGGCACCTGAGTAGACCCTGTTTCATTCCTTTGTGCAAAATAACAGAGGGGTTCGTCCTAGGAGTATTTTTTTTTAGGATTTGTTTCTTATTTATTTACTTATTTTATTTATTTATTTTAATTTGACCAGAGAGAGACTGAGAGAGAGAGAGTGAAAGCGAGAAAGCAAGCCACCAGGTGCGTGCGCTTACTAGAAAGACAGAAAGAGAGAGAGAGATAGAAAGCGAGAAATCACCCCCCAGGGGGGATGGTCACGCCGCAGTCCCTTCTCCTCCATTCTCCTCTCGGGATCTTGGGCACTCACGCACACGCACCCGGCGTGAGTTTTAAGCCACCGGGTCCGGGACGTGAACCGTGGTCGACTATGTGGGAGTCCAGCGACATAGCCATTACGCTAACTGCTGGTTCCCAGCATTCCTCTATTTACAGACATTTATTTTCAACGTTTTTCTATCACAAATAGTGCTAAAACTAACATCTCTTTCTCTCTCTCTCTCTTTCCACATATGTATGTATATATGTAATACTCTTATAAATAACTTATAAATCACATTGATTCCTGGAATCAGAGTTGCTGGAGAAGCAGTAGGAACATCTCGAAAGACAGCAAATCGTGCTCCAAATACGCCTTACAAACTGATATTCTTACTGTGGGCACACTTCCAGGCTTCCTGGTCCTTAGCGAACATATTTAGAGCACTAATTACGTATGCAGAACACGTACACATCACTTCAGACTAGGAGGACGGCACTCTTTCAACTGTGGCTCAGCAATCTCTTTTCTTTTCCCCCTGTGGCGGCCCGGCCTGCCTTCATGACTCCCCTCCCTCGTCTGCAGCTCATCGGAAGTGACGCACTTTTTCTTCAAACTGGTTGGCGTCTTTTTCAGTTTTCTGACCTGGACCTTCGGCATAGGCTTAGCCAACAGCAGGTCCTGGCGTGTGTGGGAGTTTCACAGTGAGACTGTTCCCGTCATGTTCCTCGGCCTCTGGGAAGCTTTCTATTTTCAGAAGTTCAACATCTCCGGCTCAGCGGTCGAGCTGCCGGTGCAGAGTTCCATCAACGAGAGCTGGGTCATCCCCGACGAGATCAGGTACGGGCAGGACCTGATGCTGCTGGCCAATTTACTCAAGTCGGTCGTCCTGGTTTGCAGCTCACTGGCCATCCTGGTCACCTGGGTCCGCGCCCCGTACCCGCATTTCCTCCGCACGTGCTACAATCTCTCCGCCTTCTTCCTCTGCCTCGGCTCTGGCTGTACGGTGGGCACAGTGAGCTGGAACGTCATCGTGGATTTCCACGGGGAAACCACCCTGGAGTTCCCGCTCAGCTTTCCTATCGATAAAGACGTCCTGAAAAAGAAGCACCTCTCCTACGTGCTACCGCTAGGGATCCTGACCGGCTCCATGTCCCTCATGAGTGCCGGCATCTTCCTCTACCAGACAGATTATTTGGTGAAGCTGAACCAAGTGAAACCCATGATGGAGGCCAAAAATTCAAAACCGAAGATCTGAGTTGGAGGGCTTTTCCCTCTGTTTTCTTGCAGAAATCTCCTCCGATCCTGTCTACTCCTTTAAAATAAAACACACGTAATTTGGTTTTCCAGGGTGAGTCTGAAGCTTACGCTGTCCCCGCCACTCCATTCTGTGCATGGACTCCCTCCACTTCCTGACACCTGCGGGCACTGCCCCTTTCCCGCGGACGTAGCGGGAAACCAAAGGCGGGGAGGAGAACTCGCATGCTGCAGGCGCGCATCGAGAAACGGCCGGCCCCAGCTGAATGACAGTAGAAGTAAGCGCGCTGGCACACATACAGAACCACCTCGAGATCTTTAAGACATTATGGTCAGGGACCAGCAGTTAGCGTAATGGCTATGTCGCTGGACTCCCACGTAGTCGACCGCGGCTTGAGTCCCGGACCTGGTGGCTTAAACTCACGCGGGCGCGTGTGCGTGCGTGCCCAAGATCCCGAGAGGAGAATGGAGGAGAAGGGATTGCAGCGTGGCCATCCCCCCTGGGGGGTGATTTCTCATTTTCTGTCTCTCTGTCTCTGTCTGTCTGGCGAGTGCCTGCACCATATAGCAAAAAAAAAAGACATTATGACCACTTAGGTTAGAGCAATGCCGTCGACGTTGGCACTGCTGACATCCGGGCTGGGGTCTCTGGGGCCGGGGACACTGGGCATGAGCTGTGCCTTGGAGCATGCTAAGCAGCATCGTGGCTTCCACCCCTAGTGGCCAGTGGCACTCCTCTCTCTTCTTGGTTGTGACAACTAAAAATGCTCAGACAAAGGGCCAACAGGTGGCGTGGTAGTTAAGGCCAACTGTGGTTCAAGTCCTGGACCTGGTGGCTTGCTTTTTCACTTTCTCTCTCTCTCTCTGTCCCTCTCTGGTCAAATTAAAATAAATAAATAAATGGGTAAATAAAGTTAAATAAGATAATTCTTAAAAAAAACCAGAAAAGCTCAGACATTTCCCAGTGGCCTTTGAGGGGCAAACTTGTTTCTCGTTGAGATGTAGCCAATGACTCGGGGTCATAGATGCCATGGCGTGTTCGGAAGATCTTTGAGGGACACTACTTAAAAGAATGAAACGGCACAGGCTCTAGATCGATAGCATCCACTTGCCTGGCGGATTGATTGTCTTTAACTGCAAGGTCGAGTGAAGTGGTTTTGCTTCCTTTCTCAAGGGACATCTGGCAATGGTGGTGTCGAAGGGAAAAGTAGCCTGAAGTCTGGAAGCCCACGCTAGGGTTAGAGAGCTGGGCGGAATCCGAACAGGAAGCGATGTTCTGAAGCTCGGCCTGCAAGATGAGGAATCTGAACCCACGAGACCGCCCGTCGGAGGCCTGGGAGACTGACCGAGAAGGCCCAAGGTATGTTCCAAGGCATCCTGCAGTTAAAGTACAGCGTGAAAAGCCAGTGGCTGCGGCGAGCTTGAAACTTCTCCGGAGTTAGCGAAGGACGCGAATCCTCAGACCGAGAAAGAGTACTGAGGCTTGAGGCGGCTATAAAAAGCCGTTCACACCTAGACATGGCACATGGACACGCAGATACCCCAGCTACGCAGACACCAGACAACAAGCAGAAGCTAGCGATGGACGACCTACATCTCGCCTGACAGGCCCAGCTTCTCCAAGAGCAAAACGCGGGAAAACGGTATTTCCAAAGGACTCGAAGAAAGTGAGCAGCGACTGGTAATTCTACGCCTACTAACTGATCCTTCAAGATGGAGTGCAAGCTTTTGGCCGGAACCGCCATCTTCCAGTAATGAACCAAAATGGCGAACACAAAGGGAAAGGGGAGAGGCACCCGATATATGTTCTCTAGGCCTTTTAGAAAACATGGAGTTGTTCCTTTAGCAACATACATGCGAATC
>NW_006159697.1:257705-260479 GCF_000334495.1 Tupaia belangeri chinensis
TTATGGGTGTTAAAAATAAACTAATCTGTGGTCTATAAAAAAAAAAAAAAAAGATTGAGCACAAAATAAAGGCACATCCAGATATGAACTTCTGGAAGGAAACACTGTTGGAAGACAGCAACTGGGCTGAGGCTGGAGTTGGGCCCAGAAGCAGTGATGAACAAGGAACTCGTAAGCACATGGGTAAGTCTAAGCTCGCACAGATGACTGAAAAATATCCACGGTATGGGTCAGATAGAACATGTGAAGTAGGGAGGGTAGAACTAGAGCTTTCTTTCTTTATTTTGGTTGTTGTAGTGTGTGCACTTGCTAGAGACAGAGAGAGGAAGAGAGGGGAAAGTGAGAAATCCCCCCCAGGGGGGATGGCCTCGCCACAATCCCTTCTCCTCCAGTCTTCTCTTGGGATGGTGGGCACCCACGCACATACACCTAGCATGATTTTCAAGCTGCTGTGTCCGCGACTCGAATCATCCAGTTAGCTACGTGGGAGTTCAGCGCCTTAACCACCACATCACTTGCTGGCCCAAACTAGAGCTTTTTAAGGTCTTATTCTGTGCCATCGATTAACTTCAGATTTTGGGTGAGTATATATGTTAACATTTAAGGGCAACCACAAAACACATAGAGAAAGAAAAATTCCAGGGGGAAAGGATTGAAAAGAAAGAAAGAAAAGTGTAATTGTTCAAAGACAACATGACCGTCTACGTAAAAAGGCCAAGAGAAGACTCCATAGTCATGATTCCATTTATAGGGATTTTTTGGAAAAGGAAAACCAGAGAGGGACCAGCAGTTGGCGTAATGGCTATGTTGCTGAACTCCCATACAGTTGACCATGGTTTGGGTCCTGGACCCGGTGGCTTAAAGTCATGCAGGGTGCGTGTCTGTGCGTGCCCAAGATCCCAAGAGGAGAATGGAGAAGGGATTACGGCATGGCCATCCCCCCCCGGGGGGTGATTTCTCACTTTCTGTCTGTCTCTCTGGTGAGCGCACACACCCTGTAGCAAAAACAAAAAAAAAAAAGAAAAAGAAAAAAGGAAAACCAGAGAGACAGGGCAGTGATGCCTGTACTAGGACTCTGAGGGGGAGTGACCACAAAGGGGCACTAGGGACTGTTCTGGGTGTTCAGCATGTTCTACAACTGAACTATCACCATGGCACCACAACTACATAATTGATTTAATCTCTTGAAATGATCCACTCCAAATGAGTACATTTTATACTAAATACATAAAATACATTTCTTTTTAAAAAGAATTACTTTATTTATTGTATTTATTTATTTTAATTTGACCAGAGAGGGACAGAGAGAGAGAGAAAGCAAACCGCCAGGTCCAGGACTTGAACTATGGTCGGCCATGGTGGGAGTCCAGAACCCTCAACCATCACGCTACATACTGGCCCTATAAAATATATTTCAATAAGGATGTTTAAAAATAAAACCTTACACTGGAGACCACATTTAAAAAAAAATTTCTATAGGGCACATGCACTCACTGAGGAGAGACAGACAGACAGACAGACAGACAGACAGAGTGAGCGAGCACACCAGGGCGATGGCATGCCACGATCACTACTCCCAGCTCCTCTTGGGCTGGACACACAAGCACACACACGTACCCACGTGATTTTCAAGCCACTGCGTCCAGGCTCACACCGCACAGTAGACCATGTGGTATCCATTCCTCTTAACCACCATGCCACTTACTTTAAAAAAAATGATAAATAATATCTCTAAAGAACACGTCTGGATTTTATAAATTACTCTATAAAGCATTCTCCCGTTCATCCACAAGGTGGCAGCACAGGGCACGTAGACTAAAAGCAAAAGCGGCTTCAGCAGATGTGTTCGGAATGAGCCCGCAGGCTCTCACAGCTGTTCACCTGGACGTGTCGCTTGCACAAAGGAGCTCTCCGCGACCCTGTCTGCTTTTCTGGTGGAATAACCAGGCACCCGTTGCACCATGGGCAGAGGGGACAGAGCCCCAGGTCTCCAACACCCTCCACTCAGGCACAGCCTGGCACCTGCCTCGGGGTTTACACACGTGTGACACAAAGGGGAACCGACTGGTTCTAGTCGTGCCCTCCAGCACAACTGCCTCCCAGCCCACCCATCGCATCAGATGTCTCGAGCCTGTCCCCGAATCCCTGGCTTCCCGAGGTGGTCTGTGGAGGGTGCTCCCGGGCCGGCGTCCCACTTGTGTAACCGACTTGGGCTGTTCTAGCTGCCCGTCAAGTCTAAGCGGTCCCACCTCCGGCGTGCACAGAGAAGCAGCACACTCGCCCAGATCACCGTCTCCCAGCGTCACCCAGGCTCACCTCTGCCATCCTCGGTTCAGATCCCTTAAAGGCCTAACAGTTTGCAGGTGACGTCAATTCCCTTCTATCGTCTGCCCCGAAGTAACCTCTCCCCTGAAGGTGGTGTTTACCCTTCCCCTCCTTGATCAGCCAGCAGCTCCCAAGTGAGTCCCATAAACACGGCTGGTCTGGGTTCCGCACCCCCACACACCTGCATGTGATCCCAGGTGCATTTCCCTATGGCGTTAAGATTCGGATTTCGAGGCTGATCCACGCGGCATAGACGAGGCCAAGCCTGAGAGCCCGCGAACTGACTCACATAACCACGGCCTACCTTTGCACAGGGCTTCCGACGACTCAGCCCAAGGTCCTGGGACCCGCAGGTGGGACGAGTGTCGCCAGGGGGCGCGCCTGGAGACGAAACCGCGGGGCCCTGCAGGGGAGGCTGGCGGAGGGCGCGGGGCCCGTCGGCTCCCACC
>NW_006159697.1:260796-261645 GCF_000334495.1 Tupaia belangeri chinensis
CCCCGATCCTGGCGCCGTCGTCCCCTCCCGCCCCTCCCCTCCCGAGGTGCCACTCACTTCCCAGCGCTCCGACCCGGACAGTCGCCACAGCGGAGGGCCTTCCAGGGGGGCGCAGGCCGGAAGGCGCCCTAAGAAAGCCCGGCCCGGCCCCGGGCTCCCCGCGGGTGCGCGACCCCGCCCCACGCACAGGGGAGCGCCCGACTCCCCCGGAGGCGGAGGAAGGGCCTGGAAGAGCAGAGAGGCTGCCGGCCCCCCCTTGCTGCCGGGGCCACAACCACCAGCCCGCCTCTGGGCAGGGGGCGCCTCTGTGCAGGGGGCTTCGGGCAGGCCCTGGACTGCACCCGGGCGGCTGTGCACAGCTGGGGGTGGGATACGAGTCCCTTCTGACCTGGCAGGAGGGTATGACCCCGGCCCCTGCGCACTTTCTCCTCCTGCGCATAGCAGGCCTGAGAAGCAGGGCCCTAAGGGGAGTAAGGGCACGTGGAAGCACAGTGACCTCCAGGATCATTTGTTATTTATTTTATTTTTAGTTTGCTACAGGACACGTGTGCTCACCAGAGAAAGAGGGAAAGTGAGAAAGCAAGCCACCATGTCCAGGACTCGAACCGCAGTTGATATGTGCGAGTCCAGCACCTTAAGCATCATGACACATTTTTTATTAAAAAAATATGTATTTAGAAACACCTTATTTATTTATTTATTTTATTTTGTTTTTAATTTGACCAGAGAGAGAAAGTGAGAAAGGAAGCCCCCAGATCGGGACTCAAACCTCAGTCGACTATATGTGAGTCCAGTGCCTTAACCACCACGCAACCTGCTGGCCCTGCACCCTCTTTTTTTAATTTTGTT
>NW_006159697.1:262143-263213 GCF_000334495.1 Tupaia belangeri chinensis
CCAGCCTGTCCAGTGGCCAGAACTGGAATTTGGAGCCCGTTGCGGATCGGTCAGCTCCACAGAGGGCGCCATGATGGGTGCCTGCCCACCCGCCCCGTGCACGTCTCGGTCGTTTTCCAGGACAAATGCCTAGAAACGGTGCAGGGTTCGAGCACTCCAGGTGTCTGGTGTCGGTGTAACGCAGCACTGCAGCCCCGGGGAAGGCACGTTCCACTCCCTGACGAGCCCTGTTTCCTCTGGCCGTGCCAACATTTGGAAACGTGGGAAATGATTTGCCATTTAGACAAAAAATGTGTGGAAACAATGTTTATGCCATTTTTACCTGGTTAGAAAAATTAAAAGAAGAGGGCCAGCTGGTGGCATCGTGGTTAAGGTGGCTGGATCCCACCTGGCTAACCACATGGTTTGAATCCCAGACCCATTGACTTGAGAAACATGCTGGGCACATGTGTGTGACCAAAGTCCCAACAGGAGGGGAGATGGAAGAGAAGAGTGTGTGCCCTGACCACCCTCTTTGGTGGTTCTCTGTGTGTCTGTGTGTCTTCCTTGAAAGCACATGCATCCTTTGGGATAATTAAAA
The DNA here is from genome assembly GCF_000334495.1 of Tupaia belangeri chinensis. Taxonomy (NCBI): domain Eukaryota; kingdom Metazoa; phylum Chordata; class Mammalia; order Scandentia; family Tupaiidae; genus Tupaia; species Tupaia belangeri. The sequence continues at coordinate 262,724 of NW_006159697.1, forward strand.
GGAAAAATGAAAAGCAGAATACAGTTTGGTGACAGGTGCACATCGTACAGAATTCAAGTCGCAGCGCTGGTAAGGACAGGTGCAGTGGGCATGTCCACGTCCACACGGTGTCTGCAAAGCCTCGCGTTTGCCTCTGACCATTCTCCCAAAATGTTTGTCGAGCCCCGTTATAGATCAATATGGTGCATCCTATCGCCGTGGGTTACCAGCCGTTGCTGACCCTGACTGCGCGACGGCCATACAGTGGCCGGATAAAGCTCACAAATGTCAGGAGAAGAAATGAGATACACAAGAACACAAGTCGTTTGTGTCCTATTCACATAATGTTTAAGAACATGGCCCAGTAGCAGTGACTGGGCCACATGGGAGGCCCAGGTTCAGCTCCTAAACCTACCTGAACAGGCCGGGTACGGTGGAGTGCACCGTAATCCTGGCTAACTGAGAGGCTGGGGCAGACGGTCTCAACAGCAAGGCCTCTGCGAATACCTCT
>NW_006159697.1:263239-264040 GCF_000334495.1 Tupaia belangeri chinensis
CTGTGATGTGATGATCCGGAGGGCGGCAGGAGGGGACTGCGGCATGACCAGGCCATGGACGGTGCTCCTCCTTCCCCACCTCTGTGCACGTGTTCATGTTTTAGAGAGAAAAACATTGTGTGTGTGTGTGTCTGTGTGGCTACAGGGTGCATGAGCTTGCCAGAGAAGGAAAGAATGTCTCCCCCCAGGGATGGTCACACCATAATCCTTTGTCTTCCTGGGATTCTTGGCCCGCACACAGGACCTGGCAGCTTGCTTTCTCACTTTCTCTTTCTCCCTCACTCTGTCTCTCTCCTCTCTGGTTAAATTAAAAAATAAATAAAGTTAAATAAAATAATTCTTTTTTAAAAAGGGCATAAATGATTTGTGCTAATAGAAGTAAAGAAAATGGTAACCATTTGTGGGACAGAGGAGTGACTGGGTAGTGACACGAAAGAACATCACAAATGCTGATCCCAGTTGCCAGCTCCATGTGTGAGTTCCCTTAGTGAAAATGCACTGAGCTTTACACTTCGGGTTTGTGCACGCCCCTGTAGGTGAGTGAACCTTGCACACGGCTTCCAGGAAGGAAACAGAGTTGGAGGGCCCTGCTCAGCCACAGCTGATGCGGTAGGAAGGCCTCCTCTTACCTCCGTCCTGGGATGAATGGGAAGGCCACCACTGTGAAGGCCTGTGCATTGCTTGCTTTTTTTATTTTATTTTTATTTAAATTTATTTGTTCATTCACTGTACATCATTACAGCATACAAAATGGAAGTTTCCATCCAGAGTACACTGTATATTGTCTCAATCAAGCACATC
>NW_006159697.1:264168-264398 GCF_000334495.1 Tupaia belangeri chinensis
CCACACTGTCTCTGGTATCTATGTTTACTTTCTATACTGTTTCCCCCCATTTTTTATTGAATTACTAAAGATCTTAATTAATCTGAATATTTTCACAGCAAACACAGTTGATACATACATTTCCATGAACACAAGTCTAACTTTAGGCATCCTATAAAGTAGCACCTAGCTGGGGCTATATATCTTACTGTAGTCATCAAATGGATTTTCTTTTCTGAAACTTTTTTTTT
>NW_006159697.1:266053-267177 GCF_000334495.1 Tupaia belangeri chinensis
CACCGGCTGGAAAACGTCTTTCGGGGGAGAGGAAATGAGGAAAATGACCCCTCGCAGAACAAGTGCCCTAACGTGACCCACGCACCAAGTCATCCGAGAACGTCGCTCCCCGCGCCTTTCATCGGAGGAACGCTTTCTGAAGAAATACGCTAGATCGAGGATTATTAGACGAAAAATAAGTTATAACCCGGCCATCGGCAGTGGGACATCTCGTGTGCTCACTTGCCACGGTTAGATCCTCTTTGGTGACGTGTCTTCGAGGCTTCTGCCCCTTCATCTGGGCAGTCTCTGTCCCTACCACTGAGCTTGTGAGTCCTTTCTGCACCCTAGATACAAATGCTTCCGTCGGACACGCGACCTGCGACCTTTTCTCAACTGTGACTCGCCAAGTGGAATCCGACGGCATGATTTGACAAATAAGACTCTCTTCAGAACCTTGTCGTTTCCACCCATAAAAACAGCACAGAATCTTTATAAACTGGGCACAAAAAGAGCAAGTTGAGGAGTAGTGAGGCCCACAGGTCTTCTGAGAAAACAGAGAAGGCCCAACGGCAGCAGAAAGCAGCCCGCGTGGCGCGGTCACAGCCTTGAGACGGGGATAAGAAGCCAGTTACGAATGACTCTGCACGTAACAGACGTTCTGGGAAACAGGTGAACAAAAGCTTCAGCCGGTTTCGGGGAACAAATAGCTAACGAGCACCTCATTCCTGGACACGCCTTTAACCAGCTCGTTCGACGTTGCAGAAAAACCTCCTTTAGACCGTGGTGTCAGGCAAGAAGAAACGGAGCCCTGGTCTCGCCGTGCTGTGTGTTTTACAGCAGGCGTGTTCGTTCGGTGGTGACTTTAGTCTGAGGAGGCGTGAACCCCCCACACAGGCTGTCCACGTTCCAGTTGGCTTGGAACCACCGGGACACTACTTGCCTTTCCAAATGTTCATAAACGATCATCATCCTGATTTTTGCTGAGTGACAGGACCTCATGACATGACAGAGACAAGAAGAGCTCACACGGATGGAGGAGGGGACGATGGACAGCAGCCCACGCCCGGGGGAGTCACAGGAGGCGCTGCGTGGGCCCAGCCCGCACCTGCACTGCAGACACTCAGCAGTGGGCAGAGCCGAGC
>NW_006159697.1:267218-269995 GCF_000334495.1 Tupaia belangeri chinensis
GGCATTCACTGGGGACAAAAACCTTGGCTAACCCCCCTAAACAAACACAGGAGTTATTGCTTTGCGCTCGCCACCTGGCTGCGGGAGGACTCCCTCCCGGGAGACACAGACGGCTGGTTACGGGGTCTTTGGGAGCCGTGCAGGCCCCGTGCGTCCTTGGCCGGGCCGGGCCGGGCCCTCACTTGCTTCTCTCGGGCTGAAGGCTGTCAAACAAGCACTTGAGCTGCTCCTCGCCGAGGTGGATTTTATCTTCCAGCTCCCGCTGCTCGATGATGAGGGCCGACTTCATCTTCACGAAGTGCTCGTAGTCCGCCAGGCTCTCCTCGCCCAGGTAGGTGGCCAGGATGTCGCACACGATGCGCTCCCGGCGGTCCAGGTTCTCCTTGAGCTCCTTGGCGTCCTCGTGCTGTTGGATGAGGACTCTCTGCTTCTCGAGCAGCGACTGCTGCAGGGAGACAGAGAGAAGTCCGTGAAAACACCTGCCACCTTTAGGGCCAGCCCCTGATGCCACCAGGGGTTCGACGGGACCCACAGGAGACTACCCAGGCTGCCTAGCCCATGTGCTGTGGCCGTGGCAGCCTCTGGGCCCAGCCGTCCCTCCCGGCAGACACTTAGCCACCTCCCTGGCACTCCTCCCACAACCTGTGCCTCTGTTTCCACCCCCTGCCCTGAGGAGTTGACAGAAATAGGGAACAGGAACGTCATCCCAAGTGGGACCAAGAACCACAGAATTCAGGGCTGCTTAAAAGGGACAGTGGGCCACGCGAGCTTGTTTGCTTCCAATGACAACGTGGTGCGAACGCTGGAGACAGGCAAGTCCCCGGAGCAAACTCAGCGCAGGATTTCTAAGCCCCGTTGACGGGGAGAGCCTGTGAGCGCGTCTGCAGACAAGGATGTGGAGCAGGCTTTAAAGCTCTCATGGAACATGCAAGGGTGAAAAAAACACAGCGCATGCATTCCGCGGGTGCTTCGCTCCGGGATAAGCTGCGCTCTAACGCCACTGCCCACAAACCTCTGAAATGCCCTCGTAGGAGGGAGCAGAGCGGAGTAGGAGGGAGACACGGGGCTGCGAATGGGTGTCTGCAGACTGGTCCTCTTGCTCCCTGCAAGGGGCCTGTACTGGGGGACACAGAGGACCCTATTCCCAACATACACACGATCACACTTGCTGCGTGCAAAACACATGCCTCATTAGGATCATTCTTACTGTCTTGGATGGAAAGTTCAGGCCAAGGGAAATCTGGACAAACAAAGCCCTCCATGTCTTCCATCCAGGCCTGAGTCCCTGGTGGTTATCTGGGCACCAGGATGGCCACCCCATCATTGTGCCACCTGCAATGTCACAGTGGGTACTGACTCACGGACCGGGCGTGCCCGCCGATGCCATGCATTGTGTGAGTTGCCAGTCCTGGCACGATGGCGGGAAGATGTCACTGCAACCCAGCAGTGGCTGCAGACGGTTCTCAACGGCTGTGACCCACAGCCTTACAGAACACCCTGCGCCTCGGAGGGGTGGGCAAGGGAAGCCAGTGGGATCCTTCGGAAACAGACACAGCATGCGTCCGCGTAATGAGGCAAAGCAAATGGATTCCAACCAAGAGGGAAACAGGAGTGTATTAAAGACGAGTCTCAGCCGTAACCGAGCCTGTAAATGTGGCTCACGATATTAAAATCGGCCGGGCCCACCAGCGCCTGGACGCCGCGGGGAGGGGCCTGGAGAGGGGTGCTCCACATGTCCACGTCTGCCCACGTGCTTGCTTCCTCGCTCAGAAGAGGAGGGAAGCCTTCAAAAACCTAACCCTGGGGACCAGCAGTTAGCGTAATGGCTATGTCACTGGACTCCCACGTAGTCGACCTTGGTTCGAGTCCCGGACCCGGTGGCTTAAACTCACGCCAGGCGCAAGTGCGTGCGTGCCCAAGATCCTGAGAGGAGAATGGAGGAGAAGGGATTGCGGCGTGGCCATCCGCCCAGGGGGTGATTTCTCGCTTTCTGTCTCTCTGTCTCTCTCTGTCTGTCTGGCGAGCGCACGCACCCCATAGCAAAAACCTCTCCCAAAAAAAAGAAAAAAAAATACCTAACCCTGCACTTTTGGTTCATTGGCATGTTACCAAGGACTTAGCTAGGTGCCGAAGAACAGTACCCTCTCAGGAAGACTCTAGATCTTTCCATGCAGTCAAAACCACCCTCTTCTGGAGAGTAGGGTGGGGGGACCATTTTATGCTTCGTCCGTGAGAGCAGTTAAGATGCTTTATTGGGACCAGCAGATGGCGTAATGGTTACATCACTGGACTCCCACATAGTCACTGTGGTTCAAGTCCCAGACCCGGTGGCTTAAAATTCATCCCAGGCATGTGTGCATGCGTTCCCAAAATCCCAAGAGGAGAACGGAGAAAATCCCACGAGGAGACAGTAGACGAAGGTATTGCGACATGGCCAACCCCCACCCCCCCTGGGGTTGATTTCTCGCTTTTGTCTCTCTGGTGAGCACACATGCTCTATACCAAAAGTCTCTTTTTTTTTTTTGGGGGGGGGGTAGAGATTTTCACTATATAACTGAAAGCCGGTAAGAAATGCCCTGAAAGTGGGACCAGCATTTAGTGTAATGGCTATGTCGCTGGACTCCCATGTAGTTGACTGTGGTTCGAGTCCCAGACCCGGTGGCTTCAATTCACGCCGGGCGCATGTGCGTGCGTGCCCAAGATCCCAAGAGGAGAATGGAGGAGAAGGGATTGCGGCGTGGCCATCCTCCCTGGGGGGTGATTTCTTGCTTTCTGTC
>NW_006159697.1:270042-274644 GCF_000334495.1 Tupaia belangeri chinensis
AAAAAAAAAAAAAAAAAAAAAAAGAAAAGAAAAGAAAGAAAGAAATGCCCTGAAAGTCGTACATCTTGGGCCAGAACAGCTGAGGAGTCCTGTGACCTTCCTGGACTGCCCCAGGCACTCTTGTGACATTGCAGCAACAATGTTAACTACAAATGGCCTCTCCCCTGGGACCTCCACCTGCCAGGGCTCCCGTGGTTATAGAGAAGTTTAAAGGAAACATGATTTTCAAGGAAGAGACCACCTTAGTGCTGGCCAATGGTAATATCGAAAGAGCTAAAAGGGGAATCGGATCTCTCAAGAGACAACAGGGGCCTCGGCTCTCCCGGAGACCAGCAGCCCTGCAGTCCAGTGACAACGGCTCACCTCACTCTTGTCTTTCCAGTGAGTTTTATCCCCTCAACGGGAAGGAAAAGGGGGGAGCCAGCCCATGGCCTGGTGATTAACGTGGCTGGTCCCACACGTCTGATAAGTACCGGTCGAGTCCTGGACCTGGTTGCTTGAGGAAACACACCGAGAACCTGTGTTTGCATGCTCAAAGTCCAGGAAGGAGGGAAGAGATGGGGAAGGGACTTTGGCATGACCATTCCCCATGGTGGGGTTCCTTCTCCCTGTCTCTCTAGGGTTAGCACACATGGTAAAATGAAAAAAAAAGAAAAAAGGAGCGGGGGAGACGGGAGCATGCCTTTGTCGTTTCCATAGCACCTTGCGCCAAGCAGTGCGCAGGCTGCACAGGGACTACGCTCGCATCCAAGGAGCTACGTGCCACAGCACCCCCAGGACAGCCTCCCCGGGACCCCTGACACCCAGGGCAGACACATCTGAACGTACCCGATCACTAGGAGAAGGGCTGTCATCCAGGTTGTTGAGGGCGTTTTCCACCCGGGCCAGGCGGCCCGACAACGACAGCAGAAGGTTCACCACTTTGTCCAGGTCGCCGACGAACATCCGGAACTTGTCAAACTCGTTGGGCTTGCACACGTCCTTCACGATGGCCTCCACCTCGTCCCCCAGGGCGTTGTTGGCCTGGATGTCCTCCAGCAGGCTCTCCCGGGCCTCCCGCAGTACCTGCAGTTTGCGGCTGATGCTCTCGATGAGCTCCTGCTGTCGGGGCACAGGACGGCGGGGAGACACAAGTCAGCTTGGCCGGGCGCTGCCCTGGCTGTTGGCGCCTCTGCACACGCCACGTGGGGGCTATTTGGCTGAACGGGGCTGGGGGGAGAGTTCGTTTTCGCATCATCAAATACTAGAGGATTTATAAGACTCCGGGAAGGAGCAGGGCTCCTGGTTATTACTGGCACATGAAAATACAGCAGCTGGCTCTTTCCCACTGTACACGATGGCAGGCGATAAAGCTGCGAAGCAGGACACTGAGAAGAAACCTGAAGCCAAGAAGGCGGATGCCAGTGGCAAGGTTAAAAAGGGTGACTCCAAGGCTAAAAAGCCCAAGAAGGGGAAGCCCCATTGCAGCCGAAACCCCGTCCTAGTCCGGGGCATCAGCAGATACTCCCAATCTGCCACGTATTCCAGGAAGGCCATGTATAAGAGGAAATACTCGGCCACTAAATCCAGGATCGAAAAGAAAAAGAAGGAGAAGGTTCTTGCGACTGTCACAAAACCGGTTGGTGGAGACAAGAATGGGGGTACCCGGGTGGTTAAACTGTGCAAAATGCCTAGGTATTATCCTACTGAAGATGTGCCTCAAAAGCTGTTGAGCCACGGCAAAAAACCCTTCAGTCAGCATGTGAGAGAGCTGCAAGCCAGCATCACTCCTGGGACCATTATGATCATCCTCACTGGATGCCACAGAGGCAAGAGAGTGGTTTTCCTCAAGCAGCTGAGCAGTAGCTTGCTACTTGTTACTGGAGCGCTGGTTCTCAATCGAGTTCCACTGCGTAGAACACACCAGAAATTTGTCATTGCCACCTCCACGAAAATTGATATTAGCAAAGTAAAAATCCCAAAGCACCTTACCGATGCTTACTTCAAGAAAAACAAACTGGGGAAGCCCAGACACCAGGAAGGTGAGATCTTCGACACAGAGAAGGAGAAATACGAGATTTCAGAGCAGTGCAAGATTGACCAGAAAGCTGTAGATTCGCAAATTCTGCCAAAAATCAAAGCTGTTCCTCAGCTCTAAGGCTACCTGCAATCCGTGTTTGCCCTTACAAATGGAGTTTATCCTCACAGATTGGTGTTCTAGATTTTTTTTGCCAAGAACCTAATTAAATAACTGATCATATAAAAAAATAAAAATAAAAATAATAAAAAAAAGAAAATACAACAGCTGGCCCCACTGCCTGGTGGTTAAGGAAATCAGATCCTCCTTGGCTGACCTCATAGTTCAAATCTGGGCCCCAGGGGCTGGAAAATCACTCCATGTGCATGCCCAAAATCCAGAAGGGAGAAAACAGAGAAGGGATTATGGCGTGACCATGCTCCACTGGGGGAGGGGGGGACCTCTCTCTGGTGAGTGCACAACCCCTCTGGCAAATTAAAAAAATAAATAAATAAAATACAGCCAGGTGATGGCACCGCATGGTAACACGACCGGACCCACGGGGTTTCTGTCTTTGACCTCCCTGAGTACAGTGTGCGGACACGTGCCCACGGGAGAAGGGATTATGGCGTGACCATGCTCCATTGGGGGAGGGGGGGACCTCTCTCTGGTGAGTGCACAACCCCTCTGGCAAATTAAAAAAATAAATAAATAAAATACAGCCAGGTGATGGCACCGCATGGTAACACGACCGGACCCACGGGGTTTCTGTCTTTGACCTCCCTGAGTACAGTGTGCGGACACGTGCCCACGGTCCCGGCTGGCTGACAGTGGGGGTGGATCAGGCACGAAGGCCCCATTGGGGGTGCCCATCCCGTTCTCTCTCTGATGAAATAAATAAGCTACAAAATGAAATTAAAACGGAATGGACCTATTCCGCTTCTGTTAATATCCTATTAGAAAACACCAGAGTCCCGACGGCACTGGGCTGACGTCCCCTCCACCCGCTTTCCCCATGCATGTGTGACATCAGAAATGCACGCTGCAAGAACACAGGATGTGGGATGACGCCACGAGCCTGCCTGTCAAAGTGAGCAGAAAAACAGGACCCCTGAGCCGCCGGCACCAGAGCAAGCTGCAATGTACAGCATTTGTTGCACACGGTGCAACTGCCCAGCACACATTTCCCACACTAAAAACGCAAGAGTGGCCCAACTCAGAGTGACTCCGGCAGTCCTGTGACAGTCACTGCGGGTCACGTGGCACCCCAGCACCTGTTGCCTCTCCAAGCAGGTGGACTGAGTGCCACACAGAGGAAGGTGGGCACAGCAGGGTAAGCTGCTTCTAAGGCCTATGGTAGCATGAAACACACTCCACCACGTAAAGAACACAGTTCTCGGAACCAGCAGTTAGTGTAATGGCTATGTCACTGGACTCCCATGTAGTAGATGGTGGTTCGAGTCCCAGACCCAGTGGCTTAAACTTACGCCGGGTTCGTGTGAGTGCATGCCCAAGATCCCGAGAGGAGAACGGAGGAGAAGGGGTTGTGGCATGGCCACCCCCCGGGGGGTGATTTCCCGCTTTCTGTCTCTCTCTCTTTCTGGCGAGCACACGCGCCCTATAGCAAAAACCTCTCCAAAAAAGAAAAGAAAAGAAAAGAAAAAGAATGCACACGCTTGCCAGAGAGAGACCGAGAGGGGAAAAGTCAGAAATCGCCCTCGAGGGCAGATGGCCACACCACAATCCCTTCTCCTCCAGACCCCTCTTAAATTTTCGGGGATGCACAATGCACAGGCACTGGAGTGCTTTTCAAGCAACCAGGTCCAGGATTTGAACCAAACATTCGGCCATGTAGGACCCCGTGCCTTAGCCACCATGCCTACTTGACTGGCCCCAAACTGAAACCATTTTTGGTCATTTAAAGAAGAAAAACACGGGGCCAGAGGCACAGCTGTCATGCAACGGTCCCACATGGCTGGTCCATATGGGGCAGGTTCTGTGTTCATGTCTAGGGACCCCCGAACATGCTACACACATGTGCATCCATGATTTGGGGCTGGCTGACGCTGGAGGTGAATCGTGGTATCAGGACTCCGTGGGGAGTTCTGTTTTGTCTCTCTGTGCCACTCAAGGAGGAAATAAATAAACTAAAAAAAAAAGAAAAGAAAAGAAAAAAGAAAGAAAATGCAACAAAGTAAGTCATGAGCATTTTTGCACAGAAAACATAAAAAAAGAATCACAACTTTCCCGACGACCTAAAAGACTAAACCCAATGGTACCCTGAGCCAGAGACAGGGCCTCTACAAGTCCCAAGACCAAGACCTTTACTTTTCCCTTCCTTTTTCATTCCTTTAAACCAAAACGTTACTGTTTCCTAAGCTGAAAATCCATTTCCCGGGAACCAGCAGTAGGCGTAATGGCTATGTCGCTGGACTCCCATGTAGTCAACTGCAGTTCGCGTCCCGGACCCAGTGGCTTAAAACTCACGCCGGGTGCGTGTGTGTGCGTGCCCAAGATCCTGAGAGGAGAACGGAGGAGAAGGGACTGCGGTGTGACCATCTCCCCTGGGGGGTGATTTCTCACTTTCTGTCTCTCTGTCTCTCTCT
>NW_006159697.1:274864-286290 GCF_000334495.1 Tupaia belangeri chinensis
ACCGCAGTTTGAGTCCTGGACCCAACAGCTCGAAACTCACGCCGGCACATGTGTGTGTGTGTGTGCCCAAGATCCCGAGGGGAGAGTGGAGGATAAGGGATTGTGGTGTGGCCATGCCCCTGGGGAGTGATGTCTCGCTTTCTGTCTCTCTGTCTCTCTCTCTCTCTCTCCAGCAAGTGCATGAACCCTATAGCAAAAATCTCTTAAAAAAATAAAGTCAGTAACATATCCAATATAACCGTTTATAAAGGTCTTATTAAAAAAAAAAAAAAAAAAACTTAAATTTTGCCCATGGCCTAATGTGTAAGGTGGCTAGATCCCACATGGCTGACTCATGGGTTGAGTCCTGGAACCAGAGGCCTGAGAAACATACCAGGCGTGTGTGTGCATGCTCAAAATCCTGAAAAGCCATGAAAGGTGGGGAAAGGATACTTGAGCTTGCTATTCAGAGATGACAGGGGACTTGTCGAAGGTCATACAATTGTGTCCCCTAGATTTTAGCTGGAGTGGAAGGGACATATCAACCGAACTTAAACCATTAGGTTGTTGAGACAGTCATGACGCGTTTTTGCAGAGACAAATACATCATGATTTTTCCAACAACCTAACAATTTGACAAAGGCCCAAGACTAGAACACAGAATGAATGGCCAGGACTTCCTAACACTGGTCTCAATTTTGTTCCCCTGCATGAATGCAGGACACAAATGCCCTCCAATGTGAGGTGAGGAGTCTCAGCTGGGGCAAAAAAACATGGCGGTGGCGGTGGCGGCTTCTGCCTGCCCCCCGCTCCTCTCCCTGACGATTCCCACTTCCTTACCTTCTTCACCGACAGGTCGTGGTCCACGTCGCTGCCCGAATCCTCTTCCGGCTCCTGCTGCTCCTGCAGGTCCTTCATCTTGATCAGCAGCTCTGCTTTGGGGGCCGATGTGCTGTAGTACGTGGAATTGGTGGCCAGGGACACGGCCGCCGGCACGCTCGGCTCCTCCTTCCTGGGTACAGATGGCAGGACGTCAATACGCCGTGACCATGCACACAGAGCCACCCCTCAGACCCGCCCCTGGGCTGTGACCAATCAACACTGGTGCTAACAAAATGCCGACAGCCAGGGAGCCGGGACAGCCAACGGGGGTGGGGGGAAGAGGTGGGGGACGATGCCAGAACCAAAGAGGAAAACCAACACGGCCTAGGGAACACTCATGAAGTCGGTGCAAGTGTAGCTTTGTTTTGTTTTTAAAGATGGCGTGTGCACTGGGACCAGCAGGTGGCGTGGTGGTTAAGGAGGTTAAGGAGCTGGACACTCCCACATGGCTGACTTCTCTGGTCTAATTAAAATAAATGAATGAATAAATAAAATTAAATAAATAATGAAAAAAACCACTTGAGTCGTTATTTAAAAAAAAAAAAAAAGATGGCGTGTGCACGAGGAGACAGAGACAGAGAGAGCGAGAGAGAGAGGAAGCATTCTCCACGAGGTCTTGACACAGCATGATCCTCTCTCCCCACCCCGGCAGCTTTTCGGGATCTGAACCCAGGTCCCCGTGGCGCGTCCAGCACTAGTCTAGTATGCTGGGGACGGTGCCACCTAGGCCAGGACTGGAACGTAGGGTTTAAAACGGGCAAACCACCTGAACAAGTATGAACGTCTCACCATCTCCTCCGGGAGGTGATGGCACAGGCCGCTCCCATGGGAAGCCTGGGGTCAAGGAGGACAGGACGTGGATGCACCTGTAAACGCCATTCCCCAGCTTCCCACTCGGGGCAGCCACATGGCTAGTCATGCCTGAGGCTGAGCTCTCCTCATGGTCTTTCACTGCTGCAGTTTACAGTCACGCCACAGCTGCCAACGACCCAGGCCTGTGCGACCCAGCGTGCATAAACGGCAGGAGAGGTGTCATGCCTATAGGCCTTCGCGGTCAGGTGACGGAAAGTCTGAGGAAGCTTTCAAACTCATGAAAGCAAATGCAGGCCAGTCCCGCGGCCTAGTGGTTAAGGAGCCAGATCCCACGTGGCCATCCCCTGGACTCCACAGCTTGGAAAACATGCCTGATGCGAGTGTGTGTGCTCAAAATCCGAGCAGGATGGAGAAACAGAGAAGGGACTATGTGGCCGTGCCTCAATTAAGAGGAATTTCTCTTTCTTTCCCTCTGGTGAGCAATGTGTCTTTTAGCTTATAAACAAAACAAAAAAATAATTTGTGCAAATATAAAGGATTTTTTAAAGAATTATTTCATTTAACGTTAATTAATTTATTATTTGACCAGAACAGGACAGAGCAAAAGAGAGAGGGGAAGTGAGAAAGCAAGCCACCAGGTCTGGGACCTGAATCGAGGTCGGCCGTGGAAGGCCATGTGGGAGTCCAGTGCCCTTAATCTCCACACCACCTGCTGGCCCTCTAAAAGAATGTTTAAAAAAACTTAGCTCCTTAAAATATATACGGGGGTCTTCAAAGAACTCACGTAAATATGCATATTATGTAAAAGAAAAAAAAAAGTGCATTTCAAAACTGCTTTGCACAAAAATACACTCCTACTGTAATGCCATCCCCCCGTGCATGGTGAAAGCCCCCTGCATCCTCGGGGAAGCCTCATTCCTTTGATGACCAGGTCTGGACCTCTGGGGTGGGGCCATCTCTGCCTTGGACGCCATCCTATGGACACTGGGCAGCAGCCCTGGTATCTACCCATCAGGGGCCTGTAGCCCCCTCCAACCCCACGGTGCCGCTGAGAACGGCTGTGGACACGACCATGTGGCCTCGGGCCAAGGAAGCTCAGAGGCTGCAAATGTCATGGTGCAGTGCCGAGCCCCGAAGGTGTCACTGTCCCCAGGGTCTCAGGAGGTGAACCAAAAAGCCAGAAAGTTCTACGCAGAGGGGAGCCCTTAGGAAGACCTGCCACCCCACAGCAGTCATGAAAACAGACATCAGACGTGCCCCTTCTCCGTGTTTAAGCCTCAGGTGGGGCAGAACCGTGCCACCCGGAAGGCAGGTCTACTCACCTGTCCTCTGTGCTTCTGGGAGAGGGGATTTTGGGCAGCAGCTTCCTCCGCTGCTGAGCTTCCTCCAGGAGATGCTCATCTTTGGGGAAGATGCCCTCCATCAAATCCATGGTGGTTTTGATCTTCCCACTGGGATCTAGGATGTCCGCCAGGGACTTGTCCTTGCCCACGATCTCCCGGGCCAGCTCCTCCGACTTCAGGTCTTCCATAGTCTTCTCTTTGGCCTTCACATAGCTGAGCCCAGGAGGGGAGGGGCAGCCATTGCCCCCCGGGGGCAGATGGGCACTGGGAGGCCGGGCTTGATGCAGGGCCTCGGGCTCGGCACCAGGCCGCGTGTACACGCAGAAGCGAGAGTAGGACTGCTCGGATGTGCTTAGTGTCTTGATCTGGTCACGCTCCAGCCCACTGGGCAGCACGGGCAGCTCGGCGGGCGGCGCCAGGCTCTGGCGGCTCCCCTTGTCCGGCAGGCTCTCCGAATGCACGATCTTGATGGGCACCATCTTCACCGTGGTGTTGTTGTCCATCACCCGCTCGATTCTGCAAGAGAAGGGAACATTCCGCTGGGGATGGAGTGGGCAGCCAGCCCCTGCGGCTGGACGAAGATGGAAGGGGCTCTCCATTCTGCAGGGCACTCGCAGGACCTCTGCTCCACCGCCTGAGGAGAAGGAGCTTCCTCACGGCATGTCCTGGAGGCAGAGGAGGCTGGGAAGCTCCCCGGGATCACTGACTAGGCCTCCTCACCCTCGGCCACCTGTTCCCATTCTCCAACTCGACCACACACCTACAGCGTCTGGCAGGGTCTTCCGGGGGTTCAGTGATGACTATGAGGGTTGGGGATGTCCATAAAGGAGAGAGACAGAGGGAGTAGGAAGACAAGGAGAGAGGGAGAGAGACGGCACCCCAGCAGGGTCTTGCCACGACCCACTCCCAGCGTCAGCGAGCCCTGACCACAGGCAGAGCGCATACCTGGCGTGCACAGGGAGAAATGAACCCAGAACTTTCCTGTGTGGGCCAGCCACCCACAGCATTGCCCCAGGGTTAATATTTACTTCTTCTCTTTTTTTTTTGTTTTAATTTGTCAGAGAGCACATGCACTTGAGGGGAACAGACAGACAGAGAGAAAGAAAGCCTCCCCTACCGTGGGAAACGGCCACAACACAATCCCCTTCTCCAAGTCTCCCTCCTTTCCTACACAAGCACACATACCCAACATACTTCTCAAGCTCCCGGGTCTGGGCCTCGATGGTCCAGCCATGTAGAATCCAGCAGCCTTCGCCACCGAGCCACCAGCTGGCCCGACGTTCATATGCATTTTTATTCCAAAGACCATGCAAACTTTCAGAAGCCTCCGTTAGCAGAGGAAGCTTGCAGGGCACAGGACCTTCTCACAGAGGCCTCAGTGCCTTTGCTAGCTGCCTCTCAAAGCAGGTCCCTGGGTGCTCACTACAAGGTTCTCCTCCCTTGGAGAACACCACTGGGGTAGCTGTCTTTTTTTTATTTTTGGAGAGGTTTTTGCTATAGGGCGTGTGCGCTCGCCAGACAGACAGAGACAGAGAGACAGAAAGCGAGAAATCACCCCCCAGGGGGGATGGTCACACCGCAGTCCCTTCTCCTCCATTCTCCTCTCGGGATCTTGGGCACACACGCACACGTGCCCGGCATGAGTTTTAAGCCACCGGGTCCAGACACAAACTGTGGTTGACCACATGGGAGTCCAGCGACATAGCCATTACGCTAACTGCTGGTCCCTGGGGTGGCTGTCTTTGCTGTCAGCGGGTCCCCACCGCTTCTTCATACGTTAGAAGCTGCTTCATTCACAGCTACCTCATATGCTTGTGTGCACTGACTCACCAAATCCAACAGCCAGAATGACACGACATATAACTTAAAAAAAAAACAAAAAACGTAATGCCAACCACTGTTTTACAAGCAAGGCAGAATAGGAGAGTGGCTTGTATTAACCAATCAGAACTGCAGTTATCATCTTTTATTTGCCTGGAAATAGCCAATGGGAGTGCAGCTCACATTACCCAATCAGAAACATGTATTTTCAATCCTTCATTTGCATAAAAGTGGCTCCAGGAGACTGTGTGTGGGACCATCGAGGGCCAGTACATTTTTTGGGGGGAGTGAGGCCCAAGACTCTTACTTGTAAAAGTAAGAAAACTGCCTGACCTAGCAGTCTTGGTTGCATTATTTGCTGTGCCCTCAAAAGGCAGACCCACCTGTTTCCCTCCTCCTTCCCTGTCCCGCGGCTCTTGGCACTAACTTTCATACCTGTGAGGTAAGAATCCCTGCGGTCTGCAGGGAACTCACCAGTTCTGTATGATTCTTAGGGACTCACGTGGGGCACTCAACTCTTTTATAAAAAAAGGCTTCTTTGTAATCTTTGTGAAAGGAGCCGGAGCTGGGAAGGCACCCACAGGGAATAGAGAAACGGAATGATCCTCCCAGCAGAGGCTACAGTGCCTCCTGCGACAGTGATATCCCAAACCTGCTGCTTCGGTTGCAGCACACTGAGCTAGCTACACAGGCAGACTGCAGATGAGGGCGGCTGGACCAAGCTCTCTCCAAACCATTTCTGGAGAGAGTGCGCCATCTGCTGGTTCCCAGGAGAGAAGAAAAAAGAGAAAAATAAAGCCAAACATGCATACCCAGGATGTGCTGGAAATCGCTTGTGCACAAATACGCCAGGCTTCCCAAGGTACAGAGGGGAGCTGGGGTACTCTAAAGATCATTGTGGTTTTTTTTTTTTTTTCGGAGAAGTTTTTGCTATAGCGTGTGTACACTCACCAGACAAACAGAGAGAGATGGAGAGACAGAAAGCGAGAAATCATCCCCCAGGGGGGATGGCCACGCCGCAATCCCTTCTCCTCCATTCTCTTCCTGGGATCTTGGGCACGCACGCACACGCGCCCGGCGTGAGTTTAAGCCATTGGGTCCGGGACTCGAACCACGGTCGACTACATGGGAGTCCAGCGACATAGCCATTACACTAACTGCTGGTCCCTAAAGACCGGTTTTTACCCTTTAACTGCTGACCTGAACACAGGATGGGTCTTGCCAGTGAAGGAACGCAGAACAGAACAAAGTAAACCACAAAACCAAACCTTCCACAGGTTAACGAACGTACGCTTTCCAACAAAATGCCAATTCTTGATCACCTCTTTCTTCTTGGTCCCTTTTAAGGCTTTTGCCATAGGGTGCATGCACTGGCTGGAGACAGAGAAGGAAAGTGAGAACTCACCCGCCGAGGGAAGGCCCCACCACGATCCCTTCCACTCCATTTTCCTGCCAGGATTTTGGGGGTGGGACTTGTACTGCAGACAGCTATGTGGAAATCCAGCACCTTAACCACCATGCCACCTGCCAGACTTCCGGTCATTTCTAAACACAAATAGTGTACGTTCTTTAAAACCATCAGACTTCCACAGCCAGCAGATGGCGTAGGGGTTACATCGCTGGACTCCCACGAGGCCGACCATGGTGCAAGTTCCATACCTGGTGGCTTCAAACTCACACAAGGTACATGTGTGTGCATGCCCAAGATCCCAGGAGGAGAATATGAGAAGAAAGGATGGTGGCATGGCCACCCCCTGGGGAGTAATTTCTCGCTTTCGATCTGTCTCTCTGGTGAGTAAACGTGCCCTATAGCAAAAATCTCTTCCCCAAAAAAACAGCCCCCAATAATGGCTATGTCACTGGATTCCCACGTAAATGGGCACGATCTTCAAACTGCTGGGGGTGGGACTTGTACTGCAGACAGCAATGTGGAAATCCAGCACCTTAACCACCATGCCACCTGCCAGACTTCCGGTCATTTCTAAACACAAATAGTGTACGTTCTTTAAAACCATCAGACTTCCACAGCCAGCAGATGGCGTAGGGGTTACATCGCTGGACTCCCACGAGGCCGACCATGGTGCAAGTTCCATACCTGGTGGCTTCAAACTCACACAAGGTACATGTGTGTGCATGCCCAAGATCCCAGGAGGAGAATATGAGAAGAAAGGATGGTGGCATGGCCACCCCCTGGGGAGTAATTTCTCGCTTTCGATCTGTCTCTCTGGTGAGTAAACGTGCCCTATAGCAAAAATCTCTTCCCCAAAAAAACAGCCCCCAATAATGGCTATGTCACTGGATTCCCACGTAGTCAACTGCGGTTCGCGTCCCGGACCCAGTGGCTTAAAATTCATGCCGGGGTGCATGTGCGTGCGTGCCCAAGATCCCGAGAGGAGAACGGAGGGGGGCTGCGGCGTCGCCATCCCCCCTGGGGGGTGATTTCTCTCTTTCTGTCTCTCTGTCTCTGTCTGTCTGGCGAGCGCACGCACCTGGTACCAAAAACCTCTCAATAAAAAAAAAAAAAAAAAAAAAAACAAAACAGCCCCCAGACTTTAACATATACAATTCCACAGTGATTCAGACCTTATGTGACCAAGTCTTGGCAATTCCTGACTGAAAGGCCGGACTGGGAAAAGACACCAAAGGTGTGCGCTGTGCCAAGCCCCGGCCTACCTGCCTTGCCATGGCTCCGCACAGGTGGCAGCCTCGTCCCTGGGCTTCCAGAACTAAACGCCTTACTCACAAGACTCACAATCACTGACAGTAGAGCCGACGGTCAACGTGTCAGAGGACCCAGGAGCAGCCTGGGCCTTGTGTTCAGGCAGGCACACTCCCAAACACAGGAATAGCCTCCTGTCGGCCAGATGGCGGGGCAGCCACAGCGGGTCTACACTCAGCTGGGGCAGTCCGGGTTCCCATCCTGGGGCCTCCCTATAAATACTGCACATGTGAGGCTGAGCCAGAGATCTGGGTGGCTGGAGTTGGGGCTGCCTCGTGGTGTGAGGCACTGCTGGTGGGGATGGCTGTCTCTTTCTCTTGGTCTCTGTCTGTCTCTCATAAAAGAAAGAAACAGGGACCAGCAGATGGCGTACTAGTTACGTCACTGGACTCCCACATAGTCGACCATGGCTCACGTCCTGGACCCAGAGGCTTAAAATTCACAATGGGCACGTGTGCGTGCATGTCCAAAATCCCAAGAGAAGACGGGAGGAGAAGGGATTGCGGTGTGGCCATCCCCTGGCCCAGGAAGGGTGTGTGTAGAATTTCTTGTCTCTCTGTGTCTCCAGCAAGTGCACGCACTCTATAGCAAAAATCTTACCAAAAAGAAGGGAAGAAAAGGCCAGGTTCATGTCCCAGGATCTCCCTATGCATGCTCCCTTGACACACCCACGATCAAGGCTGCCTAAGACTGGGGTGTTCTCAGCATAAAGACGTGTTCAGAGTACGCATCTCTATCTCTCTCATAGATAAAACTGTTAAAACTTTAAAAAACTAAGGCGAGGGGGAACCAGCAGTTAGCGTAATGGCTATGTCGCTGGACTCCCACGTAGTCGACCACGGTTCGTGTCCCAGACCCCGTGGCTTAAAACCCACGCAGGGCACGTGTGCGTGCATGCCCAAGATCCCGAGAGGAGAATGGAGGAGAAGGGATTGCGGCATGGCCATCCCCCTGGGGGGTGACTTCTCGCTTTCTGTCTCTCTGTCTCTTTCTGTCTGGTGAGCCCAGTGCACTATAGTGAAAAACCTCCCCCCCCCAAAAAAAAACTAAGGCAAGGCAGTGGCATGGGGATTAAAGTGGCTGGTTCCCACACAGTTGACTGTGTGGTTCAAGTCCTGGACCCGGCAGCTTGAAAATCATGGGACGTGGTTACCTAAAATCCCTAGAGGAGGATGGAGAAGGGAGTATGGCATGGCCATCCCCTCTGAGAGAGGAGGGATTTCTTACTTTTCCTCCCTCTCTCTCTGTCTCTGTTGGGTGAGTGTACACGCCCTAGAACAAAAAAAAAATGTTTTTTTTCTATAGGGTGCATGTGCATGCCAGAAAGACAGAAAGACACAGAAAGCAAGACATCACTTCCCAGGGGGGATGGCAACGCCGCAATCCCTTCTCCATTCTCCCCTTGGGATCTAGGGCGCGCACGCTCATGCGCCCGGCATGAGTTTAAGCCACCAGGTCCGGGACTCAAACTGTGGTTGACTACATGGGAGTCCAGCGACATAGCCATTATGCTAACTGCTGATCCCCCTAGAACAAATTTTTTTAAAAATTAAAAAACATAACTCGAACACTTCTTAGTTTTAGGATAGGCATTTATACATTTTCATTTGAAACCAATGGTTACTCTCATTTTCCGCAGAGGGTGGGGACAGTCTATTTTCTCTTGTTTTGTGCTTCTTACTGCTGAGGTCAAGGCCTGGCTCCCGGAAACTGCTCAAGAAATGTTTGCAGGATGCACGAATGCCTGGCATGGAGGGAGGGGCAAAGGGAGGTGTCAGTACACACATGGCCTGGCCCACAGAGACAGACAGGAGGAGGAAGCAGAGGCCAGGTGGAGGCTCTTGCTCGGGAAATCCCTGGAGGTCCCTAGAAGCCAGGGTGAGAGCATCTCTGAGCCGTGCCTGAGCAGCAGGCAGCTTGGCAGGCCCCGTCACACGGGCCTTGTCTGTGGGCCCTCCAGCAGACGTGGTGCTGAGCCAGCCAGGAGACCTACTGGGTTCCCCACTGTCACAGGTCTTGTGGGCAATGGGGAGGCCACATTTTCCTACCAGGACTGACCAATCACTAAGTCACTGCTTCAGCAGTGACTTCCCACATAGCAACTTCTGCAGGTGGCATGACCACTTCCCCAGCTGGATTCCCAGAGAACGGAGATTACTCTGAGCACCAGACAGCTGCGAAGGCCTACACAGGAGTGGGTGCTGGCTCCAGGACGTCAGAGCCTTCCACACAGATGCAAACCTTTGACGAGCTAGTCGGGAACACGGAAGAATGCAGACACCCGGAGTGCACTCCCAAGCTCGCCAGTAAATTCTGTCACTGCTTACTGGAATCCCTCTCAAATCGTTTTTTTTTGTTGTTTTTGTTTTTTTTTGTTTTTTTTTAAGGAATTGTTTTATTCAAGACCAGAGAGAGACAGAGAGAGGGAGAGAGAGAAAGTCAGAAAGCAAGCTGCCGGGGGACCAGCAATTAGCATAATGGCTATGTCACTAAACTCCCATGTAGTCGATTGCGGTTCGAGTCCTGGACCTGGTGGCTTAACCTCACACTGGGCGCGTGTGTGTGCGTGCCCAAGATCCCAAGAGGAGAATGGAGAAGGGACTGCAGCATGGCCATCCCCCCTGGGGGTGTGATTTCTCTCTTTCTGTCTCTCTGTCTTTCTGTCTAGCGGATGTGCCATACAGCAAAAACCTCTTCAAATAAATAAATAAAAGCAAGCTGCCGGGTCCAGGACTTGAACTACAGTTGGCCATGTGGGAGTCTAGCACCCTTAACCACCATGCCACCTGCTAGCGGCCCCTCTCAAATCTTTTTACTTTTTAAAAAAGTTTCATTTCTGCGGACCAGTACATGGTGTAATGGCTATGTTGCTGGACTCCCATGTAAACGACTGCGGTTCACGCCCAGACCCGGCACCTTAAAATCCACACCATGCACATGTGCGTGCGTGTCCAAGATCCCAAGAAGAGAATGGAAGAGAAGGGATTGTGGTGTGGCCATCCCCCCCGGGGGGTGATTTCTCACTTTCTGTCTCTCTCTCTCTCTGGTGAGCACACATGCCTTACAGCAAAAATCTCAAGATTTATTTCTGCCATGACCAAAAGAGACAGAGAGAAAGAAATAGAGACAAAGACAGAGAGACAGCACCCCCCAACAGGGTCTTGACAGCGCAATCCCCCGACCCCCTGGCTTGGGTCAGCCCCAGATCACGGACAGGATCATGCCTGTTGTACTCTGGATGCAAAGCAGGAGCAGCCCTGCAGTCGGAAGGGTCTCACTGCTGCCACCCTGTGGCTGGCCCCTGCTCTTCAACTCTTCATAAAACAGAGCAAGAAAAACTGACACAGGGAATATGCAAAAATGCATACCTCCACTCACCTCCTAAAACACACACAAGTTGTGAGCTCCATGCAAGCAGACAGCACTGTGGCTCCACAGTGTCCCCTGTGATCACTTCAGTTCCTGGGACAGGAGCCAGAAGGGCCCTGGGCCGATAAGCTTGTGAAAATATCAAGACATTTCAACGTTCTCTCCCCCCATGCCATGTGATCCAGCAACATAACCATAGCTTTGCTTTCTGCTATGACTATTCTAGTCCCTCCAAGCACTCTATGTTGAAATCCCAATCCCGGGACCAGCAGTTAGCATAATGGCTATGTCGCTGGACTCCCATGTAGTTGACCGTGGTTCACGTCCCGGACCCGGTGGCTTAAACTCACGCCAGGCACGTGTGCGTGCATGCCCAAGATCCCGAGAGGAGAATGGAGGAGAAGGGATTGCGGCGTGGCCATCCCCCCTACGGGGTGATTTCTTGCTTTCTGGCTCTCTGTCTCTCTCTGTCTGTCTGGCAAGTGCACACACCCTATAGC
>NW_006159697.1:287039-298075 GCF_000334495.1 Tupaia belangeri chinensis
GGACACAGGGGACGGCGGCGGGAGGGTCCTGCCCGGGCCAGTCGGGTGGGCGTTGGCAGGTGTGCCGTCTGGGCCCCTAAACTTCCTGGGCTCGCGCTTGGGTGGCGGGGGCCGCTGCGGGGCTGGCCTCTTAGCCAGCGGGGCTGAGCTCACTGGCCACGACTCCTGAACCCCAGCACTCTGGGCTTGCGGCCCCGAGTCTGCTGGCCTGCTCTCCTCTGAGTATCGATAGTCACGAGGTAGGGTCCCCGCTCGGCCCCGGCCCTCCTGAGGCAGCTCTGGGACTTCCTGGGCGTGAGACGCTTCAGAGAATGCGGACGGTTTCCATGGGGGCTGACTTGGAGGGTCCCACTGTGCTCCTGGGTGGACTTCCTGACTCTGGGCATCTGCTTGTCTAGAGGAAGAAGGAATTCAAATTAGCCGACAAATCAAAGGAACACGGTCCCCTGCACATGGCTAGACCTGGACGATCCCTGAAGCCACTGTGAGGAGTTCAATCCACCCACGTTTCCTCGCACAAACCCCAGCACCCTCCCTAACGGAACGATAGGGGGCTAGATACCGGCATGTCACACGACAGCGTGCAGTGGGAAGACACATACACAGCAGGTACTTGCACGTGTACACACAAACTAGCATTTAAAAAAATACAAAAACCTCACACACAAGCTGAATGTAAAAACGTTCACACAGGGCTATACTCAGAAGCACAGACTTCAAGGCATAATACATTTTTTAAAAATTTTGCCAAAGGGGAGCCAGCAGGTGGTATGGTGGTTAGGGTGCTGAATCCCACACGGCTGACTCCAAGCTCTGAGTCCCAGACCCAGCAACTTGAAAAACACACTGGTCCGTGTGCATGTGTGCCCAAAATCCTGAGAGGAGAAGAGAAGGAAGGGATAGTGGTGTGGCCATCCCCTGCCCCCAGGGGTGATTTCTTACTTTCCCTCTCTCTGTCTCTGGCGAACGCACACGGGGTACAGCAAAAATCTAAAACTCCGCCAGAGGGTGTGCGTACTCACCAGAAAGAGAGAGAGAGAAGAGTGAATGTGAGAAAGTCCCCTCTGTGGGATGGTCACAATGTAATCCCTTCTCCTGCATCGTACTCTCAGGATGCGGGGCACGCACAGGTGGCCACGGTGTTCTTCTTCCACCCACTAGGTCTGGGACTCCAGCTGTACACTCGGCCACGTGGGATCCAGCCCCCTTCACCACCATGTCACCACTAGCTCAAGTCATGACATTTGTGTGTGGACGCTGGGAAACCGCCACAGACAGAGGGCAGGGGCTAAGACGGGCTGCACATCAACTCATTAACAAAGCCTTCAAGGTCAGGAGTGTGGGGCTTGCTGGTGGTATGGTGGTTTAGGGCGCTGGACTTCCACATAGCTGACCATGGTTCGAGTACTGGGCCTGGCGTTTTTGCCTTCTCACTTTCTCTCTCTCACTCTCTTGCTCTCTCTCTCTCTGGTCAAATTAAAATAAATAAATCACTAAAGTTAAATAAAATACTTTTTTTTTGGAGAGGTTCTTTTTTGCTATAGGGCACGTGCGCTCGCCAGAAAGACAGAGAGAGACAGAGAGACAGAAAGCGAGAAATCACCCCCCCAGGGAGGGATGACCACGCCGCAATCCCTTCTCCTCCATTCTCCTCTCGGGATCTTGGGCACGCACGCACACGCGCCCGGTGTGAGTTTAAGCCACTGGGTCCGGGACATGAACCACAGCTGACAATGTGGGAGTCCGGCGACATAGCCATTACACTAACTGCTGGTCCCAATAAAATAATTTAAAATATTAAAGAAGAATTAAGTCCGTGGTGTGTTAGGACAAATGGATACTCCTGCTGGAAGCAGTCGAGGTTACTTATCTTTCCATTCCTTCACTGCATCGTGTGCACATACGACTGTGCTTACATGCACACATATGCACACATATACACACACGACCACAAGATGCACACACAGGCAGCCTTTACGTGCACAGGCACGATGTCCTCGCGAAGCCTCGCGGTTAACAGCGTCAAATGTGCACCCGAGCAGTCTCCTGGGTATTTTCTGACACCTGCTTTTTCCTGCCTGAAAGAGTACTAACGCAAGCCCCTGATTCAAGAAAAGTGCTAGTTTCAGTACGATGACCTACAAATTGTTTTGTTTTTAATTATTTTTATTTATTTATTCTAATTTGACCAGAGAGGAACAAAGTAAGAGAGAGGGGGAGAGAGAGAGAGAGGGAAATTGAGAAAACAAGCCGCCAGGTCCGGGATTCAAACCACGGTCGGCCATATGGGAGTCCAGTGCCCATAACCACCAAGCCATCTGCTGGCCTCGACAAATTGTTAAAGGGGACCCAGAGGAGGGCAGCAAATGGAGATGCGGTGGGTAACCCAAGCGCAGGGAAGAGTAGAAAGCTCGGAAGTACCAAGCGGAATGGAAGCGCTCCACCCCGAACCACACCCAGCTCACAGGAGCCTCGTTCCCAGGCCAGCCTGGAAGTCCAGGAGATGCACCACCCTCTCACCTCCTGTCACGGAGCGATGTGACCATGACAGCTGGGAGTCCGGGCATTGCAGATGTCTCAGCGCTACCCAGTCTCCACGCTGCGAACAGAGCGGCCTGTGGCTGCCAATCTTGCTGTGTCTTTCAGGGTTTACAGGATGACCGGTGCCTTCTCCCCTCCCTCCCTCCCTCCTTTCCAACCTGCCAGCACCAAGCGGGCTCAACTCCAACACCCTAGGGCCAGAGACTGAAGTCCACCGCATCCGGACAACACAGAAGAGCTCCAGGCCCCCTGACACCTGCAAGAGGGCACGTTTGTTCCCGGAGAGGAGGCTGAAGCCAGCACGTGCTCAGAACACAAGGTGTAGCAAACTGGCTAGACACAAGAGCACGAGAACACCAACCCGGCTCAGGGCTAGATAGCGGCTTGTACTGGCGTTTTCTCCTGCGTAGCGAGCAGACAAGCGCAGCCTTACGCTTTAAAGTTACTTAAGGGGCCGAGTGGGTGTGCATCAGTGGTATAGCTGGATCCACAGAGGGGTCCTTGGTTTTTGTATCCCAGGACTTCACGCTGCGTGCCAGGCAAAGCATGCCCGAGGGAGGTCTGGCTGGTTGGGAAGGGGTGGCAGTGTGGGGACCCTGTGGGAGTGGCTGTCTCTCTCCTCTCTGGAGGACATTAGTGGACTTTAACTTGAACACAGGGATGGACAGGGTGGCCAGCAATACCCATCGGATTACGAAACACAGAATGACACGGAAATGCTAACTAGGTGGTGTTCCGAGATGTGTACTCGTGGGCCAGGTGTCTCCCCAATTTTCATTTATCAATATTCAACAGTTTATTTCGAAGAGTTGAGGAGCACCTGAACAGACTTGCCCTTCCCATCCAAACTCCTGAGATCGAGCATCCACCAGGTGTGCATGGAAACACCTGGTACCTGTAGCAACCCCTGCATCACATACGAGGATTAAATGAGCAGCGATCTGGGACCGGCAGATGGCGTAATGGTTCAGTCACTGGACTTCCACGTAGTGGATGGCGGTTTGAGTCCTGGACCTGGTGGCTTAAAACTCACACGAGACGCGCGTGCATGCATGCCCCAAATCCCGAGAGGAGAATGGAGAAGGGACTATGGCGTGACCATCACGCATGGGGGGTGATTTCTCGCTTTCTATCTCTCTGTCTCTCTGGCGAGTGTATGCACCCTATAGCAAAAACATCTCTTTTAAAATAAATAAATAAATAGATAAATAAATAAGAGCTGCATATATTGGTAAAATCTGAGCACTTCTGGTCACTGTATTCGTGTGGAATAGAAAGGAACAGGATTTGCAGAGTGCTTTCAGGAAAAGTGCTCTGAGATCTACCCAAAATGAAAAAGAGCTTCTGCGAGGCGAACAAGGACCCCGAGCATGAGGGCAGGTGACCTGGTGGCCTCTCTGCCGGTGGGAAGGCACTGCGGGCTCCTGTCTCGCCGCAGGGACATCCGGGCAGGCTGTGGGGGCTGTTCTGCAGGGCAGCAGCGCAGGCTGCCATCTTCACGTCTCCTGGAAGAGCAGGCCGCAGCACTGGGTCCCAGCCTTAACTTCCACGTACGATGGATTTGCCTCAGCACGGCAAGATCAGGACGAGCCATCCCACCTCCCCTGTATCCTGGGCTCCCCACGCTCGACTCACCAAGTCAAAGCTACACTGTCAGTAATTGGTTTTCACTATCCCAGTGGATACGAATTCAGGAAATCTGGGCCACAGTCACACTGAACAAGGACCCACAATAGGAACTGAGGGCCCTGCCGGGGTCAGTTACGGTCTAGATAGCGGCTTGTACCGGCTGTACTGGAAATCCCTCACAGTCCCAGCGCGGGCCTCCCAGGGCGATGAGGTCAGTAGGGCAGGAACCCCTTACTGAGTCCCGGTGGGCCGGTAGGTGGAGAGACCGCAACCAGAACAAGCAGAAACGTCCGGACGACTGTTCTCCACTCCTGCCCTCCGCCATGTCCTGGCCCCACAGGTCGGCCCCTGGACGTACCTCTGAGCTCATTAAACCCTGTGTGTTCACGAGCTTCCCATTCCCAGGTGTTTCTGTTAACAACGCAATGACAGTGAACCAATCCAGGGTGCGATTCTAATCTGTGTTTCCCGCAGGTCCCGAGACAGTACTGCAGATAAGGAGTGTGTGTGGACCGTGTCTGTGTGGTGCACACACACACAGACATAACACACACATGTGCGCCTAGTGGGCGTGTATGTACTACTATGTGTACGTGTGTGTGTTGTCTAGGTGTGTCTGCACTGGGCATGCTGTGTGTACTGTTGGGTGTACTGTTGGGTGGTCGGAAAAGTCATGACGTGTTTTCCTATGCAAAAACGCGTCATGGCTTTTCGGATGACCCAATAGTATGTGTCTAGGTTGCATGCATGCAGACACATGTCTCTGTGTCTCCGTATATGTGTGTGAGCATCCCTTTTTTAAAAAGCTTTCTTTCTTTCTTATGAGTAAGAGACAGACAAGCACCCTTAACAGGGTATTACTTAGCAATTCCCTCCACCCCAGACTCATGGGCAAGTACCCAGCATGCACAGGGAACTGAACCCACGCTCTCCCACGTGGAATCAGCATTGCTTGGGCACTGCATTATCCCTACGTGGCTGAGTCACCCGTGGGCACCTAAGTCCCTGTTTTGGACTTCTAAGGATAAAGTAAACGGTGATAAGATCCAGAGATGGGAAGAAGCGAAGAGAGAAATTCAGGACGCACACAAGCCCCTGGAGAAGCTGGAGCAGGGAGTGAAGCTAGACAAAGGGAGATTTACAAGGCAGCTGCATTCGTGAGTCCCATTGATATTCAGGCTGGCTGCTCGTTCATTCTCATGCAAAACATGCTAGTGACATGTGACCAGGGAGAGAGCCTCACAGCTCCTACAGCTTTGGGGATGAGAGGGCCACCAGGGGCTTCTGGAGGCCTGTGAAGCGGAGCCCTGCGTCATACCATTCATTACTGGACCTGACACCTATAAAGGTCACAGGGGGCAAATGGCCTAGAGCAGGTCTACAAAGCCAAACGAAACTAATCTGAGGAGGGGGCCAGCCAGCAGGAGGCATAGTGGTTAACGCACTGGACTTCCACATGGATGACCACAGTTTGAGTCCCAGACCCGGTGGCTTGCCAGAGACAGAGATAGAAAGAGAGAAATCACCTCTCTAGAGAGATGGCCATATCACAATCCCTTCTCCTCCATTCTCCTCTCGGGATCTTGGGCACGCACGCACACTGGTATGAGTTTAAGTCACCAGGTCCAGGACTTTAACCGTGGCTGAGTACGTGGGACGCAGCCGGCCGGATCTTGCCTTCCTCTTTCCACCATCTTGGAGCCTGTGGAGGCCCTGTGGAGGCCCTGTGGAGGCCCTGCTGGGAACAGGACTTTTTCTTTTTTTTTTTTTTTTTATAGGTTTTTGCTATAGGGCGTGTGTGCTTGCCAGACAGAGAGAGAGCGACAGAGAGACAGAAAGCGAGAAATCACCCCCCAGGGGGGATGGCCACTCCACAATCCCTTCTGCTCCATTCTCCTCTTGGGATCTTGGGCACGCACGCACACGCGCCCGGCGTGAGTTTTAAGCCACTAGGTCCGGGATGCGAACTGCGGTCGACTACATGGGAGTCCAGCGGCATAACCATTAGGCTACCTGCTGGTCCCAAGGGAACAGGACTTCTAAAGGCAGCTATGTCTGGAAGGCTGTGGCCCAGGGCCATTGCTGGCTATAAGCGGGGTCTCAGGGACCAAAGGGAGCATACTGCTCTTCTTAAAATTGAAGATGTTTATGTACAAGATGAAAGGGAATTCTATTTAGGCAAGAGGTGTGCTTATGTGTAAGAGGCAAAAACAGCACAGTGACTCCTGGTGGCCAACCAAATAAAACCAGAGTCACCTGAGGAAAGGTTACCCATGCCCATGGGAACAGTGGCACGGTTCGAGCCAAATTCCGAAGCAACCTTCCTGCTAAGGCCATTGGACACAGAATCTGTGTGATGCTGTACCCCTCAAGGATTTAAAATAATGAAAAGTAAATGAATACAAATGGATTCATGTTGTTAAAAAAAAATGGTCGAGTACATGGGACTTCAGCGACGTAACCATTACGCCATCTGCTGGTCCCAAAACATTCTTGGACTGCTATGTAACCACTCAGTAATTTCCCGCTGCTTCACAGAAAATGCACGTGATGAAAAAAGAACGCATGGGTTCAAACCTGTTCTGGGTCAATAAACGTGCACTCCCCCTCTTTTCTTTAGAGATTTTTGCCATAGGGAACATGCACTTGCTGGAGAGACAGAGAAAGAGAGACACAAAAAGCAAGAAATCCCCGGATGGCCACACCACAATCCCTTCTCCTCCATTCTCTTCCTGGATTTGGGGCATGCATGCATATGTGCCCGATGAGAGTTTTAAGCCACTGGGTCAGGGACTAGAACTGCAGGTGACTACGCGAAAGTCCAGTGATGTAACCGTTACACCGTTTGCTGGTCCCATAAACTTGTACTTTTTAATTGCCAGAGGGCATCATGCTCACTAGAGAGAAATAGGGGTTGTGGGGGGAGCACCCCCCAATGGGGTGTGGTCATGTTGCAGTCCTTTCTTCGTTTCTCCATCCTGTTAGGATCCAGGGCATGCACACACGTACCCAGCCTGTCTTTCGAGCTGTTGGTGCCAGACTGAAACCACGGTTGGCCATGGGGGGTCCAGTTCCCTTACCACTAGGTTACAGGGCCAGCCAGTCCTAAACCTGTACTTTAATTCCATTTTCCTACCAACATTTTTGTTTTTAAAGTTTAGCTATAGCGTGTGTGCGCTTGTTGGGGTAGGGGTTTGTGGGCCAAAAGAGAACACCCCCCCCCAGTGGGATACAGTGCTGTGCAATCCTTTCTCCACTTCTCCATCCTGTCAGGATTTGGAGCCTGCATACACATGTACCCGGCATGTCTTTCAAGCTGCCAGGGTAGGACTCAAACTATGGTCACCCCTATGGAACCCAGCTCCCTTAACCACGAGGCTTCAGGGTCAGCCCTAAACTTGTACTTTAACTCCATTTTTCACCAACTTTTATTGGGCGGTTGGAAAGTCACGACACATTTTTGCACAGAAAATTATGCGATGACCTTCCCGATGACCTAATGGATGGGCTTTCATATTTCACCAAGCAAGACATGAAAATTCCCTAAACTTTATTTACCTTTTTGGAGAATTTTTTTGCTATAGGGTATGTGCACTTGCCAGAAAGACAGAGAGAGACAGAAAGTGAGAGATCACCTGCTGGGGGTGGGAGTGAGGGGTGGCCACACCGCAATCCCTTCTCCTCCATTCTCCTCTCAGGATCTTGGACATGCACGCACACGTGTCCGGTGTGAGTTTAAGCCACCGGGTCCAGGACTCAAATCGCAGTCGACTACATGGGAGTCCAGCAACATAGCCATTACGCCAACTGCTGGTCCCTATTTATTTACTTATTTATTTTGGAGACGTTTTTGCTATATGGCGCGTGTGCTCACCAGAAAGAGAGAGACAGAGAGACAGAAAGCGAGAAATCACCCCCTCAGGGGGGATGGCCACACTGCAATCTCTTCTCCCCCATTCTCCTCTCGGGATCTTGGCAAGCACACATGCCCAGCATGAGTTTACATCGCCAGGTCCAGGACACGAACCACTGTCGAATACTTGGGAGTCCAGCATTGTAACTATTATGCATCTGCTGGTCCCAATGCCCTAAACTCTTAGATGACTTAAGGAACCCACAGCACGAGGTCCTCTTTCTTTTCTATTTTTGAGGTCAGCGATGGATAGGGGAGCAAGACCCCTTCTGATGTGCGGGTGCCTGAGGCCTCTGGAAAGAACTAGCCCATGCCTGACCTGCAGCTTCTCTGGGCAGGCATTTCCACCAGGATCCATGGTGGGCCAGCTCTGTGACATCGGGCAAGTGACTAGTCTACGGAAGTCTCACTCTCTCACCCATGCAGGAGCATCGCCGGTCATACCACGGGTGGCTGTGGAATTAGGGACCGATAAACGCCCACTGCGAGCTGCTTTCTACCCACAATCCCCTTCGGTCTTCTTTTCCAAGCTGGGCCAGCAGACTGGCTCCCACCGAGAAGGGTGGTGGGAAGGTTGCGGTGCCATCCATGAGCAAGACAGAGAATACAGCATCGGTACTCACAGGCAAGTCCACGGAGGGGCTGTGAGAAGCATGTCCCATGGGCATTCTAAGGGAGATGGAAATTTGCCCTGAGGGCGACGGGGAGCCCAGACGTGTGCACTGATCCAGGTACACAAAGCTGTCCACATCCATCCGTGGTTATCCAGGAAGCGTAAGGACAACGAGGAGTCCCCAAACACGCTCTGCATTCTCGTTACCTCTGTGTACCTGTTACCACTTTCAAAAACCTATAGACGGGCGGGGCCAGCAGTTAGCGTACGTAATGGCTATGTCGCTGGACTCCCATGTAGTAGACCATGGTTTGTGTCCCGGACCCGGTGGCTTAAAAAACTCACGCCAGGCACGTGTGCGTGCGTGCCCAAGATCCCGGAAGAGAATGGAGGAGAAGGGATTGCGGCGTGGCCATCCCCCCTGGGGGGTGATTTCTCGCTTTCTGTCTGTCTCTCTCCCTCTATCTGGCGAGCACACACACCCTCTCAAAAAAAAAAAAAAAAAAAAAAAAAAAAAACCTATAGACAGGCGATATGGATGACAGCCAACAGCTGACTGTCAAAGAAACTCAATATGGTACAAAAGCCCAACTTGGTGGGGCAGTCGGTAGCATACTGAGCTGTAGTGCCAGAGGCGCGTGGCCATCGGGCGCTAACTCGCCCACCGGGCCGACACCATGCACGTGCCCCAAATTCCGACAAGCTGGAAGGCACAGGGAAGGGGCTTGTGGCGTGGTTAGACTCTCTCCAGGGTTCTTGCTCGTCTGTCCCTCTGCACACATGTATACCATGAGTTAAAACCAAGCTGGTTGTCTACCACGTGAAACGGCGTATCTGCGGTGGAGCAGACCCGGGTGTGGGTGTCCGGGGCAGCGTCAACCACACACACTCTCTCCCAGACTTGGCTAAGGTGGAGCAGCCCGGCCTTTCAACCAGGAAGGGCATTGCCAGGCAGGCCCCGCCAGCCAATCAGAGGCGACTGTGAGTACAAAGGGCACAGGCAGACTCCGGGTGACAAGCTGCTCACTGGACGCAGAGGGGGACAGAGCGAGTCCGCTCCTGACGCACAGCACTGAGGCACTGCCTCCTTTTGTCCCAGCAGGACGCAAAATGCAAGTCACGCCACCACAAACGTCACACGAGGGGTCTTCAGCAAGCTCGTGGAGGGCTGGCTCCGTATGAGGCTGTAAGCATGGCTCAAGAGAAGCTGGAGCGCACATGGTGACCAAGGTTCGAATCTCTGGCCTGGTCAGCCCGACACACACCGGGCACAGGTGTGGGCGCTCAGGATGTGACCGACTGGAAGGCTGGGCCGTGACCGCACCACATGGAGAGCATGTGTCTCATGTGTGTGCAGGGACTCTATTACGGATGTGGAAAAAAGCAATTCATGGGACGTTCATTTTAAAACAAAGCTGCAGGGACCAGCCATTAGCGTAATGGCTGGGTCACTGGACTCCCACGTAGTCGACCGCGGTTCAACTCCCGAAACCGGTGGCTTAAAACTCACGCTGGGCGCATGCGTGCCCAAGATCCCGAGAGGAGAAGGGAGGAGAAGGGATTGCGGCGTGGCCATCCCCCCTGGGGGGTGATTTCTCGCTTTCTGTCTCTCTGTCTCTCTCTGTCTTTTTGGTGAGCGCACACACCCTGTAGCAAAAACCTCTCCAAAACAAAAACAAAAACTAAAACAAAAAACAAAACTAGGCAAGAATTTCAAAAGTGTTTTACACCAAAATAAACATGCACCTTTGTGTGTGTGTGTGTTTTGTTTGTTTTTGACCTGGGGCATGTGTGCTCGCTGGAGCGAGGGAGAAGACAGAAATAGAATAAGGGGCAGTAAGAAATTTCCCCTCAGAGAGGATGGCCACACTGCAGTCCTTTCTTCTATTCTCCTCCTGGGATGTTAGGCAGCATGCAACATGCACCCCGAGTGATTTTCAAGATGCCAGGTCCAGGATTCAAATCACGGCCAGCCAGGGGAAGGTGGGAACCCAGCACCTTCACCACCGCGCCCCTGCCGGCCCCAATAAATATGTAGCTTAAGTCCATATTTCCCATGAGCCTTTTGAGCTCCGCGCACATAGGCCAGAGTACGGTCAAGAGTCACTGCTGGGGAGAACCAGCAGTTAGCGTAATGGCTATGTCGCTGGACTCCCATGTAGTCGACCACAGTTCGCGTCCCGGACCCGGGAGCTTAAAACTCACGCCGGGCGCGTGTGCGTGCCCAAGATCCCGAGAGGAGAATGGAGGAGAAGGGATTGTGGCGTGACCATCCCCCCGGGGGGTGATTTCTCGCTTTCTGTCTCTATGTCTCTCTCTGTCTGTCTGGCGAGTGCATGT
>NW_006159697.1:298414-307561 GCF_000334495.1 Tupaia belangeri chinensis
CCCTCCTCTCTGGACAAATTAAAATAAATGAATGAATAAATAAAATTAAATAAATAATTTAACAACAACAACAACAAAAGAGTCACTGCCTTCTAAGCGGAGCCAGGTGTCCACGGATGTGGGCTGTTTTGAAACGTTTTGTAACTCATCTGAAACTCGCCACTTAGGGTATGAGGTTGCAAGTACAAAGTACCCTATCACAGGCTGTGGGCACAAGGTTTTCTCTCTCTCTCTAGGTTTTTAAAGAATTGTTTTTTAATTTAACTTTATTTATCATTATTATCATTTTCCAGTTTGCTCAGAGAGAGAGAGAGAGAGAGAGAAAGTGAAAAAGCAAGCCACTAGGTCTGGGACTTGAACTGTGGTCACCCATATGGGAGTCCAGCACCCTTAACCACCACGCCACCTACAGGGCAGAACGTTCTTCTGTGAAGAGCAGCATTGTTCCTGAGCACTCGGGGTGACTGTACCAGCCTCAGCCTGGAAGGATGTGTTAGACGCTGCTAGCCAGGTTGTCTGGTGCTAAAAGGCCTTGCTGCCACCAGGCCTCAGGACAGGGGCCAGGCAGCTGAGAACACAGGACAGCTGCAGCACTCCAAGGGCCCCACGGGTCTGCTCTACCCTTCAGGGCCACGGGTGGTTCTCAACAGACACCGCTGTCTCCATCGACTTCAAGGTCTGATCAGTGTCCCTAATTCAGTTTCATTACTGTTTGCCAGCTCAGGCCCTGCAAGCGAAATGAAAACCCAAAGGAAAGGGACCAGCAGTTAGCATAATGGCTATGTCATTGGACACCTATGTAGTTGACCGTGGTTCGTGTCCCGGACCCGGTGGCTTAGAACTCACGCCGGGCGTGTGTGCATGCATGCCCAAGATCCCGAGAGGAGAATGGAGGAGAAGGGACTGCAGCATGGCCATCCCCCCTGGGGGGGGATTTCTCACTATCTGTCTCTGTCTCTCTTTGTCCTTCTGGCGAGCACACGTGCCCAACAGCAAAAATAAAATAAAATAAAAACCTCTCCAAAAAAAAAAAACCTAAAGGAAATAGAAACCTTCATCCATCTGTGGAGTCATGGAAGAAATGAAACTCATGTGATTTTCTAAGTAATTGCTTTTCCTATGGGGCATTAGAAATCATGGAAGACGGAGCCTGTGGGGACGGTGTGGACCGGCTGGGGGAGCGCTGCCATAGACATGACCGAGGTGCGGGCGGAAGACCCTCCTACAACACAGCAGTCCAAAAAGCTAAACGCAATGGGAAAAGATGACAGCAGAAAAAGCACCAGGGCCCTAGGGAGGCAGCCAGCCAGCTGCCCTAGCAGTGCCCCGCTGGATGGGAACACGTCCGAAACCCTTCCAACGGCCCGAACGCCCAGGGATGACGCTCGGCCACCCTCCTCGGAAACACCTGGCGAGGCCCAGCCTGGGGCCGCAGCGGGCAACCCGGAATGCAGCACTGGAAGCCGCACAGCCAACTGCGAGCCTGGGTCCCGGAGTTGGCCTGAAGACTCTGAGTGAGTGTGAGGGTACCCAAGACCCCGAGGACTGGGGAGCAGGGGGAAGGAAGGCAGTGTGACGAGACACTGTCCAGGGCACGTTCTCTCTCTCACCTTCCTTCCCTTTTTTTTTTTTTTTTTTTTTGGGGGGGTTTTTGTTTTCGGGGGGGGGGGCCCCCCACAGAGAGACAGAGAGGCAAAAAGCGAGAAATCATTCCCCAGAGGGGATGGTCACGCTGCAATCCCTTCTCCTCCATTCTCCTCTCGGGATCTTGGGCACGCACGCACATGCGCCTGGTGTGAGTTTAAGTCACCGGGTCCCGGACTCGAACCACGGTCGACTACGTGGGAGTCCAGCGACATAGCCATTACGCTAACTGCTGGTTCCCCTTCCTTCCCCCTTGAACACATGTGTGCACTCTCTATCATTTGAAAAAGAAAACCAAGGGGCCAGCAGCTGGCATAGTGGTTAAGATGCCGGACTCCCACGTGGCCACCTGCAGTCTGAGTCCCGGACCTGGTGGCTTGCTTTCTCACTTTCACTCTCTCTTGCTCCCTCTCTCTCTCTCTGGTGAGCACAGTGCCTTACAGAAATTTAATAATAATAAATAAAATACATCATTTAAAAAATAAAAATAAAGGGACCAGCAGTTAGTGTAATGACTATGTCGCTGAACTCCTATGTAGCTAACCACGGTTCGAGTCCCACACCCGGTGGCTTAAACTCACGCCAGGCACATATGAGTGCATGCCCCCAAGATCCCGAGAGGAGAACGGAGAAGGGATTGTGGTGTGGCCACCACCCCCTGGGCGGGGATTCTCGCTTTCTCTCTCTCTGTCTCTGTCTGGCGCGCGCACGTGCCCTATAGCAAAAACCTCTCAAAAAAAAAGAAAAGAGAAACCATAAATATTTGTTCTGTTTCTTTCATGAGACACAGAAAGATGGAGGCATTGGACAGGGTCTTAACACAACTACGTCACTGTCCCACTGCCCAGCCGGGATTATGGCCCAAGCACATGCAGCCAGCGTGTTTTGGGTGACCCAGGATCCAAACCCTGGTCTCCCATGTGGCTCCAGCACTTGGAGCAGGGCACGACTGTGGACACCACTATGGCTCAGCCTCTCTTACTCCTCTACCACGGTGCCTCGGCTCAAGCCTCCCACTACCCTGGCCCCACGGGCTCTTGCCCACAAGCCTAATGCCATGTGGGGAAAGCAACCCCCTCAGAAAATCCGATGAATTCGACTTCCACGTCTCCACAGACAGATAAAAAACTTTGCTGTGTCCTGTGGGGTAGATTTTTGCCTGCAGGGACTTAGTGGCAAACAGTAAAGAAGCTGAATTAGACTGGTAAATCATTCGAGGTTAAGTTGGGGGGTGAGGTGGGGTGGTAAGAACAGGTCAAAAGAGAAATTTCGTTCACAGATGATACAAAACCTGCTTTTTAAAAAAAAAATAATCTTTTTTATATGGAGAGGTTTTTGCTATAGGGCACACGTGCTCGCCAGACAGAGAGAGAGAGACAGAGAGACAGAAAGCGAGAAATCACCCCCCAGGGGGAACAGCCATGCCACAATCCCTTCTCCTCCATTTTTCTCTTGGGATCTTGGGCATGCACACACATGCACCCGGCGTGATTTTAAGCCACTGGGTCTGGGACTCGAACCATGGTCGACTACTTCGGAGTCCAGCGACAGAGCCATTACGCCCTCTGCTGGTCCCCAAACCCAATTTTTAAAAAAAGAATTATTTTTCTTTCTCTCTCTCTTTCAATTTGACCAGAGAGGGACAGAGTGTAAGAGAGAGAGAAAGAAAGTGAGAAAGCAAGCCACCAGGTCAGGGACTCGAACCCAGGTCGGTCATGTGGGAGTCCAGCGCCCTTAACCACCATGCCACCTGCCGGCCCCCTAAAACCCAATTTATAATGACCGATCTAAGGAGTCAGCATTGAGTAATAGAAAATGCCCAATTCTGAGGTCAGAATCTGTGACAATCCCTCAAGTGCCCACTGTGCTCTCGGGAAACCCGATCCGGGGCTCTCTCCTTTCTGTGGCTGCACAAGGTCACTCTGGGGCCCACGATTTCACACTGGGGAGCTAGGCTCTCCCCGCACTTGAACAGAAGGCCAGCCCTGGGCAGAGGGAGAACAGCGAGGAAGGACATGCCTGGGCGTCTGTATTTCCAGGAAAGCCTTTGTTGCCTCTGGGATGTTGGCAAGCTCTGCTCTCCAGAGCCTGCCTCCCAGATTCCTGTCTCCCACGTGCCTACCCACTACATCTGCAAGGTTATTCCTGAAGTTTTTAATCCTCGGTGCAGCAGGTCCCTCCTAGACTAAGTTAAAACTTATTCCCTACAACAAAACCAAACAACACGCTGAGCGTTCCCTGTTACCAGGCCTGCAGCGACCTATCCGCATGCTTGGGCCAGAAAGGCTTCTCCAACCCTTTCCTAACTCTAACCGCAACGACCTCAAAGTCGGCTGAGGAGTTTCACCCTGGTTCACGTGCAGACCACTGCTCCTCCCAGCACCCAGAGAGAACAACTAACAGGAAAGTTATGAACCGTACTTTGTAAAAGCTCCAAAGCTGGCGCCATAGCTCAGTGGTTAAGTGCAGTCCATCGGGAGCTAGATCTCACAATCAGGTGCAGTTCAAGTCCCAGCCCCAGGAGCTTGAAAGACACACAAAGTTTGTAGGTGTGCCCCCAAACCCAGCCATGCTAAATTGGGGAGGGCTTTCTGCCCACCACCAGCCTCTCCTCCCATATAGAAATTTAATAATAATAAATAAAATACATCATTTAAAAAATAAAAATAAAGGGACCAGCAGTTAGTGTAATGACTATGTCGCTGAACTCCTATGTAGCTAACCACGGTTCGAGTCCCACACCCGGTGGCTTAAACTCACGCCAGGCACATATGAGTGCATGCCCCCAAGATCCCGAGAGGAGAACGGAGAAGGGATTGTGGTGTGGCCACCACCCCCTGGGCGGTGATTCTCGCTTTCTATCTCTCTGTCTCTGTCTGGCGCGCGCACGTGCCCTATAGCAAAAACCTCTCAAAAAAAAAGAAAAGAGAAACCATAAATATTTGTTCTGTTTCTTTCATGAGACACAGAAAGATGGAGGCATTGGACAGGGTCTTAACACAACTACGTCACTGTCCCACTGCCCAGCCGGGATTATGGCCCAAGCACATGCAGCCAGCGTGTTTTGGGTGACCCAGGATCCAAACCCTGGTCTCCCATGTGGCTCCAGCACTTGGAGCAGGGCACGACTGTGGACACCACTATGGCTCAGCCTCTCTTACTCCTCTACCACGGTGCCTCGGCTCAAGCCTCCCACTACCCTGGCCCCACGGGCTCTTGCCCACAAGCCTAATGCCATGTGGGGAAAGCAACCCCCTCAGAAAATCCGATGAATTCGACTTCCACGTCTCCACAGACAGATAAAAAACTTTGCTGTGTCCTGTGGGGTAGATTTTTGCCTGCAGGGACTTAGTGGCAAACAGTAAAGAAGCTGAATTAGACTGGTAAATCATTCGAGGTTAAGTTGGGGGGGGAGGCGGGGTGGTAAGAACAGGTCAAAAGAGAAATTTCGTTCACAGATGATACAAAACCTGCTTTTTAAAAAAAAAATAATCTTTTTTATATGGAGAGGTTTTTGCTATAGGGCACACGTGCTCGCCAGACAGAGAGAGAGAGACAGAGAGACAGAAAGCGAGAAATCACCCCCCAGGGGGAACAGCCATGCCACAATCCCTTCTCCTCCATTTTTCTCTTGGGATCTTGGGCATGCACACACATGCACCCGGCGTGATTTTAAGCCACTGGGTCTGGGACTCGAACCATGGTCGACTACTTCGGAGTCCAGCGACAGAGCCATTACGCCCTCTGCTGGTCCCCAAACCCAATTTTTAAAAAAAGAATTATTTTTCTTTCTCTCTCTCTTTCAATTTGACCAGAGAGGGACAGAGTGTAAGAGAGAGAGAAAGAAAGTGAGAAAGCAAGCCACCAGGTCAGGGACTCGAACCCAGGTCGGTCATGTGGGAGTCCAGCGCCCTTAACCACCATGCCACCTGCCGGCCCCCTAAAACCCAATTTATAATGACCGATCTAAGGAGTCAGCATTGAGTAATAGAAAATGCCCAATTCTGAGGTCAGAATCTGTGACAATCCCTCAAGTGCCCACTGTGCTCTCGGGAAACCCGATCCGGGGCTCTCTCCTTTCTGTGGCTGCACAAGGTCACTCTGGGGCCCACGATTTCACACTGGGGAGCTAGGCTCTCCCCGCACTTGAACAGAAGGCCAGCCCTGGGCAGAGGGAGAACAGCGAGGAAGGACATGCCTGGGCGTCTGTATTTCCAGGAAAGCCTTTGTTGCCTCTGGGATGTTGGCAAGCTCTGCTCTCCAGAGCCTGCCTCCCAGATTCCTGTCTCCCACGTGCCTACCCACTACATCTGCAAGGTTATTCCTGAAGTTTTTAATCCTCGGTGCAGCAGGTCCCTCCTAGACTAAGTTAAAACTTATTCCCTACAACAAAACCAAACAACACGCTGAGCGTTCCCTGTTACCAGGCCTGCAGCGACCTATCCGCATGCTTGGGCCAGAAAGGCTTCTCCAACCCTTTCCTAACTCTAACCGCAACGACCTCAAAGTCGGCTGAGGAGTTTCACCCTGGTTCACGTGCAGACCACTGCTCCTCCCAGCACCCAGAGAGAACAACTAACAGGAAAGTTATGAACCGTACTTTGTAAAAGCTCCAAAGCTGGCGCCATAGCTCAGTGGTTAAGTGCAGTCCATCGGGAGCTAGATCTCACAATCAGGTGCAGTTCAAGTCCCAGCCCCAGGAGCTTGAAAGACACACAAAGTTTGTAGGTGTGCCCCCAAACCCAGCCATGCTACATTGGGGAGTGCTTTCTGCCCACCCCCAGCCTCTCCTCCCATCACCCAGTGCACGTGCCCTCTGGCAATTAAAGATAAAATAAAATCAAACTCATCAGACCTCTTCCACATAAATGAAGTCTCTCCTCTCTTTAGCATCCTCTTTATATTCTTCTTTTTTTTTGGAGCGGTTTTTGCTATAGGGCGCGTGCGCTCGCCAGAAAGACAGAGACAGAGAGACAGAAAGCGAGAAATCACCCCCCAGGGGGGATGGCTGCAATCCCTTCTCCTCCATTCTCCTCTCGGGATCTTGGGCACGAACGCACACACGCCCGGCATGTGTTTTAAGCCACCGGGTCTGGGACGTGAACCATGGTCGACTATGTGGGAGTCCAGCGACATAGCCATTACGCTAACTGCTGATTCCCTTTATCTTCTTAGTGCTTATCGAAATGAGCAATGATATATATATACGTGTGTGTGTGTGTGTGTGTGTGTGTGTGTGTTTTAGGGAGAAATTTTTGCTATAGGGCACGGGCGCTTGATGGAGAGACAGAAAGACAGCGAAAAATCACTCCCCCCAGGGAGGATGGCCATGCCACAATCCCTTCTCCTCCCTTCTCCTCTTGGGTTTTTGGGCACACATGCACATGTGCCTGGTGTGAGTTTAAGTCACCGGGTTGGGAACCCAAACTGCAGTCGACTATGTGGGAGTTCTGCTGGTCCAGTGTGTGTTTTAATTGCCAGAGGATGTGTGTGCTTGCTGGAGGTGGGGGTAAAGGAGGAAGAGAGAAAGAGAAAGAGAACTCTCCAATGGAGTGTGGTCATGCTGCAACCCCTTTTTCCATTTTGGGATTGTGGCATGTACACACGTGCACTTGGCATGCTTTTTAAGCAGCAGGAGTCAGGATTCAAACCAGGGTTGGCCATATGGGATCCACTTCCCTTGACCACTAGGCCTATTTGCATTTTTTTTTATTTATTAATATGTCTTACCTTCTAGACCAAGGGTCCACAAACTAGAGCCCAACTGATAGGCAAATCCCCACTGCTGTCTAGTTTTATAAGTAAGGCTTTATTGAAACACACACACCTTCCCACACACACATACACACACCCCTCAGCAGAATGCTAAGGTCATGATAAAAACCTAAATGGACTGGGGGACCAGCAGTTAGCGTAATGGCTATGTCACTGGACTCCCATGTAGTCGACCGCAGTTCGCGTCCCGGACTTGGTGGCTTAAAACTCACGCCGGGCGCATGTGTGTGCGTGCCCAAGATCCTGAGAGGAGAATGGAGGAGAAGGGATTGTGGCATGGCCATCCCCACTGGGGGATGATTTCTTGTTTTCTGTCTCTATGTCTCTCTCTATCTGGCGAGCGCACATGCCCTATAGCGAAAACCTCTCCAAAAAAAAAAAAACCTAAATGGACTAAACTTCAAAAAGTATCAAGCCCTTCATAGGCCACACTGCACCCTAGTGAAACTGCATGGGGAAGGAGACACCCACACACCTGTCCTAACACCCAGCTGTCCCAGGACAAGTCCTTCTGGCATACGCACACAGGGGGATACTCTGAGGAATTCTAACGCCACAAACTGCGCAGCCACGGGAATGGGCCCAAAGGCGTGGCACTGACTGAGGCAGGCCCCGATTGGTACGAAGCTCGAGAACAGGCAAGACTACCTGAAAGTCACAATGCACACCAGGAGGGCCGCAGGAGAGTGACTGATTGGAAAAATCATGAAGGAACTTTCTGGAACTCATTTAGCTTTGATTACAAAGCACACACAATTATAAAAACGCATAGAACTGAAAACCTAAGGACTATGTATTCTTATTAAATGTCTATTATACCCTCATATTGGAAAAAAACCCTAGACAATATGCACATAATGCCTTTCTGTCCTCTTAAATAGTTCTTACCTCTGACTTTTTTGGAGAGGTTTTTCCCTATAGGGCACGTGCACTCTCCAGAAAGACAGAAAGAGACAGAAAGCAAGAAATCACCCCCCACCTCCCCGGGGGATGGCCATGCCTCAATCCCTTCTCCTCCATTCTCCTCTCAGGATCTTGGGCACGCACACACATACACCCGGCGTGAGTTCATGCCACTGGGTCCAAGACTCAAACCACGGTTGACTACATCGGAGTTCAGCGACATAGCCATTACGCTAACTGCTGGTCCCACCTCTGACTTCTTTTTAAGAGGAGTCAGAGATAAGAACTTAGTACATTCTGGGTCCAGCAGGTGGAGTAGCGATTTAAGTCTAGACTCCCACATGGCTGACAGCAGTTTGAGTCCCGGATCTGGCAGCTTGAAACTCACACCAGGTGTGTATGTGTGTGCATGTGCATGGGGGGGGTGTGTGTACGCATGCGCCCAAAATTCCAAGAGGAGAATAGAGGAGAAGGAATTGCGGAGTGGCCAGTCCCTCTGGGGAGTAATGGAGTCATTTCTTGCTTTCTGTCTCTGTCAAGTACACACACCCTGTAGCCAAAAAAAACTCTCAAAAAAAGAAAAAATAACTTAATACCTTTGCATAGTAGCTTTAACATA
Organism: Tupaia belangeri chinensis; assembly: GCF_000334495.1. NCBI lineage: Eukaryota > Metazoa > Chordata > Mammalia > Scandentia > Tupaiidae > Tupaia > Tupaia belangeri. The sequence continues at coordinate 307,356 of NW_006159697.1, forward strand.
CGTTACCACAAATTCTTTGGAACTCCCTCCTGGTAAGGCCACACAGTAGCATAGTGGTAAACTGGGCAGGTTCCGAGTTTGCATCAGGAGGCCTCCCTCACTGTACCAGGCACCCAAGTGCCCGTGACCCAGGGTTGGCTGAGGCTGGGGAGGAGCCTACTGTCGAGACCCTGTTGGGGTGCTCTCTCTGGCTCTCTAGCTCAGAT
>NW_006159697.1:308093-326750 GCF_000334495.1 Tupaia belangeri chinensis
TAGTTCCCCTCGTCTGTCTCCTAAAGACTCACTTCTACCAGTTACACACCATAAAGTATATTATGTATATATTTTATATATATATATAATTTTAGCATTATATAATGTAACATATTATGTATATATTATATATATATAAAACTTATAACACACACACACACACACACATAAAATAAAGAACCTAGTTCCCCTTGTCTCTCTCCTAAAGACTCACTTCTATCAGTTGCACACCACAAAGTATATTATATTATGTATTACTTTATGTATATAATATATATTTATGTACATATTGTATATTGTATATATATTTTCTATATAGTTTTAGCATTATCTAATGTAATATATTATATTACGTACATATTGTGTGCATATATTATACACACACACAGAAACAAAATAAAGAACCTAGTTTCCCTTGTCTCTGTCCTCAAGACTCCCTTCTTTTTTTTTTGGAGAGGTTTTCGCTATAGGGCATGTGCGCTCGCCAGACAGACAGAGAGAGACATAGAGACAGAAAGCGAGAAATCACCCCCCAGGGGGGATGGCCACGCTGCAATCCCTTCTCCTCCATTCTCCTCTCGGGATCTTGGGCATGCACGCACATGCGCCCGGCGTGAGTTTTAAGCTACCAAGTCTGGGACACGAACTGCAGTCGACTACGTGGGAGTCCAGAGACATAGCCATTACGCTAACTGCTGGTCCCCCTTCTTTTTTATTTTAAAGAATTATTTTATTTAACTTTATTATTATCATCATCATTATTTTCCAGTTTGATCAGAGACAGAGAGAGAGAGAAAGAGAGAGGAAGTGAGAAAGCAAGCCACCAGGTCTGAGACTTGAACCGTGGTCAACTATGTGGGAGTCCAGCGCCTTTAGCCACCACGCCACTTGCCGGCCCCAAGACTCCCTCCTATCAGTCGCACACCACGAAGTCCGTGATCCGAGGTGCTCTGACTGACGAGTGCAGGTAACCATGCAGAGCTGTACACTCCCCACTCTCAGGCCTAATACAATCCCATGCCCCCAGGTCTCTGCCCCTTACTGGACGGCAGTCACATGGCCCTGCTGAATCCCGTGTGGGCAAGTCGGTGCTCGCGCCCGCAAGGACGCCCAACTTCATGCAGCAGAGACGTGGGATTGAATTCCGCGCCACCACAAATCTGATCACACGGCAACGCCAGCAGGGAACGCTCCGCCTCAGTCAATGACAGGACGACTGCATTTACGCCTTTCCCAGGTTAGATTTTTCCAAGGACAAAGCCACCTTGGGAGAAATGGTCGGAGCGCTGAAGTGTTCCCTGTGATGGACTCCCGAGGTTCACTGCCCATCGTCCTCGCTCCTCCACTTACTCAAAAATTTTTAAAACTTTACCGGGGCCAGCAGATGCCATGGTGGTTAAGGTGCTGGGCTCCCACACGGTCAACTAAGGTCTGAGCCTCATACCTGACGGCTTGAAACGCAGGCCAGGCACATGTGCAAGGACCCAGGGGGAGAATGGAGGAGAAGGGATTGAAGTGTGGCCATTCCCCCAGGAGCTGATTTCTCACGTTTCCTCTCTCTGTCTCTCTAGCAAGCACATGTGCGCACCCTATGGCAAAAGCCTTACCAAGTAAGGGACCAATTTGAATTTGGGTCAGTCTTGTGGTAAAGTTTATTAAAATCTAGTCAGAGGGACCAGCCGCTGGCATAATGGCTATGTCGCTGGACTCCCATGTAGTTCACTGCAGTTCGAATCCCGGACCTGGTGGCTTAAACTCACGCCGGGCACGTGTGTGTGTGTGTGCCCAAGATCCTGAGAGGAGGATGGAGGAGAAGGGATTGAGGCATGGCCATCCCCCCTGGGGAGTGATTTCTCGCTTTCTGTCTCTCTGTCTCTCTCTGTCTCTCTGGGTGAGTGCACATGCCCTAAGGCAAAAACCTCTCCAAAAAAAGAAAGAAGAAAAGAAAGGCAAAAAGTAATAATCTAGTTAGACTCGCACATCATTGCCATAAATAAAGAGAAGATCACTGATACTGGGTGACTTTTCCTATCATAATAACACGTGACCCAAAATGGTGAAAAGACTTACATCAGGTTATTGTCTGCTATCCAGCTACACCATATTTGGAAATGGATTATTATTTTTTTAAAGAGATTTTTTGCCTTAGGGCATGTGTGCTCGCCAGAGAGAGACAGCGACAGTGAGAAGGGAAGTGAGAAATCGCCCCTCCCCCCAAGGAGGATGGCCATGCTGCAATCCTCTCTCCTCCCAGGATCCTGGGCGTGCATACCACACGCACCCGACATGATTTTCAAGCCTTCAGGTCTGGGACTCGAACCACGTTTGGCCCTGTGCAAATCCAGTGATGTAATTGCTGGTCCCAGAAGGGGATTTTTTTAAAGGCTTGTTTATTTCTTCCATGAGACAGAGAGGGAGATATAGAAAGCGCCCCCAACAGGAACTCAACACCAACAATCCACCCCCAGCCAGCTCCAGCTCTTGGGCAAGTGTATGCCTGGTGCACTCAGAGAGGTCTCCGGATGCAAACCCAGAACCTTCCCCGTGAGTCAGCATTTCGCTGCTGCACCTTCACCCAGCTCCATGGAAATGCATGATATACCTGATAGACTTCGGAGAGCTGATACGCATAAAAATTTACTTCCTCCATGTAGTTACTACAGAAAATATTTATAGTAGTGGTGTGTGTGTGTATGTGTGTGTGTGTGTGTGTGTAATTTCTCAGCTGGGAACAGATGTCTCTGCAATCAGGTAAATACATATGCACACACACATCTGCATGTGTATATATACATGTTAAGTGTCTTCCCAGAATTCCTAGTTCCTCCACCTTTCATAGCACATGGAAGGGTCTGCTGGCTAGCTTTTTTTTAAAAAAAACAAAATAGACACTACATTCCATGCATGCGATGCCCAAGGAGACCCATCTGCAAGTGGCTGACTTCATGAGTCTTCACCACAAAACACCCAAGGAGGTCTAGCTGCCAAGGGCAGTGCCAGGAACAAAGCCCTTGTTGGCAGAGAACCGAGTCTGCTGACAAGGGCTCGTTCTGATTTGCAAATGAGCACAAAAGGTATTTTACATACGCGCGCGTGTCACATGTAGTTATATGTTTTCGTTCATAGAAATCAGGACGGCAGATGAGCAAAACAATACCACCAGCCAGCCAGCCCGTGCAATCACTGAGCTGGGGCGGTATGATTTTCAGGAACATTCAACCACTGCTTTTTCTTCCCCTAAGCATCGAGAAGCACGATGTCTGAAAGAGACCCGAGATAGAAATTAAGCTAAGCTCCTTATTTATGGATGAAGAAACAGAGGGTCGGAAGGGTCGGGTGACGTGCAGGCCACGCCACTGCAGGCTCAGAAACACGTGCCCGTCCCTCCACCTGCTCGCCCCTGGGAGCCCCGACTGAAAATCTTCCTGCCGCACTGCCGGTGCCCTGGATACGGGATGTGAAAGTTGGTAAGAGAAGACCTTCGGCACCTCGAACCAGGTCTGCAGGCTGGTCGTGCGTACCTGTGTGACCTTTTCACCTTAGTTGGCAGGAACCCAGCAGATGGGGAATCCAGCCACATAATTCCCAGCCGGCAACACGGTAAAATGAGAACAGTGCCCACGGTACAGGTCCCCGGATAAGTATGTGAGAAGCCACCGTGAACATCTAAGAGTGCCGAGATTAATGGCAGGCGAGTGATTACACAGGATCTCTTCAGACACATGGCCTGGCTCTCTAACCTGCTGAGGAAAAGGTGGCTGGAAACCATGCGTGTCCAAGGACAGGGGCGGGACGAGTGGATCAGAGTGGACACAAAACGCCAGCCTCCTTCGACCCCTTCCCCACCCTCACGTTCTTAGACGTGAACGCACAGGAGAAGGGAAGAATTACAGGTAGCGTAGACTAAAGTAAACATTTTCCAAAGGACACACGTGCTATCACCACCCCCAACCTCCAAAATCCAAAGGCATTGTTCAGGGGAGCAGTCCGTCCGTGAAAACGAGCAGTGTCAGTGTATTTCCTAGGGTCCTTTCTCAGCTGGGCAGCTGGCGCCTCTGCGACCCTAGTCAGTGCCGACATCCATGGCTGCTGTCTGTGAAAAGCTGGTCTTGTGTGGGTTTTGTTCATGCCTCTGTGAGTGAGATTTCCCCTGTCATTTTTCCCCTCAAGGTGTGTGTGCGTGTGTCTGTGTGTGTGTAAGAGAGACAGAAAGAGGAAGAAAGGTATAGAAAGATCTTTCCATTATGCATGACGGAAGAAAACACAGACCTGACATCTCCCTTTTCACCACATATGCAATACTTTTTTCTGCACCAAAAGCACCAGAAATACTTGGCAACCATGCCAATCATTCAATACATTGGAACCGAAGCTTCGATTTTTTAGGACATGTCAAAATGTTATTTTTCATTCATTCATGTTTATAAATTGGAAAATATTACATAAGGCAATACTAGCTTGTTTAGTTATAAGTTATAATGCCAGACAGATTTCTGAAACCTTCCTTCAAACTCCTTTTCCTTTTCACCTCTCACCCTGAACAGCCGCTATACACGCATTTCAGAACGGTACCTCCTCACGGAGTCGTCAAGACAAACCCACACTGTGCAGCCATGTGTGCGCGCGTGTGCGTGTGCGTGTACATATTTCTGCAGCAATTTCCCTGGGAAAATGGCATCTTCCCTCCACACAACAGCTTCCTTAGCAAGGCAAAGGCATTTCCATCGTTTAGAAATACGACCCCAAATAATCATTTGTTCCTTTTATCCCAACATCAAAGGCCGATAAAAGTGCTCGTGTGCTAAAAGCCTTAAGGACACGGCATGCCTCTAAAGACTGTCACAATTCCATCCAAAGCGAGCCAAGTAAGAGGACTGCAACATGCTAAGCACACAGCGGCTCCGTGTCCCCCACTAACACGCTCCCCGCTCTCGGCAGCAGGCTCTGCGGGCACGGATCCCACCGAGCGTTTCTCATGACTAAACACGCACACCTGATTCACCTTTCTCCCAGTCTGAATGCGGCTGACTCACCGTTTCCTTTCAATGTCCACATTGAATGCCTCAGTAGTGAGGGTGCTGTTTCTTACTGCTATCGGAAAATTAAAAGCAAAGCAAGGCAGACAGGTCTCCCTGTGACGCTGGCATCCTCGAGCTCCTCCCCCCCCCAGGTGACCTGTCTGTGGGGCTCACCGGAGCGATGGTTCCACACACCGTGGCCGGCTGGTCCCAGCAGAGGGGACACGGTGCTAGGGCATCCAGCCTAGGACAGGCTGTCTTCCAGGTCCAACGTGCCTTTAGCCAACTGTGAAAACCGGAGCTGCAAACATTGCATGCACCCACAAGCATGCATGCAGCATGGCGAGCGTGCCTGTGCACATACGTGCAGGACGCCTGTCCACCCGACCGCAGAGCTCGAAATCCGCAGCCCGCTTTGCATTGTCTCAACCTCAGGCAGAACAATACACAATGACAACTGTTTGCGGATGCCGCCAGATCGCACCCAGAGCACTGCGAGCTGACAAGCAACCTGCCCTGCAACACAGCAGAACAAAAGAGGCACCGGGGACTAGGAGCCCTGCCAAACAGCACAGGCACAGTTAAGCCTAAGCCTGCCTGCCTGAGATGAGGTGCCCTGAACACGGACTCGGGAACCCCTTACCCGGTTCTCCGCTGGCCGCCAGGTCCCTGCCGGGAGCCTCAGGGAGCTGCAGCGCCTCTGCTCTGCTGCAGCCCGTGTGTCTGGCTCGCCTGCAGCCCGAGGAGCTTCGAAGCCGAGCTCACAACAGCTGGCCTGTCTGCGCCTGCTGCCTCGTGATGGGCAAGTTCACGCAGGCTCCGGCGACTCTCACCGCCCTGACTGAAGGCTCTCTCTTCTTTCCTGTCGCCTCACCTGCAACCTCTGACCTCGGGGGCAACGTCCCAAGTCACTTTAATGACGGACCCCCAGATGCTTCCCCTTCTAAGCCCCCAATCGTGTGTGGGGGGGGGATCTTTTCTTTTTTTTTTACTTCGGGGTCTTTTTTATATTTTCAAAGGAGAAAATGCAGGAAAATGGACTAAACTGATGTCACGCTGCCTTAGCAATCGACCTAACTACACCAGACAGTCGCTAACGTGTGGCACTCACGGTTCGAATCCACAACCCTGATGAAGAAAAGGCGAGGCCGTGCAATACCTCGTTTCCATCTATCTATATTCTTCGGTTGACTGCACACTCATCGGGAATGTAATCCATCAAGCAACGAAGCAAGCACTTCCGCAAGTTTTACTGTGTGCAAGGCATGTGGGATGGAGACAAAGGACCAGTGGCCTGACCCTGACTGTCCCACTGCACCACGGGCACAATGATCTGCATTTAAAGTCCCTGGGCCCCTCCTCCACTCCTCACACAGCCTAAGACCCTGGTGCCAAGGCCCTCAGGGTACAGGAAGCAGCCTCCCCCACTGCAGTCCTAACGGCCCCTGCCCATCCCGGAGCCCCTCCACACACCCGCCAGGCCTGGGCTTGGCCATCGGGATGGACTTTCTCTTTATAATCCACTTCTACTGGGCTCTTTTTATCATCAATTCATAGCACTGATTTCTCATTCTTCTTCAACCTACCAAATGACCCATGCTACTTTGCAGTATCTATTGTACTGCCATTATTTTAGTAAGACGCTTCACATTTTTTGGTTTTTTTTTTTTTGAGAGGTTTTTCGCTATAGGGCGCATGCGCTCGCCAGACAGACAGAGACAGAGAGACAGAAAGCGAGAAATCACCCCCCAGGGGGGATGGTCACGCCGCAATCTCTTCTCCTCCATTCTCCTCTCGGGATCTTGGGCACGCACGCACACACGCTCGGCGTGAGTTTAAGCCACCAGGTCCGGGACTCAAACCGCGGTCGACTACGTGGGAGTCCAGCGACATTGCCGTTACGCTAACTGCTGGTCCCTAGTTTTTTTTTGTTTTTAAGATTTTTTTTTTTTTTGCTATAGGGTGTGGGCACTTGCCAGAGACATAGAGAGAGACAGAGAAGGAAAGTGAGAAATCACCCCTTGGGAGGATGGCTATGCTGCAATCCCTTCTCCTCCATCTTCCTCTAGGGATTTTGGGCACGCACGTAGGTGTGATTTTTAAGCCACAGTCTGAGACCTGAACCACCAAGTTAGCCATGTGGGATCCAGAGCCTTAGCCACCCATCAATGCCATCTGTGGGCCCGACTCCAATCTTTTTTTCCCACATCTACTTAATCTTTTTTTTTCTTTTCTTTTTTCTTTTATTTATTTATTTATTTATTTATTTATTTATTTATTTATTGCAGAGGTTTTTGCTATAGGGTGAGTGCAGTCGCCAGAGAGACAGAGACAGAAAACGAGAAATCACCACCACCACCCCCAGGGTAGATGGCCACGCCATAATCCCTTCTCCTCCGTTCTCCTCTCAGGATCTTGGGCATGCACGCACAGGCGCCCGGTGTGAGTTTAAGCCACAGGGTCCAGGACTCGAACCATGGTCGACTACATGGGAGTCCAGCGACATAGCCATTACGCTAACTGCTGGCCCCAATTTGATCTTCAGCACTGTGCTGATCAGTTCATGGGAAAGCCATTAAGCGTTTCCATAAGTCTATGAGAAAGGTTCTATGGATAACCCCATCATACAGGGAGGACAGGGGCTGGGGAGTGTGGGCGGCCTGGTACAATCATGCCAAGAGGCAGGGTAAGGATCTGAACCTGGGTCTTTGCTACCAAAGCCCACATTCTGCGGCACGTGTCACCTGTCCCCGGTGCTGCAGCTGGTGTGTGTTCCCGTCACTGTGAGAGGGCGCCCTCCACCCGGGCCACTTCCTTACCCTGAAGTTCAGTGTCCACTGCAAAGCTACACACAACATGGGAACCCGGCAAGTACCTGGGGGCTGAGGAGCTATTTTGTCATGTCTCTATCATTACAGAGAATTTAGGTTTTTTATTAAAAAAACATTTTTTTGGAAAGTTTTTGCTATAGGGCATGTACGATCACCAGAAAGACAGAGACAGACAGAAAGCGAGAAATCACCCCCTGGGGGGATGGCCACACCACAATCCCTTCTCCTCCATTCTCCTCTCAGGATCTTGGGCATGCACGCACATGCGCCCGGTGTGAGTTTAAGCCACTGGGTCCGGGACTCGAACTGCAGTTGACTAGATGGGAATCCAGCGATGTAGCCACTATGCCATCTGCTGGTCCCACTACAAAGAATTTTAAATAAACATTTATTTACAGAAAAGTTGACAGAGAGTACCCATAGATAATACACTCACTTCCCCCTATTGGTAACATTTACCCTTAGTGTGTTAAGTTTGTTACAGTTAATGAACTGATATTAGTACAATAACATTAACCAACAGCTACACTCTATCAGATTTTATTGTTTTAAGGTTTTTTTGTTGTTGCTGTTTTCTTTTTTGTGTGTGTGTGCCATAAGGCACATGCGCTGGCTGGAGAGACAGTAAGAAGGAAAGTGAGAACTCACCCCCCCACAGGGGATAGCCACCCTGCAATCCCTTCTCTTCCACCCTTCGGAGATTTGGAGCATGTATGCAAACGGGTTCTGCATGAGATCCCAAACTGCCAGATCTGGGACTCGAACCACAGTCCACCACATGGGAATTCAGCACCTTAACCACTATGCAACTTGCTGGCCCCACACCGTATCAGATTTTGTTTTTACTTAGTGTACTTTTTCCTCTCCATGACCCCACTAACGTAGCACATTGCAGTGGTTCCCATTTCTCCTTAGGCTTCTCTGGCTGACAGAATTTTTGGAAAGACAGAATGTCTGTGCTCTGCCTACCACCTTCCTCTTGAAATCTTACCCCCGGGGAGATGGTGTTAGGAGGTGGGGCCTTCGGGAGGTGACTAGGTGAGGGGCTCTTCTCCCAAGAATGAGACAAAAGCCCTTTAAAGAAGCCAAGAAGCCCCGCCATACTCTGAATCTGTCACGACTGGATCTTGGACTGCCAGCCTCCAGAACTGGGAGACATAAGACATCTGCTGTTCGTAAGCCACACGATCTAAGGCCTTCTGTCACAGCAGCTTGAAGGGACTTTCCTGGACTTTGGTCCCCCTTCGAGTTTTCATTTGTTTTGTGTTTTTGAGAGAGGTTTTTGCTCTAGGGCATGTGCCCTCGCTGGAGAGACAGAGACAGAGAGACAGAAAGCTAGAAAGCACTCCCCAGGGGGATGGCCACACTCAGTTCCTTCTTTTCCATTCTCTGCTCGGGATTTTGGCCACTCACGCACACATGCCTGACTTGAGTATCAAGTCGCTAGGTCCAGGACTCGAACCGCTGTCGGCCATGTGGGAGTCCAGTGATGTGGTAACCATTACGCCGTCTGCTGGTCCCCCCATGGCAGTTTTAAGGAGGGCAGTTGAGGCATTTTGTAGCCTGTGCCTCCGTTGGGAGCTGTCTGATGTGTTTCTGTGATCAGACCGGGGTGACTGACTCGAGGGAGGAAGGTGCTGCAAGAAAAGTGTTGTCCCCGTAAGAGAGCAGAAGGTGCCAAGTCGGCCTGCCATCTTGGTTCACGTTCACCTTGCAAACCTGGCGGACTTGCTTCCGCCTTCCCTTCTGTCCCCTTTGGAAAGTGACTGTTCTGTTTTTTGTTTTGTTTTGTTTTCTGGAGAGGTTTTTGCTATAGGGCACGTGCACTCGCCAGACAGAGACAGAGAGACAGAAGGCGAGAAATCGCCCCCCAGGAGGGGGGATGGCCATGCCGCAATCCCTTCGCCTCCATTCTCCTCTCAGGATCTTGGGCACGCACGCACGCACACGCTCCCGGTGTGAGTTTAAGCCACCGGGTCCGGGACTCGAACCGCAGTCGACTACATGGGAGTCTAGCGACATAGCCATTATGCTAACTGCTGGTCCCGGAAAGTGACAGTTCTGTGCAGCCCATGTTTAAGATGTGGGGTGTTATGCTCCCCCCACCCCGCCCCCGGCCCCAGGACAGAATAGCTACATAAACTATTTGGAACTCTTCCGCATGGTGGGTTCGTGTGTCTTTATTAGCTGATTTCATTGCTGCTGTGTATGGCACTGGGTTCTAATCAACGATGACTTTATTGCTTTAACTGTTCCAGCTTAGGTCACTGTTGGGTCCTGTGCTCCACCGCTGTCAGGGCTGGGTTTATTTACTTGTTAAAAACAAATGTGGGGGGGCCAGCAGGTGGCATGATAGTTCGAACGTTGGACTCCCACATGGCTGAGTGCAGTTTGATTCCAGGACCAGGGGTCGGTTTGATTATAGGCTTAAAAATCACACCAGGGGCCAGCATGTGGTGTGGTGGTGAAGGTGCTAGACTCCCACATGGCTGACCGTGGTTTGAGTCCTGGACCCGGTGGTTTCCTTTCTTGCTCTCCTTTCTCTCTCTGGTTAAAACTGAAAAATAATAATAAATAAATAAAATTGAATAACTCTTTTTTTAAAAATTTTTTGAGAGGTTTTTGCTATAGGGTGCGTGCACTTGCCAGAGAAACAGAGAGAGACAGAGAGATAGAAAGCAAGAAATCACTCCCCAGGGGGATAGCCATGCCGCAATCCCTTCTCCTCCATTCTCCTCTTGGGATCTTGGGCACGCACGCACACGCACCTGGTGTGAGTTTAAGCCACCGGGTCCGGGACTCGAAACGTGGGCACCTACATGTAAAATGGAATAATTTTTTAAAAAATATATCACACCAGGTGGGGCCAGCAAGCAGTAGTGGCTAAAGCACTGGACTCCCACATAGTCAACTGCCGTTTGAGTCCTGGACCTAGTGGCTTGAAACTCATGCCGGGTGTGTGTATGTGGTGTGCCCAAAAATCACATGAGGAGAACAGAGGAGAAGAGATTGCGGTGTGGCCACCTCCCCAGGGGGTGATTTATCACTTTATTTCTCTCTTTCTCTGTCTCTCTGGTAAGCGCATGCACCCTAGAGGGGAAAAACAAGCTATAAAACCAACCAATCACACCAGGCATATGTGTATGCATGCGCAAGATCCTCAGGAGAAGGAACTGCTACGTGACCATACACCCTGGGGGTGATTTCTCAATTTCTCTCTCACTGTCTCTCTGTCCCTAGTCAGAGTAGGTGCCCTATGGTGCAAACAGTTTCTTCTTTGTTTACGGCCGAGTGCCTATAGGTACATGTGAGAGACAGAGACAGAGGGAAGAGCACTGTCCCCAGGGCCTGGTCACATGGCCCTCCCCTTCCTCCAGCCTTCCAGCCCACTGCACAGAGCAACTCGTGCCAGGTGCACTTGGCCTGGCTGGGCTGGGACTCAAACCACGGCTGCCATGTGGAATGCGGCTTCCCTCGAGCAGTGCATAACTGCTGCGCCCGGAGCTGGCCCCATGGGGGTTATTTACGGTGTGTGTGAGCACTTCCTCACGCTCCTGAACCACGAGACGCCCCAGGCTCACGCAGTCCATCTCCTGGCCTCGCGCTTCGAGTGGCCCAGGTTCCTTTTACTGGAAACGTGGACTAGAAACTGAGATCTGGGGGCTGGGTGTGCTCTGGGGAACCATTCTGAACGGACAGCCTCGATGAACTGTTTCTGGGGAGAGTGCGCTCTTAGGACATCAAGCTTTACAGTCTGGGTTTCCTGCCTTGGGCATTCTGTCTTGGTTCTACACCATTTTACTTTTTAATTTAATTTAATTTTATTTTATTTTATTTCATGCCCCATCCCCACCCCCAATAGGATGTGTGCGCTTGCCAGAGGGAAGACAGAAAGAGAGAGAGTGAGAGGGAAAGTAAGAAATCACACACACACACACACACGCGCGCACACACACACGCACACACACACACACACCTCCGGGGGGATGGCCACGCCGCAATCCCTTCTTCTCCATTCTCCTCTTGGGATCTTGGGCACGCACACACACGCGCCTGGGTGATTTTCAAGCTGTTGGGTTCAGAACTTGAACTATGGTCAGCTATGTGGAAGTCCAGCGCCTTAACCACCATGCCACCTGCTGGTCCTGGTCCTACAGCATTTGACTACACCCACTCGGGGAATGCCAGGTAAGAGACGGTAGTGTTGTTAATATCCAAACAGTGAGCCATGACCTCCAGAGACGATTCCAAAAGCAGTCCCAGGAAGGATGTGAGCCGCACGCTGAGGGGCTCAGAAGGAAAACCCCCGTGCTCATAAAGTGGACGCACACAGTGAGCGTGGAGCACGAAGGGCCCACCGCGGCTGCCATGCGGAGAACCACCCACACGTGGGGGCAGCTCAGGATTTCTATTCAAGCTGCTAACCTGGAGGCCGGGCCAGGCAAAAGGCAGTCCTGGTAAACAGGAGGCAGAGCTGATGCCGAGCACACGGGAGTGGGTGTGAGGGAGGAGGCACGCACACCTCTGACTCCCAGCAGCTCGGCCCCAGCTTGAGAGGGGGTAGGAGAAGCTGCCGGGGAGAGGGGACTGTGAGGACACTGTGCCCAGCTCAGGGGACGAACTCGGCCAGGCTCCTCTCTCCAGGCCCAACGGGCTAAAGTAACCAAGGCAGGCCACGCCCGTGTCCTGGTACCAGGGCTGACTCAAGTCGTAGGGACACTATGTCCCCAGACTCAAAAATACTGAGACCAGCAGATGGCGTCACAGCTGAGTGGCTGGACTCCCATGTAGTTGACCGCAGTTCGAGTCCTGGACTCGGTAGCTTAAACTCATGGTGGTCGTGTGTGCATGCGTGCCCAAGATCCTGACGCTGGACTCCCATGTAGTTGACGGCAGTTCAAGTCCCAGACCCGGTGGCTTAAACTCAATGCCAGGTGCATGCCCAAGATCCCAAGAGGAGAACAGAGGAGAAGGGATTGCAGCATGGCCATCCTCCCCCGGGGGGGTGATGTCTTGCTTTCTGTCTCTCTGTCTCTCTCTGTCTTTCTCTGTCTTTCTGGCAAGTGCACACGCCCTATAGCAAAAACCTCTTCAAAAAAATTGTGGAATCCGGGAACCAGCAGTTAGCATAATGGCTATGTCGCTGGACTCCCACGTAGTCGACTGCGGTTCGCGTCCCTGACCCGGTAGCTTAAAACTCACACCGGGTGCGTGTACGTGCGTGCCCAAGATCCCGAGAGGAGAATGGAGGAGAAGGGATTGCGGCGTAACCATCCCCCCTGGGGGGGTGATTTCTCGCTTTCTGTCTCTATGTCTCTCTCTGTCTGTCTGGGTAGGTGAAACCTCTCCAAAAAAAAAAAAAATTGTGGAATCCTAATGTTGACTGAGTTATTTCTTGTTTTTGTTTTTGTTTTTTTTTTTAAATAATTGCCAGAGGGTACCCAGAACTCGTCAGACAGAGTGAAAGCATCTCCCAATGGGGTGTGGGCACGCTGCAATCCTTTCTTCTCCATTTCTCCATCCTATTAGGATTTGGGGCAAGCACACATATGCACATGGCATGTTTTGCAAGCTGCCAGGGCCAAGATTTGAACCACAGTTGGCCATGTGAATTCTGGCTCTTTAAAAAAAAAAAAGATATTTTTGCTATAGGGTGTGTGCACTCACTGAAGAGACAAGAAAGAAACAGACAGAGGCGAGAAATTACCACCCCCCAAGGAGGATAGCCACGCCACAGTCCCTTCTCCTCTTAGGATTCTGGGCACACATGCACACATGCCCAGTGGAAGTTTCAAGCTGCTGGATCTGGGACTCGAACCACAGTTGGCCATTTGGAAGTCCAGTGATATAGCCAGTACACCATCTGCTGGTTCCATACTCTGGCTCTTCTAACCAGTAGACTACCTGACCAGCTAAAGTGGGGTGTTTTTTTAATTTTTTGTTTTTTGAGATAAACTTTGTATATCGTTAAAGTCATCCTTTGAAAGGATACAGTCCAGGAGACCAGCAGTTAGCGTAATGGCTATGTCGCTGGACTCCCACCTAGTCGACTGTAGTTCGCGTCCTGGACTCGGTGGCTTAAATTCACGCCGGGCACATGTGCGTGCGTGCCCAAGATCCCGAGAGGAGAATGGAGGAGAAGGGATTGCGGGGGTGCCATCTCGCTTTCTGTCTCTCTGTCTCTCTCTGTCTGTCTGGCGAGCGCATGCGCCCTATAGCGAAAACCTCTCCAAAAAAAAAAAAAAAAGAAAGAAAGAAAGGATACAGTCCAGAAGTTTTCATATATTTGCAGAGGCGTGCGACCCTCATCCCCCCCACCCAATTTCACATCATCACTCCCAAAGGCAATCCCAGATCCATTAACAACCACTCCCACTTGCCCATGGCAACCGCTCATCTACTTCCGGCTCTCCGGATTTCCTCCTCTAGACATTTTATATGAATGGAAATAAGAGGCTGTGATTACCTTCCACTATATTGTTAAATATGTCTAAATAGAAAACATCGTAGTTACCATAGTTTTAGAGCTCTTAGGTCAGAAAACACAACTGTCAGGTTACACGCAAGTAACACAACAAAGCTAATGTCCGATTCGCATCACAGGCAATGTGGCTTTGCGGAGAACAATGACACTCCTTGCAGGATGGAAATGCAGGCACAGAAACTGAAACTTGCAGAGCACACGCCCATTCCCAAGGACGTGCTCCAAGAGCTACCTCTGAGAAAACCTGCAGCAGATATGCTTTGCAAGTACCGCTTTGTCCCTGTCCCCGGTCATCCTCCTCCACTTCTCCCTTCCAGCTTCTCTGGGTGGTGTTGAGGTTCTGGTGTGAGTCAGAGGGACGGAGGAGACACTGCCACCCAGAGGGACCTTGGTGGCTGCAGACTTACAATGTACTCCCGGTGCTCACATACTGCACTAGGAACTCTGGGTTAGTGCAGGTTTAAAGATCTCTGGATGGGCCAGAGATCTGGTGGCTAAAGGTGCTAGACGTAGACATGGCTGACCATGGTTCAAGTCCTGGACCCTGCAGCTTGCTTTCTCACTTTCTCTCTCTCTCTGCTTTGTTTCTATCTGGTTGAATTAAAAATATATAAATAAATCATTCTTTTTTCTTTACTTTTTTTCTTTTTTGGGGGGGAGAGGTTTTTGCTACAGGGTGTGTGTGCTCACTAGAAAGAAAGAGACAGAAAGGGAGACAGAAAGCGAGAAATCATCCCCCAGGGGGGATGGCCAGGCCGCAATCCCTTCTCCTCCATTCTCCTCTCGGGATCTTGGGCACACATGCACATGTGCTCGGCGTGAGTTTAAGCCACCGGGTCCAGGAGTCAAGCCACACTCGGCTACATGGGAGTCCAGAGACATAGACAATACTCCATCTGCTGGTCCCAATAAATAAATAATTCTTTAAAAAAAAAAAAAAAAAAGAACACTAGAAAATATTAGGTCACCTGGAAAGTCATGCCGTATTTTTCTATGCAAAAATATGTCATGACTTCCCTGCCGGCCCAATATATTTTAAATCATTTCCTATTTACATTGAGAAAGAGCTGACTCATAGAACACTTTTCTTATTTTATCTCGAATGTGTGGACCTTCCAACAGTGGATGAGTTAAACTGATCTGCAGCTAACTCTAAGAAGCTAACAGCTACTGAAGACACTGATTCTGTGGGGTTCATTTAGGGTTAAACATTAAAAATAGACATATTTTGGGGGCAAGTACAGGACTCCCACACCGCCAACCATGGTTCTAGTTCTGGACCTGCTCGGGCTTAAAAATGCACATATGCTTATGTGCCCAAAATCCCAACAGAAGGGATTGCGGTATGGCCATCTCCCTTGGGGGGTGATTTCTCACTTTCTCTCTGTCTCTCTGGAGACTGCATACGCCCTTCCATGAGTTTCTCAAAAAAAATATATTATTTAATTTTATTTATTATTATTCATTTACTACAGGGCATGTGCTCTCACTGAAGAGACAGAGAGCGAGAATGAGATGGGACCAGCAGATGGTGTGGTGGTTGGGAGCGCTGGACTCCCATATGGCCGACCAAGGTTCTCACTTCTCCTCTCTCTCTCTCTCTCTCTCTCTCTCTCTCTCTCTCACTCTGTCCCCCTCTGGTAAGAAAGCAAGAAAGAAAGAAAGTTAAATGATTCTTAAAGAGAGAGAGAAAGCCATCAGGTGTAGGAGTTGAACCACAGTTGACCATTTGGGAATCTAGTGCCCCAACCACCACACCACCTGTTGCCCCTGCCACCCAGAGTTCTTAAAATGAATGATGCTGCAAGATCCCTTGGTGGTAGAGGGGACTTAAAGGAACACACTGACTGGGCAGGATCTTCATGGTCATCAGGTATGACGTGGCTCGCCCGCCCTTCGCCTCGTCCTCACAGTGAGGCAGGATTTCAGTCTCACCTGGGTTTTACGACACCCATTCTACAAAGCCACTCTGGCCAACCATGCTACAGTGTCCAGCTTTAGGCCGTACCTTCTGCAGGGGTGGATCCCACATGAATATTCATGATTCGCAAGTTAAGAATGCATATATTTCTGGGACCAGCAGGTGGCAACGCTGGACACTCCCATATGGCCAGCCGACCATGGTTCGAGTCCCGGACCTGGTGGCTTGTTTTCTCACTCTCTCTCTGGTCAAATAAAAATGAAATGAATGAATAAATAGAATTAAAATAGATAATTCTTTAATTTTAAAAAAAAGGATGCACACACTCTTTTTTTTTTTTTTTTTGAGAGAGAGAGAGGTTTTTGCTATAGGATGTGTGCAGTCACCAGAAATAGACAGAAAGCAAGAAATCACCCGCCAGGGGGGATGGCGGCCATGCCGCAATCCCTTCTCCATTCTCCTCTCGGGATCTTGGGCACGGACGCACACGTACCTGGCATGAGTTTAAGCCATCAGGTCCGGGACTCAAACCGCAGTCGACTACATGAGAGTCCAGCGACGTAGCCATTATGCCAACTGCTGGTCCCAGAATGCATATATTTCTAACACAGGTATCAGGTCTGATGAAGACATCAACTTCACCCATCAAGAGCTGTAGCTAAGACACAGCGTACCACAGGAGGGCCTACCAGAAGACCTGATACTCTAACTCCATCCTAGAACCCGAAGGGAGGACCTTAGCTCAGCCATGAAGCAACGCAAGCTGCCAGAGTTCACAGAGGGCAAAGATGACCTCAAGAGTAGTCAGTGAAGGCTTTGCCAAGACTTGAGCAATTCGAATGCTCCCAGCAGAGGTGGTAAGTGTGCGGGCTGCTGGGTGGGCACCAGCGCTATCCCTGTTCTACTTGGTTGGGTTGAGGACTCAGCCAGAACACAAGCAGAAAAAAAGCGAGGCTGCACAAATCGAAATGAGAGGACAGACATCAGCGCATTGACACGGACTTCTGGGAAAAGGCAAAAACGCCGAAAAATACCGCTGTGTGCCAAATGCAACAGAGGTAAACGATCAAGGGTGAAAGCCGTGCAGAAAGCAGTCAGCCGAGAAGAGAGAAGGAGCAGGGGGAGTTCGTGGACCAGAATGAGCCGCAGAAATCTTCACTGAGGAGCGAGTGCCCGGAGCCCCAGGCTTGTGACCTGGCCAAAGAAGGAGTTGTGTGGTCACCGGGAGGCTGCGGTGGAGCACGGCGGCGGCTTTCTGCAGAGCTGTGAATTCCTAGGAAAGCCACCAGCAGACCACGGCCTAGAAGTCGCTGAAGGGAGAATGGAACGTGCATAGCTACGGCACAGAGAAGGTGGAACTGTGCTCAGAAATCAGCTGATGGTAGCACAGAGTTAAAACGTGGCACTCTAGGCTGATCTGCATGCAGAAGTTCCCGGGTGGCAACCAGACACCTCCGTCCGCATGTCAGGCACGCACAGGCCCACAACGAGGACTGCACCGTCGGGAGTGCCACGTCTCACGAGCATATGTGTTTGGAAATGAAACATACAAATACACTTGGCCTGATCTTCCGCAAGGCGCCTTGTGGCTCTGTTTCCCTGGTGTCACTCTCTCCTCCACAACCCCAAAACCTGCCACTCTTCCTTCTAAAAAACAGAATCGTAAGACCAAACCAGCAAGTTCACAAACCTGTCCTGGTTCTGGGTTTATTCCCAAGTCCACAACAGCAAGGGCGGAACATGTTCTTGCAAATTAAAGTATAAAAAGCAGCCCGCGAGGCCCAGGCCCACCCAGTGCTTGCTACCCGGCCGTTGTGTGCGTGTTTTCAGGGATGACAGCGGGGAGCATGCATGAGTGCACAGACCTCTTCAGCTTGGGGCAGCAAAGGAGGCTGGAGCACACCTACGTGGAATGCTGGGCTCTGCCCCGAAAAGTGTCCTGTCTGAGCTCCGCCTTATTATCCTGACAGATCCAGCCCAGGCTCCAGAACTACCCAGCAAAGCAGCCCGGCGGGCCAGCTCCCGCTGCCCATTCCCTGACTGAAGGCTGGGAAAAGCAAACGTTGCCCTAGACGTGCAAGCAACCCGTGAGGGGTGTAGCTGGAATGTTGAGTCTCTGCTGCTTATTTTGAAAGCAACTCCTAAGAAGTTTGTTTTGGAAATGAAAAACTGGTCTTCATATCAACCGTTGGACACCAAATGATCTCTCAGAGAAAGCAGGTAGGCAAACAGCCTGTGGGTTCAATTAGCTAGTTTATGAATGCTATAATAAAGTGAAATTTTTCTAAAGAGCTCTGTTTAACTCTGTGGCTGGTACTGGGATTTAGGATCTACTCCCCTTTGCCCCCCACCCCCACCCCATCTGTCCCAACAAAACACAAGCTGGAGGTCGGTGCCACCCCC
>NW_006159697.1:327879-330909 GCF_000334495.1 Tupaia belangeri chinensis
TTTGTTTTTTTGGCTTTGTCTTCCTGGCAAGCGCCCGTACCCTATAGCAAGATCCCCTCCAAAAAAAAAAAAAAGATATATTTAAAGGATTTTTGAAACTTTCTTTCTGAACTATAATGTTTCACCTTCTTGTTTTAACTAGGCGAATCGGTATTGTATTTTAGAGTTGCCTGACTAGCTAGATTTTCAAAAAGCTATTAACTTTCAGGGTACTGTCATATTGGTGGTCAGGACATACTTCTATCAATGAGGATTTAATTCTCTATTAGGGCAAAGAAGTTTACATGTATTCTAACCTCTTATCTTAACTTGTTTTCTACTTTGATGTTTTTATTAATGAATTCTGTCTGAGTTGTTCTGTTAGCTTATATCCCTCCCGCTTCTTCATAGACTAACACTCAGAAGGAATTGTGGAGAGCATCTCGTCAGTGCTGTCAGTTGCTTCCTCCTGTTCCTGGAGGACTCCTTCAGAATGAAACAGCTCCCTGGCTTACTTCTCATAGGCCTCTCCTGAAAGCAGGATTTTCCAAACCTCAGCACTTTTAGTATTTGGACCAGGATATTCAGTGTTGTAGGGGACTGGCCTGTGCATTGTAGGACATTTAGTCTTGACCCACTAGATGCCAGTAGTATCCCTCCAGTTTTTATGTGTTTTTTTGAGAGGTTTTTGCTATAGGATGTGTGCAGTCACCAGAAATAGACAGAAAGCAAGAAATCACCCGCCAGGGGGGATGGCGGCCATGCCGCAATCCCTTCTCCATTCTCCTCTCGGGATCTTGGGCACGGACGCACACGTACCTGGCATGAGTTTAAGCCATCAGGTCCGGGACTCAAACCGCAGTCGACTACATGAGAGTCCAGCGACGTAGCCATTATGCCAACTGCTGGTCCCAGAATGCATATATTTCTAACACAGGTATCAGGTCTGATGAAGACATCAACTTCACCCATCAAGAGCTGTAGCTAAGACACAGCGTACCACAGGAGGGCCTACCAGAAGACCTGATACTCTAACTCCATCCTAGAACCCGAAGGGAGGACCTTAGCTCAGCCATGAAGCAACGCAAGCTGCCAGAGTTCACAGAGGGCAAAGATGACCTCAAGAGTAGTCAGTGAAGGCTTTGCCAAGACTTGAGCAATTCGAATGCTCCCAGCAGAGGTGGTAAGTGTGCGGGCTGCTGGGTGGGCACCAGCGCTATCCCTGTTCTACTTGGTTGGGTTGAGGACTCAGCCAGAACACAAGCAGAAAAAAAGCGAGGCTGCACAAATCGAAATGAGAGGACAGACATCAGCGCATTGACACGGACTTCTGGGAAAAGGCAAAAACGCCGAAAAATACCGCTGTGTGCCAAATGCAACAGAGGTAAACGATCAAGGGTGAAAGCCGTGCAGAAAGCAGTCAGCCGAGAAGAGAGAAGGAGCAGGGGGAGTTCGTGGACCAGAATGAGCCGCAGAAATCTTCACTGAGGAGCGAGTGCCCGGAGCCCCAGGCTTGTGACCTGGCCAAAGAAGGAGTTGTGTGGTCACCGGGAGGCTGCGGTGGAGCACGGCGGCGGCTTTCTGCAGAGCTGTGAATTCCTAGGAAAGCCACCAGCAGACCACGGCCTAGAAGTCGCTGAAGGGAGAATGGAACGTGCATAGCTACGGCACAGAGAAGGTGGAACTGTGCTCAGAAATCAGCTGATGGTAGCACAGAGTTAAAACGTGGCACTCTAGGCTGATCTGCATGCAGAAGTTCCCGGGTGGCAACCAGACACCTCCGTCCGCATGTCAGGCACGCACAGGCCCACAACGAGGACTGCACCGTCGGGAGTGCCACGTCTCACGAGCATATGTGTTTGGAAATGAAACATACAAATACACTTGGCCTGATCTTCCGCAAGGCGCCTTGTGGCTCTGTTTCCCTGGTGTCACTCTCTCCTCCACAACCCCAAAACCTGCCACTCTTCCTTCTAAAAAACAGAATCGTAAGACCAAACCAGCAAGTTCACAAACCTGTCCTGGTTCTGGGTTTATTCCCAAGTCCACAACAGCAAGGGCGGAACATGTTCTTGCAAATTAAAGTATAAAAAGCAGCCCACGAGGCCCAGGCCCACCCAGTGCTTGCTACCCGTCCGTTGTGTGCGTGTTTTCAGGGATGACAGCGGGGAGCATGCATGAGTGCACAGACCTCTTCAGCTTGGGGCAGCAAAGGAGGCTGGAGCACACCTACGTGGAATGCTGGGCTCTGCCCCGAAAAGTGTCCTGTCTGAGCTCCGCCTTATTATCCTGACAGATCCAGCCCAGGCTCCAGAACTACCCAGCAAAGCAGCCCGGCGGGCCAGCTCCCGCTGCCCATTCCCTGACTGAAGGCTGGGAAAAGCAAACGTTGCCCTAGACGTGCAAGCAACCCGTGAGGGGTGTAGCTGGAATGTTGAGTCTCTGCTGCTTATTTTGAAAGCAACTCCTAAGAAGTTTGTTTTGGAAATGAAAAACTGGTCTTCATATCAACCGTTGGACACCAAATGATCTCTCAGAGAAAGCAGGTAGGCAAACAGCCTGTGGGTTCAATTAGCTAGTTTATGAATGCTATAATAAAGTGAAATTTTTCTAAAGAGCTCTGTTTAACTCTGTGGCTGGTACTGGGGTTTAGGATCTACTCCCCCTTGCCCCCCACCCCCACCCCATCTGTCCCAACAAAAAACAAGCTGGAATCTGTCCCAACAAAACACAAGCTGGAGGTCGGTGCCAGCCCCTCAGCACTTGGCAGCAATTCCCACGTGCTGGGCGAAACGCTTGGCAGAGGCGGGGAAGAGGGGCCCTGCCAGCACCCATGGCTGCTGGGGCCCACCCCCAGATCTCATTTTGGCTGCAGTCCCCAGGGCCTCCCAGAACATAATCTTCATCGAAGGCTCTCAAATTTGAGGAGCAATAAATAAACACAGTACATCTTAGCTTGCTTACAAGGTTTAAAATACGGTGCTGGAAAACAAGTCCATGCTACCAAATGCATTCAGAGATGAATATATTCTCTCTGTCTCTCTCTCTTTA
>NW_006159697.1:331181-337104 GCF_000334495.1 Tupaia belangeri chinensis
AAAGAGAAATCACCACCCCCCTAGGAGAGATGGACACACCACCATCCCTTCTCCTCCATTCTCCTTGCGGACGTTTGGGCATGCATGCACATGTGCCCAGTGTGATTTTCCAGCCATCAGGACTGAGATTTGAACTGTGGTCAGCCATATGGGAATCCAGTGCCTTAACTACTACACCACTTGCTGGCCCCTGGACTGATTATTTACTACATGAAGAAGGTCTGACTCAGGATGGTTAAGCTGGTATGGGTCCAGTCACCAACCAATGCATCCATTCATCTGCTTGCCTGCCCATTCTTCCATGCACTCATCCATCCATCTCTCCATGCACCCCATCTACTCCTTCTTCCACTCATCCATCCATCACGCACCCACCTACACATCCTTCTACCCATCCATCTATACATCCAACCATCCATCACGCACCCATCTACACATCCTTCCCCCATCCATCTATCCATCATGCACCTGTCCATCTACATATGCATCTACATATGCATCTATCCATCTACATATCCTTCTACCCATCCATCTATACATCCAACCATCCATCACGCACCCATCTACACATCCTTCCCCCATCCATCTATCCATCATGCACCTGTCCATCTACATATGCATCTACATATGCATCTATCCATCTACATATCCTTCTACCCATCCATCTATACATCCAACCATCCATCACGCACCCATCTACACATCCTTCCCCCATCCATCTATCCATCATGCACCTGTCCATCTACATATGCATCTACATATGCATCTATCCATCTACATATCCTTCTACCCATCCATCTATACATCCAACCATCCATCACGCACCCATCTACACATCCTTCCCCCATCCATCTATCCATCATGCACCTGTCCATCTACATATGCATCTACATATGCATCTATCCATCTACATATCCTTCTACCCATCCATCTATACATCCAACCATCCATCACGCACCCATCTACACATCCTTCCCGGACGTTTGGGCATGCATGCACATGTGCCCAGTGTGATTTTCCAGCCATCAGGACTGAGATTTGAACTGTGGTCAGCCATATGGGAATCCAGTGCCTTAACTACTACACCACTTGCTGGCCCCTGGACTGATTATTTACTACATGAAGAAGGTCTGACTCAGGATGGTTAAGCTGGTATGGGTCCAGTCACCAACCAATGCATCCATTCATCTGCTTGCCTGCCCATTCTTCCATGCACTCATCCATCCATCTCTCCATGCACCCCATCTACTCCTTCTTCCACTCATCCATCCATCACGCACCCACCTACACATCCTTCTACCCATCCATCTATACATCCAACCATCCATCACGCACCCATCTACACATCCTTCCCCCATCCATCTATCCATCATGCACCTATCCATCTACATATGCATCTACATATGCATCTATCCATCTACATATCCTTCTACCCATCCATCTATACATCCAACCATCCATCATGTACCCATCTACACATCCTTCCCCCCACCCATCTATCCATCCACCCATCCATCCATCACACACCCATTCATCCATCACACCATCTACACATCCTTCCACTCATCCATCCACCCATCCATCCATCACACACCCATTCATCCATCACACCATCTACACATCCTTCCACTCATCCATCCACCCATCCATCCATCACACACCCATTCATCCATCACACCATCTACACATCCTTCCACTCATCCATCCACCCATCCATCCATCACACACCCATCTACACATCCTTCTACCCATCTATTTATCATGCACAAACCTACACATCCTTCCACTCATTCATCTATCCATCCATCCAACCATCTATCACACACCCATCTACACATCCTTCTACCCATCTATTTATCATGCACAAACCTACACATCCTTCCACTCATTCATCTATCCATCCATCCAACCATCTATCACACACCCATCTACACATCCTTCTACCCATCTATTTATCATGCACAAACCTACACATCCTTCCACTCATTCATCTATCCATCCATCCAACCATCTATCACACACCCATCTACACATCCTTCTACCCATCTATTTATCATGCACAAACCTACACATCCTTCCACTCATTCATCTATCCATCCATCCAACCATCTATCACACACCCATCTACACATCCTTCTACCCATCTATTTATCATGCACAAACCTACACATCCTTCCACTCATTCATCTATCCATCCATCCAACCATCTATCACACACCCATCTACACATCCTTCTACCCATCTATTTATCATGCACAAACCTACACATCCTTCCACTCATTCATCTATCCATCCATCCAACCATCTATCACACACCCATCTACACATCCTTCTACCCATCTATTTATCATGCACAAACCTACACATCCTTCCACTCATTCATCTATCCATCCATCCAACCATCTATCACACACCCATCTACACATCCTTCTACCCATCTATTTATCATGCACAAACCTACACATCCTTCCACTCATCCATCTATCCATCCACCCATCCATCCATCACGCACCCATCTACACATCCTTCCATTCATCCATCACATCCATCTACGCATCCTTCCACTTACCCATCTATCCATCCATCCATCCAATCATCCATCATGCACCCATCTACACATCCTTCCACCCATCTATTTATCATGCTCAAACCTACACATCCTTCCACTCATCCATCTATCCATCCATCCAACCATCCATCACACACCCATCTACACATCCTTCCACCCATCCATGCATCCATGCATCCATCCATCTCTCCATCCATCCACCTATCCGTGTGCCCATCCACCCATCCTTCCATCTGTGCACCCATATATCCATCATGTACCCATCCATTACACACCCACCTACCCATTTCCAGCTACCTGCTCCATCTATTTGCTCACTCACCCATCCATGTGTCCATTCACCAGTCCATCCATCCAGCGACCATCTACTGAGCACCTAGTCTGTGAAGGAACTAGACTAGGTACCAGGTACTAAAAAAAGGAGAAAGTGTGATTCTGGTCTTCTGAGAGCTGGGCTGATCCAGCAGATGCTGAGGAGACAGTTCCAAGAGAACAGGTGAAGGGCACGGCAAACACAGCTGCAGTGTAAGTACCAGAGTCCCCAGCACCGCCACACCGCCTCAGCCTGCAGGATGCCACTGTTCTTGATGTGGTGGGCATCTACTTTGAAGCCAAACTGCTACGAGTGGAATTACTAAACCAGAAGGTGTGTGCAAAGGCGAGGCTTCATTTACACGTCACCAAAAAGCCTTCGAGACAGGCTCTGCCCAATTCCCCTCTTCTCAGCTGCACACAGGGTGGCAGCTCCCTACTTCCCTTCATTTTAAACTCTTTTTCTGTATTCACAGGAGCACCCATGGGGGTGAGGGAGCATGAGAGAGAGGCATACTCTCCACAGGGGTCTGGTCACATTGCAACCCACTTCCTCCAGTCCTCCGGTCCCTTGGACCCTGAGAATTTGCACCTGTGCGTGCCTGGTGTGTTTCAGGCCGAGGCCGGGGATGCAAACGCTGGTCACCAGGTAGGATTTGGCTTCTCTTGAGCAGCAGGTTAGACAGATGGCACTTCCTGAGAGCTGGCACAGCAGGAGAACTGACCACTGTCGTTAAGGCTCCTAATGGTATAGACTAAGCTGTCTCCACATCCCTCGACCCCTTGGGGGTGTGAGTGTCTGGAGACAGGGTCTGCAAAGAAGTGAGGAAGGTAAAATGAGGTTGCTAGGGTGGCCCCTTACACAACAGGACTGGAGTCGACATAAGAAGAGGCCATAAGGGGGACCAGCTGGATACTCCCACATGGCCGACCAAGGTTTGAGTCCCAAACCTGGTGGCTTGCTTTCTCACTTCCTGTCTGTGTGTGTCTCTCTCTCTGGTCAAAATAAAATAAATGAATGAATAAGTAAAATTAAATAAATAATTCTTTAATTAATTAATTAATTAATTTTTAAAAAGGAAAGAAAAAAGAGGCCGTAAGGGCCAGCAGGGTGCTATGGTGGTTAAGTACTGGACTCCCAAATAAATGATTGCAGTTCGAGTCCCGGACCCAGCGGCTTGAAAATCACACTGGACATATGTACATGTATGCCCAAAATCTCAAGAGGAGAATGGAGACGGGATTGCAGTGTAGCCATCCCCTCTGGGGGGTGATTTCTCCTCTACCCTCTGTCTGGCCTATGGCAACACCCCCCCCCAAAAAAAAAAAAGAGAAAGATAAGGCCACACATGGGGAGATACATGGAGAAGACAGCATCGGCATGCCACGGACAGAGGCCCGACGAGGAACCAGCCCTGCCCCACCTTGATCTCAGACTTCGAGCTACCAGAGCCGTGAGGGAAGCCATGTCCATGTTCAAGCCGCCCGGTCTGCGGCACTTTGTCCCAGCTGCCCTGGCAGACTACTGCACACACACTCTGCACTGGGAAGACCCCGTCGGCAGGAGAGGGCTTCTGCAGGAAGCAGACTCCTGCTGGTTGCAAGCTGAGCTGGATCCAGCACCTGCTGCAAAATCCCCACAGGCAACGGAGCTGGCAGGAACAGCTGAGGTGGGCCACTGGGACAGAGGGCCTGGAGCAGGTACAGGCCGCTGGGCCTGCCCCTCCTGGTCAGGCCAATGGTAGGTCAACCACTGGCTTTCCCTGTCACCTAGCCAGAAGCCATCTCTCTCTTCCACAAGCTTCTGAAGCCTCGTGTCACTTCAATAAATATTTTTAAAAGGGTCAAGTCCATGGTCTGGTACTTAAGACAGCTGCATCCCACATGGTTGACCTTGCGGTTCAAGTCCCAACCCAGTGGCTTGAGAAACACGACAGGTGCTTTCATGCACGTGTGTCCCAAATCCCCAAAGCAGGGAGAGATGGAGGAAAAGGGGTTGAGGCCTGACCATTTCCCGCAAGACGTGCTTTCTCCTTTCCTTCTCTCTGTCTCTGTCTCGCTATCTCTGGCAAGAGCACACTCGCTCTAGCAAAAACAGACAGACACAAAAATTATGACTACACGTCACCACTTCAATGGTATGTGTGTCTTTCTTCCCCTCCTACTCCGTGAGGTCTTTCAAGGCTGCTGCCCTCCTTGTCTTCATCTACAACACAGGACCTCGAACCTCACAGAAATACTCTCTCTGGCCCAGCCATGATGGCCCAGGTAGTAGCATGCTGGACTGTCATGCCGGAAGCCACACGGTGACAGCAGTTCGAATTTTCAGCCCCACTGGTCTGAAACACGCTGGGCACGTAAGCGAGGACCCCAAATCCAACCAACTAGATGACTGGAGAGAGGATACTGCGTGACCAGACTCAGGAGTGCATTCTCGCTCGCTCTGTCTTGAGCGCATGCACATGTTATCATCATGAATTTAAAAAAAAATCATCTGGGGACCAGCAGTTAGCATAATGGCTATGTCGCTGGACTCCCATGTAGTTGACCACGGTTCAAGTCTCGGACCCAGTGGCTTAAACTCACGCTGGGCGCATGTGTGTGCGTGCCCAAGATCCTAAGAGGAGAATGGAGGAGAAGGGATTGTGGCGTGGCCATCCCCCCTGGGCAGTGATTTCTCGCTTTCTGTCTCTCTGTTGCTCTCTGTCTTTCTGGCGAGCACACAAGCCCTATAGCAAAAACCTCTCCAAAAAAAAAACTGATCTGCATGAATGACCAATAACTAACATCCCTATCTCAGTGTGCTGCTACCTCACAGGACATTACAAAGCCCACTCAATTACCATGCACTGGTTACCGGCTCAGTAATTCATGTTGTGTACACAAAGCACGTCCACGGTATCTTAACCTCGTGGGCAACACCGGGAATCATTAGGTCTCTGCGTTACAGATTCTGTTCTTGGTGGGCAGTGCACAATCCTTCGCCCCAGCTTGCACCTTCTATTATTGTCCAATTTAATTCTTCGAGCATGTTCCTTCCTG
>NW_006159697.1:337744-354829 GCF_000334495.1 Tupaia belangeri chinensis
ACCCGTCTCCGGGGAAAGTTGGAAACAACTTTTCAACATTCATATTCTAGAATTTCATTGAGCCTTGCCACTCCTAAAAACACACACACAACAATTCTGAAAATTGCTGGGTTTGTAGCTCAAAAGGGGAAAGCTTCTGGAACTAATTTCTTCGCCGTGGTTATGGGCTGCTGGAAAACCCAGCCATGATAAATAAAGCACACGGGCCCTCCCACTTCCTCTTCACCCTTTCAGTGTCCACAGCACCATTTACACACACGCACACGCGGTGCACGTGACGGCGGCATTCCGTATGCACGCAACGCGGCCACACTCCAGCACACACATGTGCCTTCGCACAGTCAAACTGCTCGTGGCAGGAGGCACAGCCCAGGGGCAAGTCAAAGGGCCCACATGTGCAGAGCCCATCATGATCATGCATCATGGCCCTCAGTGCCACACGCGAGCACTGCCCAACTGCGGCGGAACCTCAGAGCCAGCGCTGAGAACAGACCACAGCTGGCAGGCAGCACGTGACCTGCTCGGAATCCACAGCAATAAAGCCGTAATTGTGCTTCTCAGCCACGGCTGAGCTCTGTAGGTGGATTATTCATCGGCCTCTCCCCCACGGGTGCTTGGCTTCAGCCAGCCGCACAGACTGTTAAGTAATTGCAGGGACTTCCTACGCGAGCACAGGCAGAATATCAATCCTGTCGCCTCCCGGCCGCACCAATACTTGATGCTCTCCTACAAGGCTGACAGCACTCGGCTTAAAGCCAAATGACCGAAAACCCCGCTACCGAAGGGCTCTTGAAAGCATGCGTTTAAACTGGTTACTCGCGCCATGGAACACTGAGCTCCGAGGTCAGCGCTTAATGGGACCATGGCACCGATCAATCATGGGACATCTCGAGGCAAAGGAAGACCCTGCGTGGGCACACTCGTTTCCTTCCTCCCCCGTCAGCCCTTACACCCAGGTTGCACCACGTCTTCTGCACATGTGTCCACCTTCTCCTACCCTCCTCATGGACACAGGTTGTACAGGCATTTCATCTAAACCCCGACCTCGCTCGCCACGACCGAACACACCCGCGACTTTGTGCGATTAGGGCGTGCAACGCTGGAACACCCTGCTGCACGACAGTCCTTCCACGCGTTCTCCGACCCTCTCCCCGCGGAGCTGACGGACTGGATACAGATTTCCAGGGTCTTCCTTCACTCCCGAAGGAAGCTAGTTCCCCAGGGCTTGGCCTAGTCCTTCCTCGCGGACAACCTCTAGGGGCTAGGGCACAAAGCAGCGCATGCAGGATGGGGAACGCGACCCTCCAGTCGGCCGCTCCGTATCAACATCTAATTCAAGTTTACGACGGTGGGCTTCTCGCTCCACCATCACAAAGGGGTCCGCTGCATGGAAAATGCAGCAGCCATTTTAAGAACCACAGATGCCACCATGGCATTAGAGGTGTCTCCGCCCTCGGTTTGCTTTTCTGGGCAGGCCTGCAGAATGCGCGGTTTATGCTCAGAGCTCCGGGGCACTGGGGACGCTGGAAATCATGCCCGGTCAGCAGCTGCTCGGGGTTTGGCACACACCAGACATCTGGCCACGCTAACCAAGCATTTACCCGCGGTACAGAAGCCCACCGGAGACACCTTCTCCACAACCCCAAGCGCCAACTTCTCCTACCTCGGAGCAGAATGGCTCTCTTCAGCTCGGACTGCAGAGGGAAGTTCTCTGTGCTCACCATGCGCCTCCGCCTGCCTCCGCGGCTCCACAGACACTTCCTGCAAAGGGCAACACAATGAGACACCGAGCCATCAGGCAGCCTTCTCCAAGACGTCTGCTATTACGAAACCCCTCATCTGCGGGCTCGCCTTACGCACTACACCACAGCGGCAACGCGCTGTCTGTGGTCTCCTCCAGAGACTTGGCCGGGGACTGGCCCGTTCGGCTCCACAAAGCATTGCATTGACATGACTGGATTAGGACTCCATGTCCACTCCTCTTCTGGGCAGGAAACGGAACTCCTACGTGAAGCCTGTAAAACCCTGGGACATGAGTGCCCACAAGACATGGAATAGGACACAGCTGGCCACAAGTCGGTGCAGCGAAGACTCAAGCCCCAAGGCTGGTCAGCGTCGGGGATTCTCTGCTGCGGAATGAGCAAGCCCAGGGTTCCCAGGGGTCACACTGACAAGTCTGTAGGCCAGGGCTGAGCTGCAGCAGACAAGTGCCCGCGTGGCCATGCACGCTGTTAGTGTTGGCTGTACACAGCTCACAGCAGTACGCTTCCCAGCCACAGTTTGAGCAGATCATCCGAAAGCTACTACTGGTCCCCTTAACATAAACCGCATGCGACTGCTGAGACGTTTTTCTTTGAAATGTACAAATGCAGATGTAATAGGCAGAAAAGGCGAGGGGAGGAGAGCGGGAGCGAGGCTGACTGTTGACTTCAAAGTATGGGGAAGAGGACACAGCTTTGCCTAGAAGCCGGATGTTAACTCACCCTTGAAATGCTCGCCTTTGGGACCAGCAGTGAGCGTAATGGCTATGTCACCGGACTCCCACGTAGTTGACTATGGTTTGAGTCCCGGACCCAGTGGCTTAAACTCGGCTGGGCGCATGTGTGTGCGTGCCCAAGATCCCGAGAGGAGAATGGAGGAGAAGGGATTGCGGCGTGGTGGGTGATTTCTCGCTTTCTGTCTCTCTGTCTCTCTCTGCCTTTCTGGTGAGTGCACGCATCCTATAGCAAAAACCTCTCCAAAAAAAAAAAGGAATGCTCACCTTACAAAAAAATATGCCATAGTTTTATGCATTTTAAATATTTTGCTCTGAGCAAACTTTACAAATACTTGTAAAATAAAATAAAATACACACACACACAAACTGCTATATACATTAAATGACATCTGTGGGGCCAGCTGGTGGAGTGGCAGTGAAGGCAGCTGGATCCACATGACCCACTGTGAACTGCATTGAGTCCTGGACCCGGCGACTTGAAAAACATGCTGAGTCAGGGCCAGCAGGTGGCATAATAGTTAAGGTGCTGGACTCCCCCATGGCAGATCGTGGTTTGAATTCCAGACCCACTGGCTTGAAACTCATACCGGGCACATGTGCATGCGTGCCCAACATCCTGAGACGTTGCAGGAATTGCAGCGTGGCCATCCCTGGGAGGTGATTTCTTGCTCTTTGCCTCTCTGACTCTGTCTCTCCAGTAAGTGCACACATCCTATAGCAAAAATCTCTTCAAAGAAGAAAGAAAAGCAAGCCACACATGTGTGCACGTGTGCCTAAAATCCCCAAAAGAGGGAGAGATGGAGCAGAGGGGAACAACACATGACCATCTTCCCCCCCCCCGCTTTCACTTCCTCACTCTCTCTCCCTGACAAGTGTGTGTGCCCTCTAACAAAGTAACGACAAAAATGGCATCGGCATTTGAAAATGGCTATTGGTCCAGTTGTGGTGGTATACAGATAGCATCGCTGTTTGGGAAGCTGGAGGCTGCCTAGGAGGTTCAGGTCCAATTCCCGGGGCCGACCTGAGCATACCAGGTGTGCTGGCGTGTGCTTGTCATGCCAGGCTCTCCCCCACACACAGAAGAGGGAGAAAATGGCTACCTTTATACTGTCTTAGGTACTTACTCACTTATTTTTAAAGTTTTGTTAGAGAGTGAATGTGTGTCCCAGAGACAGAGACAGAGAGAGTGAGAGAGAGAGAGATAATCCTCCAGGGGGCATGATCACACGGCAATCCCTTCTCCTCCAGTTTACTCCCTTTCTGGATTTTAGGCACACACGTATGTGTGCCTAGTGTATTTTTCAAGCCACTGGGTGCCAGACTTGGGCTGCACGGTCAGCCCCGTGGGATACGGTCATCTTCACCAGCATGCCAGGAGCTGGCCCAGTCTTAGGCCTTTAAGTAAAGCGCTCATTTTCATTTCAGAGGGATTAGGTACCATTTCCTATAGTTCCTGACTCCCCAAGCTCTTTGCTTAATAATGAAAGCAGGGCTACCCTCAATGAGGGGACTGCCAGTTGCAGTGAGATTGTGACAAGACAGGGAATGACAACGTGGGTTTCTAGAAATATAGCACTTACCAGTGCCGTGACTAGAGGCTAGAAGGTAGCTCATCAATAATGCAACGAGAGCCACGTGGGAAGGCCTCCGGTTCATGTCCCAGAGGTTCCCTGTTCACACGGTATGTGCACGCACACCCACGATCCAGGCTGGCTGAGGCTGGGGATGGAGTTTTACATGAGAAGCCTGATGGGGTGCCTCTCACTGATGCAAGATGCAAGCTTTGTAAAACATTGCCATGAATGGGTCTAGATCCAAAGCCTAAGAGGTAAGGGAGACAGATCCTACCAAGTCGATCAGACAGTTCAAATCCCAGACCCAGCAGCTGGAAAAACATGCTGGGGGAACCAGCAGTTAGCGTAATGGCTATGTCGCTGGACTCCCACGTAGTCGACCGCGGTTCGCATCCTGGACCCGGTGGCTTAAACTCACGCCGGGCGCGTGTGTGTGTGTGTGCCCAAGATCCCGAGAGGAGAATAGAAGAGAAGGGATTGCAGTGTGGCCCCCCCCCCTGGAGGAGGGGGTGATTTCTTGCTTGCTGCCTCTCTGTCTCGCTGTGTCTGGCGAGCGCACGTGCCCTACAGCAAAAACTTCAAAAAAATAAAAATAAATAAAATAAAATAAAAAAGAAAAACATGCTGGGCTTGTTGTGTGCATGAATGCCCCAAATCCCAACAGGATAAAGAAATGGAAGAGAGGGAGGGGTTGCAGTGTGACCACTTCCCGTCAGAGGGTGCCTTGTCTCACTCTTTTGCGCTCGCACCTCTGGGCTGTGTCCCATCCGTGGGCAGGTGCCCTGGTATTGCAGGAAGCTGACCCACCCATGTTTACCAGACTTTCCAGACGAGCCAGGAGTGTGGGCTTAGTCCTGGGGACAGTGAGACCCACCGAAGGTCCCTGAAGCATCTGAGGTAGTGAGTGTCCACCAAAATGCTGAATTTTTGTTTCTATCAGATTCTTTCACTCTCATTTCCTTTAGGTGTAACCTATTTTGTTTCAAAAGGAGCTGGCGAACCTGGTTTTCTTTCATTCCTATAGCGAAAATCTCTCCAAAAATAAATAAATAAATAAATAAATAAATAAATAAAATAAAATGTAATGTGGATGTATCCTGAACGTGCCTTAAGGTGGAGGTGAAGGGCAGGTCATGCTTACCTGTTGGTAGTGGTCTGTGGACGGCGACGAGCGGGACCTTTCGTGAATGTACTGCGGCCTCTCGTGTTCGTCCAGACCTGCGTCCAGGATGTCATCTGCCGAGTGATACCGCCCAGAACTCCGGGCGTCCAGAGGTTTCCTCTGCTTCTTCCAAGAGGCCTGATACTCCGCAAAGGTTCCAAGTCTCTGTGGGGGCTCCGACTGCCCTGCGTGTTTTGCTTTTCTATGGCCGTTGAGGCTTTCCCCAAAGGAGGTTGTGCGCACCCTCTTCTGAAACCACAGCTCCACAGCCTCGCACCCCTGGCCTTCTGTCCGTGGCCTCTCCGGCTTCTCTTTGAGGACCCCGCCAAGAGCTTGCCTCTGCCCAGGCCTCTGGTGAACAGGTCTGCTTGTTTCCTCAAAGAATTTCCACCTGTCAGCAAACGTGCCCACGGTATCCTCAGAAGCCCTGGGCTGCTGGCGAGAAGCGCAGTCCTGGGAGAGCCCCACCTCGTTCATTTTCTCCGGTTCCGAGTAGGACTTGAGCTTCTGCTCCACCGTGAACCGCTTCCGGCTTCCGATGCGGGGAACGTGAGCCATGCCACTTCCAGACAAAGGTGGCCTGGCTGGGCCTGCCTCCCAGAAGTGGGGGACAGGGTCCCCCATCCTGTGTTCTGGTGACCCCGGGCACGGGTCTGCCGGGTTGGGGTCCAAGTCACGGCGCTTGAAGGACGTGGCTCTCAAGACCCGGGCTTGGGCTTCCTTCAGGTGGTCTTTATAGGTGCCACTAAAGGAGCCTCCCGGAGCAGCAGTGGCACCTCCCAGCTCGGCCCGCCAACCAGCAGCGTCATCCTCGGCGTCGCTGGCTCCGACCAGAGTCACCGTACTTTTGCTTTTCTGCAGCTTGGCTCGGCGCATCTGGATCTCATTCCTCAGGGTGGTGGCGAATCGGTCGCTTCTGCGGGTGGGTTTTCCCACCTGGGCATCAAACGGTGGCGGCTTGTCGGTGCCGACGTCCTGGTCGGGCTCTGGCCGGCGCGTTCCCTCTTGCGTCAAGCAGTGAAGCAGGGGTGTCCTCTGCGGGGAGACCCGGTTGCTCTCTCCGGACGCCCCCCTGACGCCGTTGGCCGTTTTCTGCTGACCGGCTCTCTCAGCAGGGTGGCTGGCTCTGGGAGGCTCTTGTGTTCCCGCAGGGCAGCCCTCGGCCGCTCGGGCCAGCGGGTAACACCGTCCTGATGCAGAGAACTCCAGAGCCTCCCCATGCTGAGGTAGGTAACATCGTGGGCTCTGACCCGGGCGGTGCGGGCCGGGACCCTCCAAGGTCCCTGAGGCCATGTCTGGGGGCCAACACGGTGCCTCCTGGGAGCTTCCTTGGAGCGGCTGCCTGGTGGGTACGGCATGACAGTGGCTCAGCCTGCAGCCTTCCGCCTTCTGGTCAGCAGCCCCCAGCCACCTCGCCTGCAGGGGGCAGTCGTCCAGCGAGCAGGCAGCAGAGGGCTCCTGCCAGGCTCCGGTAACACCCACGTTATCTGGTTCTCTCGGCCACCGGGGAGCCCTGGGGCTCTCGGGAAAGAAGGGACTGGCGTCGCTGCCCTGGCGTGGGTGCTGGCCCCCGGCCGCGGGCTGTGGGAAACGCACATCTGAGCTGGACAGGGAGCCCTGGAGCCTGCCGGACCCCCCCAGGGAGCCCGCCCTGTCTTCAGGGTACAGCCAAGGACAGTCGGGCTGGGCCTCCGGCTGGTAGCTTCCCACTGCCTTGCCGCTGCTGGAGCGCCCTGACCTGCACTGGTGGTCCGTGGGTTCTGGTCTCCAGTCTCCGTAGGGCTGGGTGCGTGTCAGGGCCGGAAAGTGCTGCGTGGTGGCCGCCTCTGGGAACGGAGGACCCTGGGCCTTCTCGTGGCTCTTGGTGGCAGCGAAGCTGTCACTGCGCAGAGGGGGCGGGGGCGGAGGTGGGGAGGCAGGTGCTTTTTTCTTATCAGGAACATACCAGACTGGCCCAAAACTGGACCTCCCCGAAGTGGCTGCCTTGGGCTCAGCACTGTCTTCAGGCCTAGGGTTGCTGTCGGTGTCACCAGAGACCCTAGGCGGGAGACAGCCGAGCCTCTCCTCCGGGCCCTGTGGGTCGCTGGGGGCCGGGCCCTGCCTGGAGGCCTCCCAGAGGCCGACTCTGCACAGGATGTTCTCAGAGGAGGACGCGTCGGCCCTGGACAAGGTGTGGTCCGGGGTGCTGGAGCTGGTGGAGAACGAGCCGTAGGCCGAGTCGCGCTTGCTGTGGCCGCCGAGGTGCTCGATGCTGCTGTTGGATTTGGCGGCCGAGAGGCGCCCCGAGGGGTAGTACGCAGAGGGCTGGTCCAGGCTGTCGACGCTCCCCAGAGAGCTGAAGTGCTCGGAAGTGCGCTGCAGGTTCGTCTGCTCCCACGAGCTGGACAGGTCATGGGAGGAAGGGCTGCCGAAAGGAGAAGGAACGGGTGGCTTAGCAGAGGTGACAGCAAAGCCCTGGCTGTCCTCAGGACAGGCTGAGCACCCGCTTCCCGGGGTAGGAGCTGTCCCGGCGCAGATGCGGCCTGTGTGCGCTTTAACCCAGACACGGCCAAGGCGGGGCAGTGGGGCTCCCAGGACACGAGGTCCCTCTGGCCATGAAATAAAAGGCCCACGCTCACTTACATGCTCAGCTGTGACTCTGGGTTTTGAAAAACTTGCTGGATGCTAAATACCAGCACCTTTCGTCACCGTGAATTGGGTCCTCGGGCAAGTCATGACAAACTTTTTCATGTTTCCTATGCAAAAATGTATCATGACTTTTCAGATGACCCAATATATTCTGAGATGTGTTTTCTTTTTTTTTTTAAGAATTATTTTACTGGGGCCAGCAAGTGGTGCCGCAGTTAAGGGTGCTGGATTCCCACATGGCCGACCGCAGCTCAAGTCCCGGACTAAAGCAAGCTGGCAGCTTGCTTTCTCTCTCTCTCTCTCTGGTCAAATAAAAATAAATAAATAAAATGAAATCATTCTTACTTTATGTATTTAAATTATTATTTTAATTATTAAATAAATATTTTATTTTGTTTTTTTAATTTTCATTTGATCAGAGAGAGACAAAGACAGAGAGCAAGGGAAAGTGAGAAAGCAAGCCTCCAGGTCCGGGATGCAAACCACGGTCGGCCACGTGGGAGTCCAGTGCCCTTAACCATCGCGCCACCTGCCGGCCCCTTGAGATGTATTTTCTTCATGTCACACAGGTACTTGAAGGTTGCAGCAGACCAGGATGGAACACACAGACAGCGATGGCAACGTAGTTACCTTTGCTCTGAATACACGTGAATACAAACACACACACACACACACACACAGATAGGCTTGAACACGCACCTTCACACAGGACAGATACACATGTGTGCACGTAGATATACATATGTACACATATGCAAATTCACAGATACACACGCACACAGAGAAACAGGCAGACACACGTGCGCCCACACAAAACCACACACACAGAAGACATGTGCCTACCCACAAACACACAGACACTTCCATGGGACACGCACTTGCATGCACACACAAAACCACAATCCGGGGTATTGGTGGTGGCTTAGGTGCTTGTGAGTTATGTCAGTTAACGTCCCGCTGCTGGCTGTCACATCTGTGACAGGAGACTAGTGAGCAGTTCACCGCGGACCCCTAGGGGGCTGGGGAGAGGGTGCAGGCACACGACAGCATGTCCGGGGAAGCTTTTAGGAAAAACAGCTGCCACTCCGCAAATACCTCCTGCCTTCCACTCCACACCTAACAGCCTGGGAACGAGGGTGGTGGCTGTGGGTATAAGAGTCGGCCTCAGAGTCAGCAGCGGCCTGGCGCCCCCGCTTGGCTCCCCCAAGGACTCCCACCGAGATGAGAAGGTCTGGGGGCTCCTCCCTCCTATGACACACAGAGGAGGGCACGCCAGCTCGGCCTCCGTCTTCCCATTTTACTTTCTGTTTTCCGGTGTCACACACTCACCAGCTCGGCAAAGCGTTTAGGGAGTTTGAACCTTCATCGTGTTTATCACCATGAGCCTCATCCTATCAGAAACACAGTCCCAAGCGCAGGCTGGGAAGTCGGCGCACCTGTGGGTGGTTAAGCACACCTCGCCGCCTCGCAGGGAAGAGGTGCTTACCTCGCGTGGTGCCGGCTGTGCCAGGAAGGGCAGCCGCTGGCTGAGGGGAACTGAGTGCTCGCTGGCTCAGGGTGGCTGTCGGAAAACTTGGCGGCATGCCAGGAGTGAGGCCTCCAGCTCAGCTCATTCCTCCTAGAAAAGAACGCAGGCGATCAGGAACCGCGGGGGTGGGACGCCATCAGCGGTCAGTCCCACCCGTGAGTGAGGAATGCAGAGCTCTGCCAGCATGCTTCCACAGCCTCCGCACACGCGTGGCCTTTAGAGGCGTTCAGGAGTGACTGGTCACTGGTTACGGGCTCTGCATTCTTTTTTTTTTTTGGAGAGGTTTTTGCTATAGGGAGCGTGCGCTCGCCAGACAGACAGAAAGAGACAGAGAGACAGAAAGCGAGAAATCACCCCCCAAGGGTGATGGCCATGCCGCAATCCCTTCTCTTCCGTTCTCCTCTCGGGATCCTGGGCACGCATGCACACGCACCCGGCGTGAGTTTTAAGCCACCAGGTCCGAGATGCGAACCGCGGTCGACTACGTAGGAGTCCAGCGACATAACCATTACGCTAACTGCTGGTCCCAACAGGCTCTGTATTCTTTAAATATATTCAATCACTATTCATCGATTAAAGATTTTACAGGGCCAGCTCTGTGGCAGTGCTTAAGTGCAGTGCACTGGGAGCTGGATCTCACACAGTTCGAATCCAGGCCCCAAAGTGGCTTAAAACCACACCGTTGCCATGCACTCGGGCTCTAAACCCTGATGGGATGGAGAAAAAAGGACTGTGCTATGACCATGCCCCACTAGGGGGTGCTCTCTCTCTCTCTCTCTCTGGCAAGCAATGTACTCTAAGGCAATTAAAGAAACAATATTAAAATAAATAAACTTCAGGATCTCTCATTAAAAAAAAAAATATTGGGGGCTGGCAGGTGGCGTGGTGGTTAGGGCACCTAAGTCCCAGACCTTGCAGCTTGCTTTCTCACTTCCCTTTTCTCTCTGTCTCTTTGTAGTCAACTTAAATATATATGTATATATATAAAATAATGATGATGAATAAAATTAGATTAAATAATTCTTTGAAAACTTTTTTTTGAAATAAAATAAAATAAAAATGTCTGGGCCCAGCTGAGGTGGCACAGGCAGTAGGGTTATGGCCGTGCAATGCTGGAGGTTGTACGGGGAGGCTCTGGAGTCACGGCCTGGGCCTGCACACTGCACCTAGGCAGTCTGTAGGTCGCCTGGGATCCTGGCCGGCTGCAAGGCCACGGGTGGATCACTGCATGAAGGCTCTACCAAGGATGCACTCCCTTTCATTTCATGGACAAAGTGGCTAAAAACACTTTAAAACTTTTGCAAAAGGGTGGCCAGCTTGTGGACTGGTGAGCTTGCATGAGCTACCTGTCATGTGACCAGCCTGGTGGTTCCAGTCCCAGACCGGGCAGCTTGAGAAACCCACCAAGTACATGTGCATGCGTGCCCAAAATCCCAAAACAAGGGAGAAATGGAGGAGTGGGATCATGGCGTGACCACGCCCCATGGAGGGTGCTTTTTCTCTCTTTCTCTCTCTCTCTCTCACTCTCTCCAGTGAGAACGTGTCCCCTCTGGCAAGTAAAGTTTTTTTTTTTTGAGAGTTTTTTTTTTTTGGTATCAGGCGTGGGAACGCGCCGCCAGATAGACAGAAAGTGAGAAATCACCCCCTAGGGGTGATGGCCATGCCACAATCCCTTCTCCTCCATGCTCCTCACGGGATCTTGGGCACGCACGCACACGCGCCCGGCGTGAGTTTTAAGCCACCGGGTCCGGGACACGAACCGCGGTCGACTACATGGGAGTCCAGCAACATAGCCATTACGCTAACTGCTGGTCCCCTGGCAAATAAAGTTTTATAAATGCAAAAATGAAGTAAATCTGTCCCTGCTCCCCATACAAACAAAACCAGAATCCCATTTCTATTTGAGCACCCTCGTAGAGAAGAAAGTGGGCTAAAAAAAAAAAAAAGGCCAATGACTCTCCCAGGGGCTGGGTCACAAAACTTAGACTGCCATCTCTGTTTATCTACCTAGTTAAGTAAACACGGGGAGGCCTGGAGTAAACCGAGACTACGAGCCTGGCCTATCTTCCTTAGAGCCTCTCGACGTGTATCTGCTAGGTCAACTGAGAGTCCCCACCGCGTGAATCCCGAGGCCTGAGGCCAGCAGGGTGTGCTGGGTCCAGGGTTTCTGCACGTGGCACAGGCCTTCCTGGGCTCCCGTGCCACAGGCCCCACATCCCATATCCCATGTGTGCCAGGCAGTGCCCGGATACGCTGAGGTGTGTCCAAGTCGGATCCCTACAATGAACAGAGCTGGGAGATAACAGAGTGGCGCCTGCAGCAGTCCCAGCCCGGCACACTTAACCTCTAACCCTGTGGAGGGAAGCCCTTCAGCTCCGATCAGCTCTCCTGTGACTCAGGACAGAGAGGACCCTGTGGTGGCTAGTGAAAACCCCCATCAAGAACGGATACGAAAATCTCAGTTAAGCCTCCTTAGGTACTTAGCATAGATCAGACATTTTCCCCAAGAAGCAACATTTAAAAAAATATAGGGACCAGCAGTTAGCGTAACAGCTATGTTGCTGGACTCCCATGTAGTCAACCACAGTTCAAGTCCCAGACCCGGCGGCTTTAACTCACGCCAGGCATGTGAGCGTGCCTGCCCAAGATCCCGAGAGGAGAATGGAGGAGAAGGGGTTGCGGCGTGGCCATCCTCCTGGGGGGTGATTTCTCGCTTTCTGTCTCTCTGTCTTTATCTTTCTGGTGAGCGTACATGCCCTAGAGCAAAAACCTCTCCAGAAAAATAAAAAGAAAAAAAATATATATATATGCACAGGCCAGCAGGTGGCATGGTGGTTAAGGACACTGGACTCCCATATGGCCGACTGCGGTTCGAGTCCCGGACCTGGCAGCTTGCTTTTGTACTTTCCTTCTTTCCCTTTCTCTCACTCTGTTTTAAATAAATAAATAGATAAAGTTAAAAACAAAAAATAATTCTTAAAAAATATTTATATATATACATATATATATGCAATAGAGACTAGCCAGTGGCTTGGTCGTTAAGGTGCTGGACTCTGACACGGCCGACTACGGTTCAAGTCTCAGATCTGGTGTCATGCTTTCTCACTGTCTCTCTCTCATTGGTGAATGCATGTTCTACATCGCAAATTAAAAGACAATAACGATAAGGGGCCAGCAGATGCTGTGGCAGTTATGTCTCCGGACTCCCACATGGTCGACTGCAGTTCGAGTCCCAGACCCAGTGGCTTGAAACTCACGCCAGGCATTGTGTGTTTGCGTGTGTGCACGCATGTACCTAAGATCCTGAGAGGAGAAGGAAGGAGAAGGGATTGTGGCATGACCATCCCCCACGGGGAGTAATTTCTCACTTTCCCTCTCACTGTCTCTGTCTCTCTCTGGCAAGCACGCATGCCCTAGGTCAAGAACCTCCAGGAAATAATAATAAGAAAATAAAATGAAATATTTTTTTAAATATGCAAAACAGGGGACCGGCAGGTGGCTCAGTGGTTAAGAGTGCTGGATTACCACATGGCCAACTGTGGTTCGAATCCTGGACTGGCAGCTTGTGTGCTTGCTCGCGCGCGTGTGCGCTCTCTCTCTCTCTCTCTCTCTCTCTCTCTTTCTCTCTCTCTCA
This sequence comes from Tupaia belangeri chinensis, assembly GCF_000334495.1. Lineage (NCBI taxonomy): Eukaryota > Metazoa > Chordata > Mammalia > Scandentia > Tupaiidae > Tupaia > Tupaia belangeri. Next base: position 350,768 of record NW_006159697.1, read on the forward strand.
TTCTGTCCCTCTCTGGTCAAATTAAAATAAATAAAGTTAAATAATTCTTTTAAAAAAAAGTTTAAAAAATTTAAAGAAATGCCATTGAGAATATTTTACAAAATAAAATCCAAAAGCATTTGTGACACACACCTTCCGATGACTCAGATCCCTTGTGGGAAAATGTGGACCGCGTTCATTCACGACCGTTTCCCATGGACTCACGAGGACAGACACGCTCGTCACGCCGCAGCAGTAAAGGAACCGGAAAACCCAGACTGTACCTCATAGACTGTCTCAGAATCCTCATAAGGAAGGTCCTGGCCACGTGCACTTCACGCTTAGCTGGCTTTCTCTGGGTGACAATAGCCACTTCTTTCATCTTCCTTTAGAGTTAGTGAGTGCAGGAAATAAACTAGACTGACCGAAACTGGAAGCAAAGGGGGCAGGAGGAGGAGGAGGCTGGGAGAAGACGCTGCCTGGCGTTGCAACAGCCCCGTTTCCACCCTGCCACAGGATGACTGCGGCTGGCGGGTGTGGGGAGGCGGCAGGGCCCCAGGGGAGACAGATGCCCTTGCAGGAGAACTCCCTCCAGCAATCACACGGCATACCAGCTAGCAGCACACCTCGTCACGGATTGTGTGGTAGCTTACGAACGGTAGTCTGCGCAACTCTTCCGGCTGAGAGCTGGACTCGCATCCCCACCCCACTCTGGATCTGGGCGGCTCCTGTCTGTGCTCAGGTAACACAATGGGACTTCTTTTCTTTTCTTGGAGAGGTTTTTGCTATAGGGCGCGTGCGCTCACCAGACAAACAGACAGAGACAGAGAGATAGAAAGTGAGAAATCACCCCCTGGGGGGATGGCCACGCTGCAATCCTTTCTCCTCCATTCTCCTCTCGGGATCTTGGGCACGCACGCACACGCACCCGGCGTGAATTTAAGCCACCGGGTCCAGGACGCGAACCGCGGTAGACTACGTGGGAGTCCAGCGACATAGCCACTACGCTAACTGCTAGTCCCCAGAATGGGACTTCTGAGTGTGGCCTTGGAAACCATTCTAACTTCTTCTCGACCTCTTAGAATGTTTGTTTCCTTTGGCGACTGGGCAGGGTGCAACACTCTGCAAGGCTGAGAAGGTTCCAGGTTCGTGTCCAGAGACCTCTCTGAGTACACCAGACACACACGTGCCCATGACCCAGGGCTAGCCGAGGCCAGGGGTGGACCGTGGTATCGAGACGTTGGTGGGAATGCTGTCTCTCTCGTGTCTCTCTCTCTCATAGAAGAACTAAGTCATTAAAATGAAATAAAACCACAAGTTCAGCATGGAAGGAGCAGAAGTCACATACTTGGTCCCACTGTGAGGACATGGAGAAAGACAGGGTGGCTCCAGCCCAGTCCCAGAACCAAGGTCCCCCCACCACTAGGCCTCTTGAGCCATTCAGGCCAGCCCGGCAGAGCCCTGGTCATGTGACCCTGCCCTGCCCTGCCCTGCCCTGCCTGGAATCCTGCCTTTGGCCCTGGAGAAATGGGCGTCCATACTTAGGAGTCACAGGGTAGGAGACAACACAGCTTCTTTCTGTAAAGATTTCTTTAAAATTTTTTATTTGTTATTATTATTTATCTCCCAGAGGGAGACAGACAGAAGAAAATGAGAAAGCAAGCCACCAGGTCTAGGATTCAAACCACAGTCGGCCATGTGGGAGCTCAATGCCTTAACCACAATGCCACCTGCCAGCCCCCAGCAACGCAGCTTCTTAGAGCTCTGCTGTGCCAGGCGGCAGCCTCTGGCCATGAGTGGCTGGACTAATACGAAATGAACTGAAACCACACACCGCAAGGGCTCACTAGCCGTGTGCAGGGCGCAGCCAGTGCACCTGACGGCACGGAGAGGGAGAGCTGCCAGCACTGCTCAGCTCCTGGACAGCGCCAGGAGTCAGTAAGCCCATCTGCACAGAACACACGTGGCTGGGGGAGCCGGCCCTGCGGCCTGGTGGCTAAGGGGGCCAGATCCCACATGGCACGATCCTCCCTCTGTCCCTGGCCAGCACATGCAACCTCTGGCAACTAAAAACAATCAAATAAAAGAGGGGCCAGCAGGTGGTGTGGTGGTTAAAGGTGCTGGAATCCCACATGGCCGACTATGGTTCGAGTCCTTGACCTGGCTGGCAGCTTGCTTTCTCACTTTCCTTCTCTATCTCTCTTTTTCTCTCAATCTATCTTACCTATTAAAATAAATGTAAAACGTTAAACAAAATCATTCTAAAATAATATTAATATAATAATAATAAAATATGGCTACTAAATAATAGAAGCTGCATGGGGGCGGGGTGGGAGGAAGAAAATGATTTACAGACATAAGAATGCATGTGAAAAAGTGGAACAGGTTATAGAACGGTCTACCACGAGAGATTGAGAAATGCCATTGTCAACGTAACAGACTTCAAAAACACTGCGTGGGACCAGCAGTTAGCATAACGGCAATGTCACTGAACTCTCACATAGTCAACCACAGTTCGAGTCCCGGACCCGGTGGCTTAAACTCACGCCAGGCGCGTGTGCGTGTGTGCGTGTGTGCCCAAGATCCCGAGAGGAGAATGGAGGAGGGATTGTGGCGTGGCCATCCCCCCTGGGGGGTGATTTCTCACTTTCTGTCCCTCTGTCTTTCTGGCGAGCGCACGCGCCCTATAGCGAAAACCTTTCCAAGAGAAAAAAAAAAAAAAGCACACACTGAAACAAGCTCACCTTTGACCCACTGTCCTAGGTATTTTCTGCACAATCACGTATAACACTGCTAAACCAAATAAATGTTTCACAACAGGGGGGGAAATCAAACCTTCCATCGGAAAGTAACCAGCCCTAATTTCCACTTACCTCCCTCTACTTCAACGATGCACATATATTTTAAATTGAATGTTCTACTTTATGACATTAACCTGGAGGCAACGTTTGAGGTGGCCAAGATTAGCACAGTGGAGAGCAACAATTTTACAGCTGCTTCTGCAAATACCCAGAAAGAACCATCCTCCCCCATTAAGCGAAGCTTCAGTCTGTAGAACCGGTTCAAAGAAAATAATCATCCCCCCAGGCCAAATCCTCAAATCCAAGCTTGCGGAGGAGTTAAATCCTGAGCTTTGGCAGTCACATCAGAGCAGACAGCAGACCTTGGGAAAGGCACTCTGTACCAGCAGGGGAGCAAAACAACCAACCAATGAACCTCAGCCTTCCAGTGAGCTCCATGAGAATAAGAACATACGTAACTTGGCGGTTAAGGCACTGGACTCCCCCATGGCCAACCACGGTTCAAGTCTCAGACCTGACGGCCTGCTTTCTCACTCCCCCCCCAACTCTGTCCCTCTCTGGTCAACTTAAAAATAAATAAATAAACTTAAAAATGAAATAATTTTAAGAAAAAAAGGAATATACCCAGTGTCATGAACAAACCAGACAGTATACACAGACGCCAGCTTGCAGCTGAGACAGCAGTACGATTCTGTTCCTGGACCAGAACGGCATTCTGTTAAAACCCAAACACTATTTTAAAATAAAATCGTAGGGACCAGCAGTTAGCGTAATGGCTATGTCGCTGGACTCCCATGTAGTTGACCGCGGTTCGTGTCCCGGACCCGGCAGCTTAAACTCACGCCGGGCGCGTCTGCGTGTGTGCCCAAGATCCCGAGAGGAGAATGGAGGAGAAGGGATTGCAGCGTGGCCATCCCCCCTGGGGGGTGATTCCTCGCTTTCTGTCTCTCTGTCTCTGTCTGGCAAGCACACGTGCCCTATGGCAAAAACCTCTCCAAAAATAAATAAATAAAATCGTAATACTAATGGTAACATTTCACATGTATTCTTTTCCCTAGAAGTCAGTCTGTTCCATAAGGATGACATTTAGCTTTCGTGTAATTTTGACTAAAACAGCCAACTCTCTAATCAGAATGCATATGGCTTCAAGGATGGAAAGATGGATAAACAAGGGGCTGGCAGGTGGCGTGGCGGTGAAGAGCGCTGGACTCCCACATGGGCGACCATGGTTTGAGTCCCAGACCTGGAGGCTTGCTTGTTCGCTCACTCTCTCTCTCTCTCT
>NW_006159697.1:355250-360753 GCF_000334495.1 Tupaia belangeri chinensis
TCCGAGAGGAGAATGGAGGAGAAGGGATTGTGGCGTGGCCATCCCCCCTGGGGGGTGATTTCTCGCTTTCTATCTCTGTCTGTCTGTCTGTCTGGCGAGCACACGTGCCCTATAGCAAAAACCTCTCCAAAAAAAGAAAAAAAAAAGAAAGAAAGAAAGTAGGGACTTTCGGGAGACCAGCAGTTAGTGTAATGGCTATGTCAATGGCTCCCATGTAGTTGACAGCAGTTCGAGTCCCGGACCCGGTGGCTTAAACTCACGTCGGGCGCGTGTGCGTGCGTGCCCAGGATCCCGAGAGGAGAATGGAGGAGAAGGGATTGCGGCGTGGCCATCCCCCCTGGGGGGTGATTTCTCGCTTTCTGTCTTCTCTGTCTCTCTCTGGCGACCGCAGGGGCTCTATGACAAAAGCCTTATGAAAGAAAACACAAGAGAGAGAGAAAGAAATGGACACTGAGTACATGTGTGCTTTAAGTAAAAGAGAGAGAGAGCAACATTGAGTGCTGGTCGCTCAATGATGGCTCCTTGGAGTTAGGAGCGCCAGATGGAGCTCTCTGCTGCCACCTAGTGTCTGCCCACACTCATCGTCCCTTCTGCTTAGTTTCAGCCACTGCAGCTGGCTTTAGCATGTCAAGAATGAAGGTCCTTATTTCAACAAGGTAGCGGCGTTTCCTCACACGCAAGATACACATGTGGGTGGCTTTAAACCTGCTAGTCCCTAGCAATGTGGATGCCTTGAGCAGGGCACAGAGAGGCCACAGTATACGTCATGATGGGGGAGCCAAACACGCTGGCCCAGGGCCCTCGGACAGCACTGACCTCACTATACTCAGGTCTCGGAGCCACAAAATGAATCGGAAAGATGTCACGGAAGCAGTTCTAAGCATTCTCTAAAAATGCGAAAGAGAATACTTCCAGGGTCCAGGGTGCCTCTGGAATCTTTCCCCACAACTGCACGCCAAAATTAAGTCAAACTTACTTGGATTTTGCAAAATCATTTTATATTCTAGGTAGTCCTTGGTTTCTTTTTTTTTTTAATTTCTGAAACATTTTTAAATTAATTTACATTCATTCCCTAAGCATCGTCACAGCATACAAAATGGGACTTCCCATCCAGAATATACTGCATAGTGGCTTAATCATGCATGTTATCGTCAATAATTTTCCATTTCTTGTTACATATATACGTATATAAGTATATGTGTTTGTATATATATATATATATACTATATATATGTGTATATATATATATTTTTTTTTAACCCCTATTTCTGACCCTCTGCCCTTTCCCACCCTTTTCCAATACTATCTCTGGTGTCTACAGTTGTCTTCCATTCCTTTTCCCCCTCACATTTTATTGATTGCACAATTTCTTAAATAATCTAACTGCTTTCAATAGCAAGTTCCACTGGTGATTTTAAGAAAAGTAGTTTTAACTTTAATAAATCAAAGAAATGCTAAGGAACTTTGCATAAAACTTAAAGCATGGAAACAGGCTGGGATTCTGTTCAAATAGTAGGTACATGAACTTATCGACAGCTCAAGACAGGACACAAATCCTTAAAATCGCAGTCCTTGGTTTCTTTAACAAGGACAAGGACCAGCAGATGGCGTAGTGGTTACATCACTGGACTCCCACATGGCGGATCATGATTTAGTCCTGAACCTGGTGGCTAGAAACCCATGCTGGGCGTGTGTGTGTGTGTGTGTGTGTGTGCGCGCGTGTGTGTGTCCCCAAGATCTTGGGGGGAGAATGAAAAAGAATGGCCTGCTGTGTGGCCATCCCCTTTGACAGGTTGATTTCTCACTTTCCCTCTCATTGTCTCTGTCTGTCTCTCTCTGGTGGGCACATACGTCCTAAGGCAAAAAGCCTCTACCAAATGAAAGAAAGAAGAAAGAAAAAAAGGAAAAGAATGAACGAAACGGACAAGGTTTAGATTACAGAAACAAAAAATGCTAGGATGTAACTGAAGAGGAAAAACAACAGATCAGACATCAAACACTGTTTCATTTTCTTTTTCTTTTTGTTTTTTGTTTGTTTGTTTTTATGTTTTGTTTTGTTTTTTTGGAGAGGTTTTCGCTATAGGGCACGTGCGCTCGCCAGAAAGAGACAGAGAGACAGAAAGTGAGAAATCACCCCTCAGAGGGGATGGTCACGCCGCAATCCCTTCTCCTCCATTCTCCTCTCGGGATCTTGGGCACGCACGCACACGTGCCCGGCGTGAGTTTTAAGCCACCGGGTCCCGGACTCGAACCACGGTCAACTACGTGGGAGTCCAGTGACATAGCCATTACGCTAACTGCTGGTTCCCCGAGCACAATTATTTTTCCCTTCAAAAAAAATTCCATTAATATTGGATTATTTGCCTATTTAGATATCTATTTTTAATCGCCAAAGGGTGAATGCGCTCACCAGATAAAGAGAAAGCGATCCCAATGGGGCATGGTCACATCACAATCCCTTCTCCATCCTGTTCAGATTTTGGGTCCCAAGATCTGTTTGTTATGCCCCAGGAAATTCAGGGGACTTGAAAAAAATGCACATATATTTTAGGAAAACGTCACTGTTCCCAGTAAGCATCGTGACTTCTGGATTAAGAGTACAGGCTGAGTGTCCCTTATGCAGAATGCTTGGGACCAGAGGTATTTTCACATTTTTCACATTGGGGAATATTCAGCATATACAGAACCCAAATCTAAACACAAAATTCAACCGTTTTTCTACTTTATAAACGAATCCCAAAGGTAACTGTACCCGGACAGGATGGAGAAAGGCACACACACATGGCTGGCATGGTTTTCAAGCTGTCGGGGCCAGGATTCCAACCGTAGTTGGCCAAACGGGATCCAGCTCCCTTAACCACTAGGCTACAGGGCGGCCCTCACTAACCTAGCAGAAGAAATCAGAAGCATTACTTCCCAAGATAAATGCGGTCTATGTCTGGCCCCTGCAGCTGGCTATGCAAACAGCGCTGCCCCTGTCGCTGGCTGGCCCTGCTGGGTGGGAAGGGGAGGCAGGGCCTTGGCTTCCTGGGAGCCCGCAGGTATGAACCGGCCTAGCTTATCCCACCTGCCTGGGCTGTGCTGGGGTCCGGCAGGCAGGTGCACTGTCAGGGAATTGGGGGGGGGTGGGGGAAGACATCTCGGCAAAATAAATAAATAACAGTGTCTTGGGGGGTTATCCAAGAGATGAGGGAGAGTCGGAGGAAAGGGCCATGGCACCCCGCTGACGGCCGAGTCAGGAGAGGGGACAAGGAGTGTGCCGAGGGGCAGAATGGCACAGAAGGCACAGGCCAGCATCTGCCGACGGGATGCCCCGGCTGCCCTTTGGCAACCGCACAGCCTCGTCTCATCCATTCAGCGGACGAGAAGCTCTCCCTGCAAGCCGGCGGTGACCCTGGCTCACTCAGCTTCTTTCCTTGTCCTGCCATGTCTCCCCATCCTGTCTCTACCTCCTGCTGGATTCATTTCCCTGCAACGTGGCTCTGGGGGAATCATCCCTCACTGCGGAGCCACCTGCTGCTCCAAGTTTCCACGGACAGAAGCCTGTGCTCCTAGGTTCTCCTCCATGTCCAGCCTAGGTGTCAGAGCGTGTTTTCTGGCCAGCGGCAGCCACGTCACCAGGGACTTGGCAGATAAATTCTCAAGCCAGCCCCCGACCTATGGAGACAGGACCGTGAGGCTTTGGGGGCCAGCGGTGTCTGCACAGAGAAGCTCTGGTTTCCTCGCCCATCTCTCCCCAAGCCTCCTTCTTCATCGCACCCCCATCCTGCCATTCTCGCCAGGACGGGCAGACGTAGGTGCGAGCTGTACACACCTGGTATGGCTGGCATTGCTCTGTATTTGCATCGCGAATCTGGCTTGGGCGTCACTGGAGAGCTGCACTGCCCTGTCTCAGGGCAGGCCTCCACCCTTCCTCCTCACTCCCAGAGCCACCACTCAGTCCACCCCTTATCAGCCCAGTCAGCTGCAAGCCCCAGAAGGCAGGAGGTAATGGCAGCTCTGACCCACTAGGCAGGACTGCTTCTGCCATGTATGAAATGAAAGTGTAAGAACTGTCAGAGCCCGCGGTTCGAGTCCCGGACCCAGCGGCTTAAAGTCACTCCGGGCACGTGTGCGTGCGTGCCCAAGATCCCAAGAGGAGAACGGAGGAGAAGGGATTGCGGCGTGGCCACCCCCCCAGGGGGTGATTTCTCACTTTCTATCTCTCTTTCTCTCTTTCTGGCGAGCACATGCGCCCTATAGCAAAAACCTCTCCAAAAAAAAAAAAAAAAGAAAAAAGAACTGTCAGAGCATTCTATAAACCACAGACCATAGTGAGTGTGTATGTGTATTTACTATAAGAAATTGTAGGCCCAGTCACGTGCCACAGTGGTAACATGAGTACCCAGCAACCCCGGAAGCCATGTGGTGGCCACAGGTTCGGGTTTTCAAGGCAGTCTAAAAACAGGCCAGGTGTGAGTGTCAGTGCGCAGAATCCTGAGGAGATGGAAGCTGGAGAAAGGGGATCGCAGTGTGAGGAGACCCCGTAGAGGGTGCTTCTGTCGCTCTGTGGCACCAGGCGTGTAAGTATGTGCATGCACTATCAGAAAAAGAAAAGAAAGAGCCAGCCCCACGGTCCAGTGCTGAAGGGAGCCAGATGCACAGGACTGAGTGGTTTGAGTCTCAGATTGGGTGGCCTGAAAAGCACACGGGATACATATGCATACCCCGAATTGAGACAGGATGGATAAACAGAGAAGGGATTGCGGAGAGACCATGCCCCACTAGGGAGGTGCTTTTCCCCTTTCCCTCCCTCCTTCTGTCTCCGGCATACACACGCCCTCTGGCAAATTATTACAAAGAACAAGAAAAGACAAAGAAATGGATGGACTCCTCATGGCGCCATAGGGAGATGTACATGGCGGAGGGGTCTGCTCTCTGGCAGCGGTGTGGACAATGTCATGCCACGGAGGGTGACGTCATGCCTGATACAATCTACAGGCCTATGAGTACGAGTCAAGTAGCTACTGCATTTACACATGAAGAGAAGGAAGGCAAGATAAAAGGACCCAAAGTAGCTGAAACTGAGAGGGGACATCAAAGCGGCCCCGGCTGGTACAGCACCCTGGCGGATGAAAGCTCTCCTCCCTTATCTCGCCCGGGTCTGAGTAAGCGAGCCTTGCTTCTGGTTTCAGTCCATTTCCTCCTGGGCACTTCGGGAAAGACGGCTGGAAGAACGCCACGGATGGGCCTGCAGGCCACGCAGCGGGAACAGACCCAGCTACATGTTTCTCCTCTACCTTTCATCTCTCTTTTATTTTATTGTTATTTTTTTGGAGGGGTTTTTGCTATAGGGTGTGTGCGCTCAACAGAGAGACAGAGACAGACAGAGAGATAGAAAGTGAGAAATCACCCCCCAGGGGGGATGGCCACGCCGCAATCCCTCCTCCTCCATTCTCCTCTCGGGATCTTGGGCACGCACGCACACGCGCCTGGCGTGAGTTTAAGCCACTGGGTCCGGGAC
>NW_006159697.1:361917-367600 GCF_000334495.1 Tupaia belangeri chinensis
GCACGCACCCGCGCCTGGGGTGAGTTTAAGCCACTGGGTCCGGGACGCGAACCGCAGTCGACTACATGGGAGTCCAGCGACATAGCCATTACGCTAACTGCTGGTCCCATCGTCACTCTCTTGTCTTTAACCTGTGATCATGGGAGACCACGAGGAGCACTGTTCTTTCATGCCCAAACCACCTGTGTTCAACAACACGTGTCCCACTCATCTGACGTATCATTAGATTCATGTGGGTGTCGCACAAGGAGGCATGCACATGGGTGTATTACAAGCAGCTTCCTGGCTACGGAGCAGCAGAGCACAGTCGTCAGCAAAGAAACCCTAGAAATTCAAATGTGCAACCATTAATAGAATCAATTATAAATGGCCCTCAGGAATAATATCATGGCCGAAGGCCAAGGAGTCTTACATGTAAGAATAAAGAAACAACATACCTTTTTTTTTTTTTATTTTTGCTTTAGGGTGCGTGTGCTCACCAGACAGAGACAGACAGAGAGACAGAAAGCAAGAAATCACCCCTCAGGGCGGATGGCCACACCACAAACCCTTCTCCTCCATTCTCCTCTCGGGATCTTGGGCATGCACGCACATGCACCCGGTGTGAGTTTTAAGCCATGGGACAAAAACCGCGGTCAACTACATGGGAGTCCAGTAACATAGCCATTACACTAACTGCTGGTTCCCAGAAACAGCATACTTTGATTATCAGTATAAACAAGGCAAAAGCTAAAGCAGAAATCAAAACCAATCAACCAAAAACACACAATAAGAGATGGCAGACTGCTGCCATTTAAATGCTATGCATAGAGGCCGACAGGTGGCGTAGTGATTAAGGGTGCTGGACTCTCCCACGGCCAAATGCAGTTCAAGTCCCAGACCTGGTGGCTTGCTTTCTCACTTTCTCTCTCGCTCTGTCCTTTTCTGGTCAAATTAAGATAAGTAAATAAATAAATAAAATTAATAAAATAATTCTTTCTTAAAATAAATTCATGGAAGCTATGTGTAATAAGAATACCACCTTCTATCCGAGGCCAGCCCGGTAGCCTAGTGGTTAAGGTAGCTGGATCTCATACGACCAACTGCAGTCAGAATCCTGCCTGACAGCTGGAACAATATGCTAGACACGTGAGCACAGCCCACACTGCAACAGGACGGAGAAGCAGAGGAGAAGGGATCGGGGTGTGCCCCTGCCACACTGCGGGCTGCGCCCCCACCTCTTTCTCTAGCAAGCCCACATGTCCTCTGACACTTGAAAAAGTCTCATCGGGGCCAGGAGATGGAAGAAAAAGAGCGGTTATGTTGCTGGACTCCGGCTAACCACAGTTCACGTTCCGGACCCAGCTGGCTTGAAACTCACCCTGGGCATGCATTCCTGTGTGCCCAAGATCCTGGGAGGAGAAGGGGTTGCGGGGGGATTTTTCACTCTCCCTCTCACTGTCTCTGTCACACGCTCTGTCCAGTAAGCACATGCACCCTAAAGCAAACCCCTCTACCAAAAAAAAAAGAAAAGTTTCATCAGTGTAAATAAACATAAAGGAAAAGGAAGAAAATCTCCGAAACGATCTCTGCCATTTCGCCTCTTCTGGAATTCTGCCCACCACACAGCGCCCACGAAAATGAACCGCTTTTCCACTCCATCTGCTTTGTGTCCCTGCCCTACAGCCCACAGCCACTCACGGTATCCAGGCAATAGGGAACGAGCAGGCTCAGAAGGCAGCTCTCCCAGAAGAGTGAACGCCAACAGGGATGTACAGAGCAAGCACAGAGTTTAGGGCAAGTAGCCAAAGGGGCTTTGCAGTCACACGTGACAGAGAAGGGTGAACCGTGACCACAAGACGATGTGGAACTTGGGACCAGCAGTTGGAGTAATGGCTCTATCACTGAACTCCCACATAGTCGACCGCAGTTCGAGTCCCAGGCCTGGCGGCTTAAACTCTCACCGGGCATGTGTGTGTGTGTGTCCAAGATCCCGAGAGGAGAATGGAGAAGGGACTGCGACATGGCCATCTCCCTAGGGGATGATTTCTCGCTTTCTATCTCTCTCTTTCTGGCGAGCGCACACGCCCTATAGCAAAAACCTCTCCAAAAAAGAAGATGTGGAACTCTTCCACAAAATCAAGGAAAAACAAGGTCAAGGTCTTTACGGAGAAAACCAATAATTCTTCCAAATGCAAAGTGGAGACACTACCATGGTAGGGGAATTGAATGTGGTGTTATTTCAATGACCTTTCTCCAAAAGAGACCTGTAACTTTAGCCTAAATGTTTTACGGCTCCTTTAGACGTTTGGAAACTGATTAAAGAGCAATGCACAAGAACTGTCACAATGGAAAATGACCCGCCCACTCACAGGTGACCTCCAGTGGCTGGGACAAATGTTCGCTCCTTCGGCTGACCTCGTGGCCTAGTGGTTGGGGAGCCAGATCCCACATGGTCAACCATAGTGTGGATCCCAGCCACAGCAGCTTGACAGACACGTGGGCGCATGAGTGCGTGCATGAGTGCGTGCATGAGTGCGTGCATGTGTGCGTGCATGCCCCAAATCCTGGCAGATGGAGACATGGAGAAGAGGCTGTGGGGTGACCACGTCCAACTAGGGAGGTTGCTCTCAGGTGTGCACGCTCACTCTGTCACTCCGGTGACTGCATGTACATCTGGCAGCTTAAAAACTGTTTTCATTTATTATAATAATATTTTTGAGAGGTTTTTCGCTATAGGGCGTGTGTGTTCGCCAGACAGACAGAGAGAGACAGAGTGACAGAAAGCAAGAAATCACCCCCCAGGGGGGATGGCCACGCCGCAATCCCTTCTCCTCCATTCTCCTCTCAGGATCTTGGGCACGCATGCACACGCGCCCGGCAGGTTCCCTATTATAATAATTTTTTAAAGAATTATTTTATTTAACTTTATTTATTTATTTTAATTTAACCAGACTGAGACAGAGAGAGAGAGACAGAGAGAGAGGGAAAGTGAGAAAGCAAGCCGCCAGGTCCAGGACTCGAACCACAGTCAGTCATGTGGGAGTTCAGAGCCCTTAACCACCACGCCACCTGCCAGCTCCAATAAAAATAACTATCATTACTATTTAAAATTTGCTATAGAGCATAAGCGCTCACTAGAGAAAGTCAGAGAGAGAAAGTGAGAAATCAAGCTGCAAGGTCCGAGACTTGAACCATGGTCAGCCATGTGGGAGCCCAGCAACTTAACCATGCCACCAGCCGCCAGCTTCCTCAATCTGGCCATTAAAAAAAAAAAACAAAAACGTTTTCTTAGGGACCAGCAGATGGCACAGCAGTTATGTCATTGGACTCCCACATTTCCGACCGCGGTTTGAGTCCTGAACCTGGCAACTTGAAACTCACGCCAAGTATGTGTGCATGCATGCTCAAGGTCCTGGGAGGAGAACCGAGGAGAAGGGATTGTGGCATGGCCATCCCCCAGGGGGTTATTTCTCACCTCCCCTCTCACTATCTCTGTCTCTCTTTCTGTCTGGCAAGTACAAACACCCTAAGGCAAAAATCTCTTTAAATTAAAAAAAAAAAGTTCACATCTTTGATTGTTTCTCATCTTCTTGAGGGTGGACAGCATCTTTTATTCTACAAAAGTTTCAAGTCAGAGACTGGTTCTCCGTACTCTTAAATTGAGTAAGTCATACCTCCCTGCACATAGATTCTGTCTCCATGCACACACAAGCACGCACATACACCCATTTTAAAAATCCTCTTACTATCGCTGCAGAGAAACGACCTTTCCTTATTATCTTCTTAAATGCAAGCAAAGCCACAAATAGACTAAAAGGGACAAGCACTCCCCGGTGAGGAGAACCTCAGCCCACCTGCCATCTTCGCAGTGTGCCACCTACCCAACCCGAGAGGGACAGTCTCAACCCCGAGTTCTCCGGGTGATTTAATCAGCACGTTTGACAACTGCACCAGGATCCTTCAGCAACAGCCCATGGGCACTTTCTTTAATAACACCAGTTAGAGGGACCAGCAGTTAGCGTAATGGCTATGTCGCTGGACTCCCCATGTAGTCGACTGTGGTTTGTGTCCCAGACCCGGTGGTTTAAAAACTCACACCGGGCGCGTGTGCGTGCGTGCCCAAGATCCCGAGACAATGGAGGAGAAGGGATTGCAGCGTGGCCATCCACCCTGGGAAGTGATTTCTCGCTTTCTGTCTCTATGTCTCTGTCTGTCTGGCGAGCGCACACACCCCAAAGCAAAAACCTCTCCAAAAAAAGAAAAAAAAACAAACACCAGTTAGAGAGGCCTTCAGACTCTATCTGGCATGAACAGGCTTCATCCGTGATAAACATCAAGCAATCAGGCACTATTCCGCATGGCTTTTATGAGTTCGGTTCTAAAGGTACCTAGAGATGGCAGAGACCCACCTTGTGTTTGGTGGGGAGGGCAGTGAGCGTGATGGGGTGAGCAAGGCTGAGGGCTGCCAGGTGTGCAACTCGAACTGCCATGGTCTTTAACCACTATGCCATCTGCTGGCCCCCCGAACACGGGCCTGCTTTAACGAGAAAGTAATCCCCTCACTCTTTAGAGAAAGCCAAAGCCATGCTGGCCCTGTTTTTCCCCCAAAAGATGGCCCCCTGTGGGACCCAGGGCTGTTAGTGGGAGCCTGTCAGAAGAGGTGACTTCACCCAGCCATTATAGGCCGCAGATCTGGGGACCTCTGGGAGACTCCGGGTGGGGCAGGCAGGCTTAATCCACCTGCCGCCCCGCAGTGACCACGGGGTGAGGGACGACTACGGGGTGAGGGGCGACTACGGGGTGAGGGGAGCATCACCACAGCCAAGCCCGCGAAGACCTGGCCTGACAGAGCTGGCAGGGCCGCTGCCTCCCACAGGCTGCCACTTCCTGGGAGACAGACACCAGCCTGATCCTTGGGTCCTGCACGCTCAGGTCTCAAGGGCGCACACCCTGGGAGACAGGCTGCTCACCACCGCCTCACCAGGACACTTCTTTTCTCATTCAATAACAAACGGGAACAGGAATTACATAGGTAAATCGTTCTCCTAAAGCTTTTCGATTCCGTGGCTCTCGTCAGAACTGCTTTTAAAAAAGAAAGAAGCATTGGGACCAGCAGTTAGTGTAACAGCTATGTCGCTGGACTCCCACAGATTCGACCGTGGTTCGAGTCCCAGATCCAGTGGCTTAAAGTCACGCCGGGCAGGTGTGCGTGCGTGCCCAGGATCCTGTGAGGAGAATGGAGAAGGGATTGTGGTATGGCCATTCCCCTGGGGGGTGATTTCTCACTTTCTGTCTCTATGTCTCTCTGTCTGTCTGGCGAGCACTTGCACTCTATAGCAAAAACCTCTCCAAAAAAAAAAGCAGCAGCATTTTGGAGCAGGCTGTGGCACAGTGGCCAAACAAATGCTCTGTGATGCTGGGCCCGCACGCAAAGGTCCTGGGTTTGCATCCCGAGGCCTCTCTGTCCATGTGCGGTGTGCAGGTGCCCCCGACACTGGCTGAGGCTGGTGGTGGATCACGGCATGAGCATCCTCTTGTAACAGACTCATAAGACATAAATTTGAGGGGCCAGCAGATGGCGCAGTGGTTACGTCATTGGACTCCCCCATGGTAGACTGCAGTTTGAGTCCCAGACCTGATGGCTTGAAAACCACGCTGAGCGTGTGTGTGTGTGTGTGTGTGTGTGTGTGTGTGTGTGTGT
>NW_006159697.1:367828-389067 GCF_000334495.1 Tupaia belangeri chinensis
GAAAGATCTCTATATAGGACCAGCAGGTGGTATGGAGGTTAAGGTGCTAGATCCCACTCGGCCCGACTGTGTGCAAGCAAAGCCACAAATAGACTAAAAGGGACAAGCACTCCCCGGTGAGGAGAACCTCAGCCCACCTGCCATCTTCGCAGTGTGCCACCTACCCAACCCGAGAGGGACAGTCTCAACCCCGAGTTCTCCGGGTGATTTAATCAGCACGTTTGACAACTGCACCAGGATCCTTCAGCAACAGCCCATGGGCACTTTCTTTAATAACACCAGTTAGAGGGACCAGCAGTTAGCGTAATGGCTATGTCGCTGGACTCCCCATGTAGTCGACTGTGGTTTGTGTCCCAGACCCGGTGGTTTAAAAACTCACACCGGGCGCGTGTGCGTGCGTGCCCAAGATCCCGAGACAATGGAGGAGAAGGGATTGCAGCGTGGCCATCCACCCTGGGAAGTGATTTCTCGCTTTCTGTCTCTATGTCTCTGTCTGTCTGGCGAGCGCACACACCCCAAAGCAAAAACCTCTCCAAAAAAAGAAAAAAAAACAAACACCAGTTAGAGAGGCCTTCAGACTCTATCTGGCATGAACAGGCTTCATCCGTGATAAACATCAAGCAATCAGGCACTATTCCGCATGGCTTTTATGAGTTCGGTTCTAAAGGTACCTAGAGATGGCAGAGACCCACCTTGTGTTTGGTGGGGAGGGCAGTGAGCGTGATGGGGTGAGCAAGGCTGAGGGCTGCCAGGTGTGCAACTCGAACTGCCATGGTCTTTAACCACTATGCCATCTGCTGGCCCCCCGAACACGGGCCTGCTTTAACGAGAAAGTAATCCCCTCACTCTTTAGAGAAAGCCAAAGCCATGCTGGCCCTGTTTTTCCCCCAAAAGATGGCCCCCTGTGGGACCCAGGGCTGTTAGTGGGAGCCTGTCAGAAGAGGTGACTTCACCCAGCCATTATGACCGACTTGGCAGCTGTCTGCTCACAGCTCTGCCAACCTCACCTCTCCCCACCCCTTGGCAACACGCAGGAGGTGCGTCTCCACTGAGCCAAGCTGCCAGCTGAGGGGAGGCCGCAGATGTGGGGACCTCTGGGAGACTCCGGGTGGGGCAGGCAGGCTTAATCCACCTGCCGCCCCGCAGTGACCACGGGGTGAGGGACGACTACGGGGTGAGGGGCGACTACGGGGTGAGGGGAGCATCACCACAGCCAAGCCCGCGAAGACCTGGCCTGACAGAGCTGGCAGGGCCGCTGCCTCCCACAGGCTGCCACTTCCTGGGAGACAGACACCAGCCTGATCCTTGGGTCCTGCACGCTCAGGTCTCAAGGGCGCACACCCTGGGAGACAGGCTGCTCACCACCGCCTCACCAGGACACTTCTTTTCTCATTCAATAACAAACGGGAACAGGAATTACATAGGTAAATCGTTCTCCTAAAGCTTTTCGATTCCGTGGCTCTCGTCAGAACTGCTTTTAAAAAAGAAAGAAGCATTGGGACCAGCAGTTAGTGTAACAGCTATGTCGCTGGACTCCCACAGATTCGACCGTGGTTCGAGTCCCAGATCCAGTGGCTTAAAGTCACGCCGGGCAGGTGTGCGTGCGTGCCCAGGATCCTGTGAGGAGAATGGAGAAGGGATTGTGGTATGGCCATTCCCCTGGGGGGTGATTTCTCACTTTCTGTCTCTATGTCTCTCTGTCTGTCTGGCGAGCACTTGCACTCTATAGCAAAAACCTCTCCAAAAAAAAAAGCAGCAGCATTTTGGAGCAGGCTGTGGCACAGTGGCCAAACAAATGCTCTGTGATGCTGGGCCCGCACGCAAAGGTCCTGGGTTTGCATCCCGAGGCCTCTCTGTCCATGTGCGGTGTGCAGGTGCCCCCGACACTGGCTGAGGCTGGTGGTGGATCACGGCATGAGCATCCTCTTGTAACAGACTCATAAGACATAAATTTGAGGGGCCAGCAGATGGCGCAGTGGTTACGTCATTGGACTCCCCCATGGTAGACTGCAGTTTGAGTCCCAGACCTGATGGCTTGAAAACCACGCTGAGCGTGTGTGTGTGTGTGTGTGTGTGTGTGTGTGTGTGTGTGTCTCCAAGGCCCCAGGAGAAGAATGGAGAAGAGAGTTCAGCATGGCCATCCCCTCTGGAGGGTGAGTTCTCAATTTCCCTCTCACTGTCTCACTCTCTCCAGTGAGTGCACACCCCTAAAGCAAAAACCTCTAAAAACAGGAAAAAAGAAATAAGCTTTTTTTTTTTTTTTGGAGAGGTTTTTCGCTATAGGGTGCGTGCGCTCACCAGACAGAGAGAGACATAGAGACAGAAAGTGAGAAATCACCCCCCGGGGGGATGGTCATGCCGCAATCCCTTCTCCTCTATTCTCCTCTCGGGATCTTGGGCACGCACACACATGTGCCCGGCATGAGTTTTAAGCCACTGGGTCCGGGATGCAAACTGTGGTCGACTCCGTGGGAGTCCAGCGACATAGCCATTACGCTAACTGCTGATTCCCAATACCTTATGTGCTTTCTAACAGACCAGTTTCTTCATTATAAGACCCAGAGAAATCCAAACTCCTCACCACTCTGCACTTAGACTGCAATGTCTCAATCAGAGACACACCTGATTAAATGACCTAAGCCGCACCCTAAATCTAAGCCCGAACCGAAGTCACTTCCTCCCAGATAAAACAATACTGATCAAGGTGGTTTCTTGTACATAGTTTCATAAAAACAAGTACGGAGAACAGCCCAGACGTGTCAAGGTGTCTGTGCGGCTAGAACCTCAGCATCTCCTCCGCTTTCACGAGAAAAACAAAAACATACTAGCAAATGGCCATCAGCCCCCAGATCCTCAAAACAGATGCCCCAAACCATGAACCAAATGAGACCGTCCTCCACAGCGTGGATTCCACCTGTCAGTCGCCCCCAGCATCCCCTCAAAGGAGCGAGTACACCCTCTAAGCACAGGCACGCCTTCTGCCTCCCAGAGGCTCTCAGGAGAGGAGAGGGGAAGGGGTGGGAGAGCAGGGACTCAACCCGTGGCAGCCTTGGTCACCCCCTCCCTCTTGCTACACGGGGGTGGGAGGGTTTGCGGGGGTGGGAGAAGGGCGCTCCAGGAACATCTGTGCTAACCAGTGTAGGCTGCAGGGCCACCTGCTCAAGAACAGTGCCGAGGAGCCGCTTGGAGGGAGCGCAGCGCCACACTGGTTTGCAGCAGAAGTCACTGCAGCTTTGTGACCTCGGAGAAGGGGCCCGGGTACAGCATCTGCTCCTCACAAGCCTGAGCCCAGCTGCTGCGGCTCCCTCTGAAGCCTCCTTCCTTCCACCAGGCGAGCACCGCTGAGTCTCCCAGCCTCCCAGCCTCCTGCAAATACCTCAGTGCTAATCTGCCTGGACGCAGGCTTAGTGGCTGTAATTAGATGCACAAAGGGGTTTAAGGCTGCCAGGAAAGCGGCCGGAAGTCACAGGAGTCCACCCCACCACGGATCGGGCGCTGGGCTGTGCATACAGGCATGTTAGGAAATAAATCTGAGAGAGAATGAATTCCTTGCCAGTGTAAGAAATAAACGCATGCCGTAATAAGTGCAAGACTCGTGCCTAAGGGCATCTGAAGTGCAAGGTGCTTTCTGGGAGCTGACGGCGGGGTCACTGGCCTCTGAAGTGACCTAGGATGACTGTCCCAGAGCTCGAAGTGCAGATTTTGGAGCACGAGACAGCCTTAGTCCTGGAGCAGGAGGTCCAGCCCAGTGGGGCCCAGCCGAGCTCCCGTCCACCCCTTCCCTGCCGTGCTTCCAGGTCTGGCTACCCCGGACACACAGCACTACACAGCAGTGAGGGGTTCCCTACTGCGCTCAGCTAATCAGGCAAATGCCCAAGTGCTACCCGATTTCCAGCCTACACTTCCCTTAGCACAGAGGCTGAAGCCAGCGCGCGGTGGGACAGCAGGTGACGTAACGGTTACGTCGCTGGACTCCCCACGTAGCTGACAGCGGTTTGAGTCCTGGACCCGGCGGCTTAAACTTAGCCAGGCGCCTGTCCATGTGTGGCCAAAATCTAGAGAGGAGAATGGAGAAGGGATTGTGGCATAGCTGTCATGGAGGAGAAGGGATTATGGCATGGCTGTCACCCCTGGAGGGTGATTTCTCGCTTTCTGTCTCTCTCTGTCTCTCTCCAGCAAGCGCAAGCACCCTATAGCAAAAATCTCCTCTCTCTCTCAAAAAAGAAAAAGATTCCAAAACCTGGACCCACCCCGCAACGTGCCCATCACACCTCAGGGTGGACCCTGGACACCGAGGCAGACAGGGTGGTGGGAACTGTGCATGAGACAGGCATCTAACGGAAACCTATGGCTCCATCCGGGCTTTCCTGCACCGGGCTTTTCCTCGGTCAAATTCAGAGGGAACAATAAACAGCTCGGGAGGAAAGGACAAAGCAAAACGCTGCTTGGTGACATCTGGCAGGCCGAGGAGGATGGCATCAATGTACAGAGGGGTGTCTGGCGTCTCTGTTTCCCGCTGCCCCTACCCTGGGAGATGGGCAGCCCTCGCGCTCATCTGTCTGGGAAAGAAACATCACAGGAGAGAGAGCGGATCGGGCGTCTCCCCGCGGCATCGTGTTCCCAGCACCAGCTTCTCAGCGATGACAAGATCCAAGCCCCGTGAAATGAGATCCCACTGCTTTGTGGCCACAATCCTATCCTGGCCACTTGGTCTCCCGGTCACCAGGCACACTGAGAGAAAACGGGCTGGCGAAATAAAGGACGCACGGCAGCTGTCACTAGGGGCAGGGCGGTTGACACCTGAACCTCTATCCAAATGCCGTGGACAAACCCCAGGGCCCAGCACGGTGGTGCATGCTGCCAAGGCGCCACGCTCAGCAGGCCGTGCCCTGGCGGAGGCCCAGATGTGATACCCAGCTCAAGCCAAAGGCTGGGTGCAGTAGCACAGACCTGGAACAGGGACCCAGTGGGCTGAGGCAGGACAACTGTGAGCCTGAAGCTAGCCCGGGCAACAGAACGAGACCCTGTCTAACGAAGAACCAGGTAGATTATAAAATAAGACGCCATCTCATGAAAAAACACAACTCGGGACTGGCCCCATAGCGTGGCAGATAAGTGGAGCCGGATCCACAGGGCTGAATGCACTTCGCGTCCTGGCCCCTGTGGCGTGAAAAACCCTCCAGTGCATGTATGCACATGCACAGGGTAACAGGTTGGAGAAGTGGAGGAGAAAGGACTGCAGGGGCCGCATCCCCACATGGGGCACTTTCTCTCTCCCTCTGGTGAGCACATGCACCCTCCAGCAATTAAAAACACACACATGAGGGACCAGCATTAGTGTAATGGCTATGTCGCTGGATTCCCATGTAGTCAACTGCGGTTTGAGTCCCGGACCCAGTGGCTTAAACTCATGCCGGGTGCGTGTGCGTGCGTGCCCAAGATCCCGAGAGGAGAATGGAGGAGAAGGGATTGCGGTGCGGCCCTCCCCCCTGGGGGGGGGTGATTTCTCGCTTTCTGTCTCTCTATCTCTCTCTGTCTGGCGAGCGCACGCGCCCTATAGCAAAAACCTCTCCAAAACAAACAAACAAAACAAATAAACAAAAAACACAGACATGAGGCTAGCAGGTGGCGTGGTGGTTAAGGGTGCTGGACTCCCACAAGGCCAACCGTGGTTCGAGATCCAGACCTGGTGGCTTGCTTTCTCAATCCCTCCCCCCCACTCTCGCTCTGTCCCTCTCTAGCCAAATTAAAATAAATAAATAAAGTTAAATAAAATAATTCTTTATAAAACAACACAGACATGCACATGAGGAGCCCAGGGGCCCATGTGCTTTACCTGGGGTGTATGTGGCCCTTTTCCCTGAGGTTTCGTAGGTGCATGCGTGTCAGGTTAAAGAAGGGTTTGTGCAGCCTGACTTCTCATTCCGTGAGCTCTGAAGTAGGGCACTCTGTATTTGTGTGTTTAGGACTTGGCCTGGGACTACTGGGTTGCTGGAAAAGTCAGGATGTATTTTTCTATGCAAAAATGCACTGACTCTTCCAGTGACCCCATACTTACAGCGCACCCTTTTAAAGAACTACTCATTCTGGAACCAGCAGTTAGCGTAATGGCTATGTCGCTGGACTCCCACATAGTCGACTGCGGTTCGAGTCCCGGACTCCGCGGCTTAAACTCACACCGGGCGCGTGTGCATGCGTGCCCAAGATCCCAAGAACAGAATAGAGAAGGGATTGCGGCATGGCCATCCCCCTGGGGGGTGATTTCTCGCTTTCTGTCTCTATGTCTCTCTCTGTCTTTCTGGCGAGCGCACGCACCCTATAGCAAAAACCTCCAAAGTAAGGAAGGAAGGAATGAAGGAAAGAAGGAAGGAAGGAAGGAGAGAAAACTACTCTTTTTTTATTTTATTTTGTTTTATTTTCTTTCTTTCTTTCTTTCTTTCTTTCTTTCTTTCTTTCTTTCTTTCTTTTTTTTTTTTAAGGAGTATACTTTGCAGCTCTATATAAAATGCCCGAAAACAGTAACCAATCCACAGGGACAGAAGGCAGATCAATGCTTGCCTGAGGACAGTGAAAGAGGGCAGTGGGGAGAGTTAAGTACAGGCTTTAAGAGTCAAGCTTTAAGAAGAACAATTTTGGGACAAGCAGATAGCGTAATGGTTATGTCGCTGGACTCCCATGGTTTGAAACCCAGGCCCAGCAGCTTAAAACTCACACCAGATCCATGTGTGTATGCCCAAAATCCCGAAAGGAGAATGGAGGAAAAGGGAATGCGGCGTGGCCATCCTCCCTTGGGGGTGATTTCTTGTTTTCTGTCTGTCTCTCCGGCGAGCACATGTGCCTTACAGGGAAGAAAAAAAAACTTGAAAAAAAGAAAAAGAAGAAGAATTTATTTTTCAGACCAACCCCGGGGTGTAGAGGTTAAGGGAGCCCGATCTCACATGGCCAACTGCAGTTCAACTCTCTGCCTGAGTGGCTTCAAAAACATGCTGGCTGGGGACATCACCTGTGTGCCCATAATCCTGATAGGGTGGGGAAACGGAAGAGAAGGGATTGTGGAGGATCCAGCCACAGTCAGGGATGCTCCCTGGCTTCCTGTCACTCTGGGAAGCATAGGCATCCCGTAGTAATTAAAAAAAAGAAAGAAAGAGGGACCAGCAGGTGGTGTGGTGGTTAAGGCGCTGGACACTCCCACATGGCCGACCAGGATTCGAGTCCTGGACCAGGTGGCTGGCTTTCTCACTTCCTCTTTCTCTCTCTCACCCTCTGTCTCTCTCTGATCAACTTAAAAAAATAATCAATGAATGAATAAATAAATAATAAAATAATAATTTTTTTTAAAAAAAGAAAGAAAAGAAAAGAAACAAAAAAAGAAAGAATAATTTTAAAAGCACTGTAGTGCTTCTCTAGTAAGAAAAACAAGAGAAAGCTAGTTTGGCGCTCTGGACAGCTTTACTACGTATGCGCTTAGGGCTTACAGAGACCATCTGTCATGCTGAAGGGTGACGGCAATCAACCCAACATTAACTCATTTCCTGCTCTGGAAAATGTCATTCACATTTTTTAAAAGAATTATTTATCCATTTATTTACTTTATTTATTTTACTTTGCCCAGAGAGGGACAGGGTGGGGGGGAGCGTGAGAAAGCAAGCTACCAGGTCCGGGACTCGGACCACAGTTGGCCGTGTGGGAGTCCAGCGCCCTTAACTACCAGGCCACCTGCAGGCCCCAATTTCATTCACATTTCTAAACTTTCATCTAAACATTTCTAAACTTTTCATTTCCTATTTTCATCAAGTAAGATGTGAGATTTGTTTCCTGTCATACAGGCAAAAATATTACACACACACACACACACACACTTATATATAATTTAAAAAATTACACAAAATTTTTTTTTTTTTAACTTTAGGGGCCAACAGGAGGCATGGTAAAAACTCTGGACCCCCATACAGCTGACTGTGGTTCAAGTCCCAGACGTGGTGGCTTGAAAATCACAATGGGTGCATGTATGGGTTGCCCCAAATCTCTGGAGAATGGAGAAGAGATTATGGTGTGGCCATCCCCCCTGAGGGGGTGATTTCTCACTTTCCCTCTCTCAGTCTCTGTCTCTCTCTCTCTGGCAAATGCACATGCCCTACGGCAAATAAAAGAACAAAAAACAACTTTAAAAATATCGAGTATATTTAAGTGTAAAATGTTTGAATAAATGCTTTGTTTTTCTAGCTACACCTATGACCTAAAAGATTAAATTATATCTAAGTCTCACACTTCTACTTTAAAGGAAGCTAGGTATATGGAATGCAAAACAGGGATTCTACAGGGTGATTCCCGTTAATCCTGGTAGGCAAAGCTGTAATCCCTCTCGCCCAGCGTCTTCAACACCTGCCAGCTCCCTCAGCCAGCGGTGCCCTGCAGTCTCTTCTGTCTCCTTCCAGCAAGCAGTTCTCCGGTCAGCAAGGATGCGTTCCTCTGGACAGATTACAGACTGTCTACACAGCCTTAGCTCTGCAGTACGCCCAGTTCACCAAGGAATTCGACACATCAGGCTTCTAAACATATGGAATGACACCCGGCTATGTTCATAATCACAGAAATGCAAACTAAATAATAAAGCCATTCTTGGGACCAGCAGGTGGCATGGTGGTTAAGGTTGGACACTCCTACATGGCTGACCACGGTTTGGAGTCCCAGACCTGGTGGCTTGCTTTCTCACTTTCCCTCTCTTTCTCTCTGTATATGTGTATTCCTCTGGTCAAATGAAAATAAATGAATGAATAAATTAAATTAAATAATTCTTTAACAACAACAACAAAAAGCCATTCTTTACCTATACACCCAAGAAGAGAAAAAACAAACTCCCAATACCCTATGCTAGAGATCACGTGGAGAAACAAGCAGTCTGAGATATTTGGAAACACCTATCAGCGTTCAGAATATGAAAACTTCTGGAAACCAGCAGTTAGCATAATGGTTATGTCACTGGACTCCCACGTAGTCGACTGCAGTTCGAGTCCCGGACCTGGTGGCTTAAAACTCATGCCGGGCGCGTGTGCATGCGTGCCCCAGATCCCAGGAGGAGAATGGAGGAGAAGGGATTGCAGCGTGGCCATCCCCCTGGGGGGTGATTTCTCACTTTCTGTCTCTCTGTCTCTCTCTGTCTGGTGAGCGCACGCACCCTATAGCAAAAACCTCTCCAAAAAAAAAAAAAAAAAAGAATATGAACACTTCTGATTCCAAGCTAGGGATATCGATGCACTGATAAGCATTTATCTCCTATGTCAACGAAGTTGATGTTTCCCTTATAAAAGAGATAAACAGGAGCCTGGAGCCTGGCTTCGTGTTTTGGGGGCTTGGGCAGCCCACTCCTGAGACAGTACAGAGTCAGGAGAGGGGAAGCTGGGTTAGCTCTGTAGCTCAGCGGTTGAGGCAGCTGGATTCCACAGGGCCAGCGGCACAGTTAAGAGCCCTGGACCCAGCGGCTTGGGAAACACGCTGCTGTGTGCGTGTGCATGCTCATGGTCTCGAAAGGAAAGATGGAGAGGAGAGATTGGATTGTGGCATGACCATTCCCCGTGGGGGAGCTTTCTCTTGTCCCTCTGTCTGTCTGTGGCAAACCCATACACCCTGTAGCAGGGACATACACACCAAAGGCAGGGGAGCGGGGATCTGGATCCAGATGGTGGTATGGTGGTAAGTGCAACTGGGTCACATGGGAGAGGTCTCAGGGTCGTGTCCTGGGACCTCCCACAACATGCCAGGTGTATGCACGTCTGTGCTCCAGGCTGGCTAAGACGGAGCAGATCACAGCATGAAAAGCCTGGCCGAGGTGCTTTTGTCTCTGTCTCTGTCTCTCTCTTGTGGAAAAAATAAAGAAAAGAAGGTCCCCAGCGACAGTGTGAAAGTGCTTCTCTCACCTCTGCACAGCAGGTCCCTGTACCGTCTCCATGGCCTGACCGAGTCTACCTGAATCTTGTGAGCGGTAGGGTCCTGCCTCCTCTAGGAGGGTTAAGAAGGTGACCACAGGGCCAGCAGGTGGCGTGCAGGTTAAGGCAGCTGGATCTCACATGGCCAACGGTGCAGTTCAAGACCCAGGCTCAGTAGCTTGAAAATCCCACTGTGATTCATGTATGTGTACCCAAAATCTCGAAACGGAAAAATGGAGAAGGGACTCCACTGTGGCCACCCCCCACAGAGGCTATCTTTCCCTCTCGCTCCTTCCCCACCACGATGGTGAGCACACATACCTTATAAATAAAATAAATAAACAAATAAAAAGAAAGATGAACAGGGACCAGCAGTTAGTGTAATGGCTATGTCACTGGACTCCCACGCAGTCGACCACGGTTCGCATCCCAGACTCGGTGGCTTAAAACTCACGCCAGGTGCGTGTGCGTGTGCATGCGTGCCCAAGATCCTGAGAGGAGAATGGAGGAGAAGGGATTGCAGCATGGCCATCCTCCCCTGGGGGGATGCTTTCTCGCTTTCTGTCTCTCTCTGTATGGCAAGAGTAGAGGCCCTATAGCAAAAACCTTTCCAAGAAAAAAAAAAAAAGAAAGATGACCAAAAAGGAATCATTATACAATCTTAAAAAAAAACAAAATAAATTTAACTTTATGTATTATTTTAATTTGGCTGGAGAGGGACAGAGTGAGAGAGGGAGAAAAAGTAAGAAAGCAAGCGGCCAGGTTCAGGACTTGATCCGTGGTCAGCAGTGTGGGAGTCCGGCCCCAACCATTACGCCACCTGCTGGCCCTTCGCTATATAATCCTTACAGCAGTACTCATATCCCCTCTTCCCCAGATAGCCCAGATAATGGACCACGCGCTCGAGTCCCAGACCCAGTGGCTTAAACTCACGCTGGGGGCGTGTGCGTGCGTACATACCCAAGGTCCCGAGAAGAGAATGGAGGAGAAAGGATTGCAGCATGGCCATTCCTCCGGGGGGTGATTTCTCACTTTCTGTCTGTGTCTCCCTGGCAAACACACACACCCTTATAGCAAAAATCTTTCTTTAAAAAAAAAAAAAAAGCTCAAGGTGAAGGATGACTTCTATTTGAAACTAACAAAACATAAATCCTTCTGTGGTAGGCAGAGTAACAGATTTAGTTTCTGTATATAAAAACAGCATGCTTTGGTCCAGCAGGTGACAGGGTGCTGCTTAGCGATACTAGATGGAGCCAGAGAAGAAAGCCCCAGGTTCAGATCCCAGGTTGACCTGAACGGGATCCTGGCTGGAAGGCTGCAGGGAGGACCTTGGTGTGCTAAGACTCTGTCAAGGGCATTTGTCTCTTTCATGAAAGAAACAAAATTTATGGGGGAGAGAATCCCTCACTTCCCTAACGTCTTAAAATCATCCAGGTTCCTCTTGACAATGTAATTTACAGAACAAGCCGCTTGGTCTCCTCACACCTTAGCACAACACTGCAGACACCGCATGGCCGAGGTCTAAGTCTATGTGGCATTTGCACGCTCTTTCCAGCAAGAAATCGCAACCACGGTAGCCTGCCACCCGGTGGTCAAAGCAGGTTACAGCAGGCACTTGAGCAGGAGCACAGCCTGGCTCGCTTGCTGCCAAGAGAAGGATACATATTGCCAAAGACAGGACGTGGGATTTCAAATGCGTCTAGTAAATTTAAAAAGTTTAATCCACAGTAATAAAATGAGGAATGTGTTAAATGTTTGATGCTGGGTTCAGCCTTGGCCCAGAGACAGAATTGTTGCGTGTTCATGTGTGCACATGCACGCGCGAGCGCGCGCGCGCACACACACACACACACACACACACACACGCAGCACTGAAGCTCAACTCATCTGAGCTCTCAGCCCGACCAAGGCGAGCCAGTCAGGCTTTCCTGGAGTTCTGGCGCTCGCCTCACTTCTGCCTGTCTCGGCAAATGCTCCGGGAGGAAGCAAAGATCTTACCTCTTGACCACCAGCTTCAGGGTCTTATGGGACCCCTTCACCAGGCAAATGGCTTCCTGCCGAAAGCCCGAGAGACCAATGTCATTGATGCCGACGATCTCGTCCCCGGCCAGGAGCTTGTCGACCGCCGCGGCTTTACTTCCTTCCTCGATCTGTAACAGAGAAGCGTGGCCCGTGAGCCTCCCGAGGGTGCAAGCGATCCCGAGACAAAGCGATTTGCGGAACGCAGCCCGGAATACAGTGTGCCCGCGGCACCTGCAGCCCACGGGTTCTCGGGCTGGCTTCAGGATCTCCCAGGAGCAGGAGGTGCCCTGGGCTGTGGAGGTTGGAACAGGGCCCCAGAGGCTGCCCGTACTCTTGCACGGGGACCAGGAATGCACATATGTGGTGCTTCTCCCTGGTCTGCTCTCCAAGGACCTGGCTGCCGATCCCCCAGGGAATGCGCATGTTCAGCACTGCACCCGTGTGAACACGTGGGACCCAGAGACCCTGACTCGGTTTCTGCATCCCTGTTACCAAATAATGTGAATCATCAAGGGCCATTTCTACTGCTTCCCAACTATTTCTCATGCGGTAATCTTATCCATACTCTGCTTCCTAAGTTTTATTGAGCTATAATTCAAAAACCAAACATAAAGTGGGACCAGCAGTTAGCGTAATGGCTGTCACTAGAGTCCCACGTAGTCAACCATGGTTCGAGTCCAAGACCCAGAGGCTTAAACTCACGACGGGCGCGTGTGCATGCGTGCCCAAGATCCCGAGAGGAGAATGGAGGAGAAGAGATTGTGGCGTGGCCATCCCCCCTGGGGGATGATTTCTTGCTTTCTGTCTCTCTGTCTCTCTCTGTCTGTCTGGAGAGCGCACACGCCCTATAGCAAAAACCTCTCCAAAAAAATATAAAAATAAAAAGTAAACCATACAACTGCATGGCTTTTGCTTTAGAGTTGCACAACCATCAACCTCCACCGATGACGCGGCATTTCTCCACCCCCCTCACCAGCACTCACTTTCCAACCCTTCTAGCCCCGGGTCACCACGAAGGCACTTCCAGCATCGACGGCTTTGCCTATTCTGGGCAACTCACAGAAATGGAGTCATACAATATGCAGACTTTGGCATCTGGCTTCCTCCAGTGAACCTGATACTTTCAAAGTTCATCCACCCTGGAGCATGTATCAGCGCATCATCCTTTTTCATGGCTGAATACTATTTCACCCACTGCATGGATGCTACATTCTGTATATCCATTCATGAACGGGCAGTTGTTTGAGTGGTTTCTACTTTTGGCTACTATGTAATCCACACTGCTGAGAACACAGCTGTGCACGTTTTTGTGGGGACACACGTTTCCGTTTCCTTTATGCTGACACTTAAGTGGAAGTGCTGGAAGTCCTACAATAACTGTGTCCATGAAGCCCTTAGAACAGTCAAAACCAGAGAGACAGAGCTTAGGTGTGGCTGCCAGAGGTTAGGGAGGGGAGGGAATGAAAGTGAATAGTGAGGACCAGCAGTTAGCATAATGGCTATGTCGCTGGACTCCCACGTAGTCGACCGCGGTGCGTGTCTTGGACCCGGTGGCTTAAAACTCACGCTGGGCAGGTGTGCGTGCGTGCCCAAGATCCCGAGAGGAGAATGGAGGAGAAGGGATTGCGGCGTGACCATCCCCCCTGGGGGGTGATTTCTCGCTTTCTGTCTCTCTGTCTCTTTCTGCCTGTCTGTCTGGTGGGCGCATGCACCCTTATAGCGAAAACCTCTCAAAAAAAAAAAAAAAAAGAATATAAACAAAAAAAAACTGCCTTGGGGCCGGCAGGTGGTGTGGTGGTAAAAGAAGCTGGACTCCCACATGGCTGACCATAGTTTGAGTCCTGGACTTTGCTGTTTGCCACCCCCAACCGTGTGTGTGTGTGTGTGTGTGTGTGTGTGTGTGTGTGTATGTGGTCAAACTGAAAAATAATGATAATAAATAGATCTTTGAAAAAAATAATATAATAAAATTGTGAAGCTGGGGACAAATGGTAGCAAAGAGGTCATGCAACTGGATCCACACGGGAAGGTCCTGGGTTCACTTCCCAGGACCTCTGTGAGCACGCTGGGTCAGTACTGGCGCCTGTGATCTGGGTCAGCGGGAACAGGGTAAACTTTGGCATGAACAGCCTTGTTGGGAGGACGCCTTTCTCTATTTCTCTTGCTCATGGAATAAGTAAACTTTAAAAACAGTTAAGATGGTGCCTTTTTTAAAAAAGTATTTACTCATTCATTTATTTCAATTTGACCAGAGAGAGACACAGAGAAATAGAGAGAGGGAAAGTGAGAAAGCAAGCCGCCAGGTCCAGGACTCAAACCATGGTCGGCCATGTGGGAGTATCCAGCACCTAAACCACCATACTATCTGCTGGTCCCAAGATGGTACATTTTATGTCACAATAAAAAGTTACTCATTTCTCGATACCTAAAATAATGGGGTCAGATGGTGGCACAGCAAGAAAACAATGTTCTGAGACCAGCAGACGGCATAATGGTTACGTCGCTAGACTCCCATGTAGCCAGGTGACCGCGGTTCGAGTCCTGGACTTGGTGGTTTGAAAACCACGCCAGGCGCGTGTGCGTGCATGCCCAAGATCCCGAGTGGAGAATGGAGGAGAAGGGGTTGTGGCCATCCTCCAGTGGGTGATTTCTCACTTTCTGTCTCTCAGTGTCTTTCTCATTCTGCTGAGTGCACCACTAGAGCAAAAAATCTCTCAAAACAACGACAAAAAAACATAATATTCTGTGAGGCTGACGCACGTGGGAAGGTTCCCAGCTCAGCTGGGAGACCTCCGTGAGGACGCTGGGCACATGCATGCCCGTGACCTGCGGTGGCTGAAGGCTGAATCGTGGCATCAAGACCCTGTCGGGGGTGCTGTCTGTCTGTTTCATGAGAGAAATAACAACAACAACAAAAAACCATGTCCTTGACTCTGTAACATCTTTGAACTTGAGTATCCCAAGGGACTAGTGACGGGTGGGGTCTCGGGACAGCTTGGAAGCAGTGCTTCCTCGAGCAGACACCCCGCGTCTGAGTCAGCTGTGGCGGGCGGTCCGCCGTCTCCTCCCCACAAATGCTTTACAAGTGGGGCGAGGCCGGCTTCCCGGGGCATGGCGAAGCACGCTGCTGCTTCTCCCGTCAAGACGCCAAGGCGCGGCCTCTGATGGGAAGACGGCACCCCGCGACTTCCTTCCGACCCAAGCACCCTCCTACCTCTGCCAGCAGAACGCGTTTGGGTTTGGCAGAGGAAGTAGCCTTGGTCCCCCCTTGGCTGCTTCTCCAAGAGAAAGTCTCTCTCTGAGCCGGTGCTCACGGGGCCAGCGGGCCGAAAGGACAAAGCCTGGAGACCTCCGCCCCCACTGCTTTCTCCAGGGCCGGCGAATTCATCCAGCTTGAACTTGGCGAGTGAACGGGAGAGCGAGCGGGACCGGAGACACCCCGCGGAGCAGCCTGCCACGCAGAATCACAAGGCGAAGCTCACTGAGCCACAGGGCCGGGCGCTGAAACCCACCGCGCGTGGCACCGTGCGACTGTCAGGACGCGGAGTCGGGGCTAGGGCTGCTCGCTCTGACGACAGTGACGAAAACCATCAGCTTCCCAGCGCTAGCCCGAAGCCCTGCCAACAGCCTGGAGGTGGCCTGCCCCACACCCAGACGCTGCCGCTGCTCCTGCTGGCCCCCGAGCCAGCGAGGCACACGCCCGGCAGCAGGGCAGGCCAGACGGCCTGGGCTCCGGTACCGGTTAGTACCCTGCATGGTCAACTCCCTCTTAGCCCCAGCTAAGACCTAACGGCCCACCCTGCCCCGACGGGAAAAAAACACTTCACACTCACTGAACAGAGTAAGGTTACAGTTCAGGAAATTTTTGCAACAAGTCTTCACTGAACAGGTGTTACAGCCCATCAAGGAAGAAGAGGCTGGAAGGGGAAAGGAATCTAGATCCTAGCAGGGGCGCAGACCTGGCCAGGAGCAGTGTCCGGCCCAGCATCGCGGCGACTGCCGGGTTCGATGACACCCCCTCCGTGTTGACTTGGAAAAGTCTTCGTGAGCAGAAAGGGCTGGAACAGTTGCGTGCAGACACAAGCAGATCGGGGAGGGCGCTCCAGGAAGATGGGCAGGCGTGGAGGTGGGGGCGGAAGCCTCAGGTGGCGGAGGGGTGAGTCAGCAGAGTGGAAAGTGGGTGCAGGGGAGGGCTTGTAGGTAAGGGCGGAGAGGAGGAAGGCTGGGGAGGTGACCTTGAGTCAGAATCTCAGAACCTGTCCTTTTTGCTGCAGGCAATGGGGGGCCGCCACAGCAGGCAAGGAGGAGGATGGAGGAGGAGGCACTGTGGCGTGGCCATCCTCCCTGGAGGGTGATTTCTCTCACTCTCTCTCTCTCTGTCTCTCCATGTGTCTGAGGAATGCTTGTGCCCTACAGTAAAAATCTCTCTTTAAAAAAATAATAATAATAAGGGATCAGCAGTTACCGTAATGGCTATGTCGCTGGACTCCCACGTAGCCGACCGCGGATCGATTCCTGTTACCGGTGGCTTAAACTCACGCCGGGCGCGTGTGCGTGCATGCCCAAGATCCCGAGAGGAGAATGGAGGAGAAGGGATTGCGGTGTGGCCATGCCCCTGGGGGGTGATTTCTCACTTTCTGTCTCTCCTCGGTCTTTCTGGCAAGTGCACGTGCCCTATAGCAAAAACCTCTCCAAATAAATAAATAAATATATACTAAAAGAATGCCTTCCTTGCCTGAGCACACACTACCTGCACAGCAAGGTACGCCTCTGGTTACCAGGACGACCCCTGAAGTCACCTTCATGGTCCGCCCTCCTGAGCTTTCAGTTTGCTCCAGTCCAGCGGGGTGCCCAGGAAAAGCAGTGGGCCATACAATGCCCCGCGTGGGTCTCCTCCACGCTGAAGGCTCGCCCTGAGACAGCACAGAGGCCCGTGGAAAATGGAAAGCCATCACTCAAATGGAATGACACCCTAAGAACAGTTACTCTGGGCCCCCACCCCAGGTCTCAGTGGGGTTGGGGGTGAGGGGGAGGCTAGGACAGTCCCAGCCAGGCAGTCCACATGCACAGCTCTGCAGAAAGGTCAAGAGCAGGTGAAGGAGGCTGGCAGCTGAACCTACTCCTGCCAAAGTCCACAGGAAACCAAAAGGAAGCAGGAAAGGATCAATCCTCTGACAAAAAACGTGCCAAGGCGAGGAACAAGAGGACAACAGAGGGCAGGTGGGCCGGGCCGACGTAGCTAATCAAGACCCTGAAGATTCACCTGCAGAAAACAGAGAAGCTAAAGCTAAAGGCACAGACAGCCCAGCCTTGGCTGAAGTAGGAGAGAAGGAAGTCGGATGAATATCACACATCCTAGGGACCAGCAGATGGCGTAATGGCTACATCGCTGGACTCCCATGTAGCCAACCGCGGTTCAAGTCCCAGACCCGGTGGCTTAAAGCTCATGCCAGGTGCGTGTGCATGCGTGCCCAAGATCCCGAGAGGAGAATGGAGGAGAAGGGATTGTGGCATGGCCATCCCCCCTGGGGGGTGATTTCTCGCTTTCTGTCTCTATGTCTCTCTCTGTCTGTCTGGCGAGTGCACACACCCTATAGCAAACACCTCTCAAAAAAATAAATAAATAAAAATTAATTAATAATATTATTTGACCAGAGAGAGAGAGGGAAAGTGTGAAAGCAAGTCACCAGGTCTGAGATTCGAACCGCAGTCAGCCATGTGGGCGTCCATCTCCTTAAGGATCACACCACCCACAAGCCCTGTCCTTCATCATTCTAAATGGGCTTTCATCTCCGCCTGCTTCTAGACCAGGGCCTGGGCAGTCAGGAGGAACAGTCCTGAAGAGCAGCTCCGTAGCAAGTCCCACGGGAACTCCAGTGGGCAGCTTCCGGTGAGTTTTCACAAACAATCCCTCAGGTGGGTTCTGGTGGGTTCCATAAACACCCCTCGGGGTAGCATCCTGCTCACCAGCTGCACCATCCACTGGGCTCTCTCTCTCTCAGACACACACGCGCCTGAGTCTCAGCGCTGGGGGTTCCAAGGGAGGGTAGTTCAGATCTGGGCCTTTGGGCCTTCCCCGGGGACTCCGCCTCAGCCCCGGCCCAGTGGTAGTGGCTTCTCCCCACATCTGCCTTTCCTGTCTGTGGCGCTCTGTGGCCCATGGTAGCCACCAGTTAATCATTAGTCGGTACCCAGGAAAACCTGCTGCTGGTTAATCATTCTCTACACTGGAAGCGAGCCCACAGAGGCGGGCCGCAGGGTCTCAGTGCTAACCCGCCGCTCCACCATGCCGATGGTCCAGGGTTCGCACCCTAAAGCCTCCAAATACGTGTCAGGTGCGTGTGCATGCCCGGCTGGCTGAGGCTGGGGGCGGGGGCGTGCGATGAAGACCCTGTCTGTGATCCCTGTCT
This sequence comes from Tupaia belangeri chinensis, assembly GCF_000334495.1. Taxonomy (NCBI): domain Eukaryota; kingdom Metazoa; phylum Chordata; class Mammalia; order Scandentia; family Tupaiidae; genus Tupaia; species Tupaia belangeri. Next base: position 386,184 of record NW_006159697.1, read on the forward strand.
GTCCTCGGAAATAAATACACCTATGAACGGAAAAAGAGACACGGAGCGAACACTTCTGGCTTTGGGAACCTGTGGTGTCTATGGTAACTTCTCAACCTTCTGGAGACAGACACATGGGCACCGCAGAATCCGGCCGAGTCACCAAATCCTGCTTCCTATTAAGCCCTCCCTGGTCCAATGACTGCCCCCTTGCTGGCCCCTGACTGACGCAAATTCCCCGGGGCAAGTACAGTCACAGACACACAGGGGTGGGGTGGGAGAGCCTGTGGGGGGGCACAGAGGAGGGAGGGACTGTGTCCAGAAAGCAGGAAGCAGGATCCAGGACTTGAGACTTGCCTCTGCCCCTTCCCTAACAAGGTGACTTGAAGAAAGGGACTTCGTTTTTCTTAGTCTCACTGTGGTCCCCCAGAAAACGAAAAGTTGGTTACCTTAAATCCCAGGACAACGAGGGGAGAACGTGAGACAATCACAAAAAGACGTTCCCATTCTAAAGTAACCGTGCAGGTTTCTGTACAAATCATCGCCGTGACAGTCTGTGTGTGTCCCAGCTGGCCAGACGCCAGGACAGGCCACCTGACTCTTCAGTGACCAACGAGCCCAGGTCTTTGTTTCTCTTTAAAATTTGGGTTCATCAGAGAGAGAGAGAAAGAGGGGGAGAGGGAGAGAGAGAGGAGGGGGGGATGAGAAATAAACCCCCAGGGGGACAGGCCAGGCCACAATCCCTTTTCCTCCATTCTCCTCTCAGAATTTGGCATACACACACATGCACTGGGGTGTTTTATTTTCTTCTCCTCCTCCTCCTCCTTTTTTGGAGAGGTTTTTGTTTGTTTGTTTGTTTGTTTGTTTCCGTTATAGGGCCCATGCACTCACCAGACAGACAGAGAGAGACAGAGAGACAGAAAGCGAGAAATCACCACCCAGAGGGGATAGTCACGCTGCAATCCCTTCTCCTCTATTCTCCTCTCGGGATCTTGGGCACGCACGGACACACACCCGGCGTGAGTTTTAAGCCACCAGGTCCGGGACGGGAACTGCGGCGTGGGAGTCCGTCGACGTAGCCATTACACTAACTGCTGGTTCCCTTCTTCTTTTTTAAGAGAGAGATTTTTGCTAGGGCATATGTACTCACTGGAGAGACAGAGAGAGGGAGTGAGAAATCACACCACCACCACCCCTAGGGTGACAGCCACACCGCAATCCCTTCTCCTCCATTCTCTCCTAGGGATTTTGGGCACACATGCACATGCATCTGGCACGATTTTCAAGCCACTGGGTCCAGGGCTCAAACTGTGGTTGGCCAAGTGGGAATCCAGTGCCTTAACCACTATGCCATCTGCTGACCCTGGGGTGTGTTTTAAGCTGCTGGATCTGGGACTTGAACCGCACAGTTGGCCATGTGGGATTCAACACCTTCACTACCAAGGTCCTAATCCCATTCTTGGTCCATCTCATTCTTTTTTTTTTTTCTGGAGAGGTTTTTGCTATAGGGCACGTGTGCTCACCAGAAAGCCAGAAAGATAGAGACAGACAGAGAGACAGAAAGCGAGAAATCCACCCCCCAGGGGGGATGGCCACGCCTCAATCCCTTCTCCTCCATTCTCCTCTCAGGATCTTGGGCACGCACACACATGCGCCTGGCATGAGTTTACGCCACCGGGTCTGTCTGGGACGCGAACTGCGGCCGACTACATGGGAGTCTAGCGACATAGCCATTACGCCAACTGCTGGTCCCACTGGTCCTCTCATTCTTGACTGTAACATGAGGAAGTCTCCCGTGGTAAAGGGAGCCGGCTTCATTTACAAGATTCTGAGCTATTTAGGCAGTTGTTAAGCCCTTTTATCCAAGATCATTTGAAATAAAAAACCCAGTCACTCAATTATCCTCCAGGTTCCTACTGTTCACTTTAAGCCTAATTTAAAGTTTCCTTTTCTCCTTGTTTAGCTACTATAGCATTACGGAAAACTCTGAAAACACAGAAAGCGTGATTTACAAATGGAGCGTTTTACACAAGTACAGGCCACATGGATTAGATAGAAACCAGGCCAAACACAAAACAAAGTAAAAAATCCCACAGTTTAAGTCGTGCAATTCTCAGGACTACATGAAAGATATAGCATGGTTGGGGACCAGCAGTTAGCGTAATGGTTATGTCTCTGGAATCCCACGTAGTCGACCGTGGTTCAAGTCCCAGACCCAGTGGCTTAAACTCTCGCCGGGCGTGTGTGCGTGCATGCCCAAGATCTTGAGAGGAGAAGGGAGAAGAAGGGATTGCAGCGTGGCCATCCCCCCTGGGGGGTGATTTCTCGCTTCCTGTCTCTCTGTCTCTCTCTGTCTTTCTGGAGAGTGCACGCGCCCTATTCTGGGGGGTGCCCGCGCCCTTTAGAGAAAACCCCCCAAAAAAAAAAAAAAAAAAAAAAGATATAGCATGGTTTAAAGACCGGCTGTTTGCAATCAGGCAAGGGACAGAAAAGTCGCTGGATTAAGTCCCCAGCTGGCCCTGCAAATGCACCGAATCCCACAGGCCAGATGTTTCTGCCTTCGCTTTCACAGCGAGCCATCCCAGTTAAAAGACAAACAAATCTGCCAACATCTTCATCCCCGGGTTACATGGGTCAAAAGAGGAGGCTGCCAGGCTGAAAGGTAGTAAGCTCTTCAGCAGCCACCGCACACGCCAGGCCCCATCGCAGCCACTCGGGGCGAGGGACGAGTGCAGAGGTGCCTGGCACAGTCCAGCTGTCTTCATATTTCACCACGCCAGCTTGCCTTCTTCCCAGCTGGAGGTGTCTGCTGAGCAACCAGGAGCAGCCCAGGCTCACCGGGAGATGCTGGCTTCGACCCATGGAGGGCCAGGCCGGCTCAGGCTACCCGCGGGCATCAGCTCTC
>NW_006159697.1:389111-399894 GCF_000334495.1 Tupaia belangeri chinensis
GGCTGGCGCCCGCCAAATCTCCCTGAGGGCCTTCTCTATGATCACGTAAGTCCAAGTCTCTCAATCTCTCTCTTCTCTTTTTAAACGTTTTTGCCATAGGACATGTGCATTTGCCAGAGAGAGACAGAGAGAGAGAAGCTGTGAAGTCATCCCCCTCCCCCAGAGCAATGGCTATACCATACTGCCTCCTCCTCCAGTCTCCCTGGGATTTGGGGCACACGTGCACATGCGCCCAGCATGATTTTTCAAGCCTCCAGGTCCGGTACTCAACCCGCAGTCTTCCAGTGTGGGAGTCCGATACTACCTGCTGCCTCTCCCGCCCTAGTCTCGAACACTGTCCTTGTGCCAGGACATTGTACAGCTCTGCTGCCACCTGACTGAAGCCAGGCGGAGAGAGGAGCCTGCCCTGGAGTGCATAGCCGCTCAGACCCCGCCGTCAAGCTGCAAGGGGGAACAAGTGTGGGTGGCACCTCCTGCAAGCTCTGGAATGGCTACAAGGAGGCAGGACGCCCACCCACAAGGACCCAAGCCACTCCACCGCAGCTCTTCTTCAGCTGTGGTTAAAGAAAAAAAAAAAGGGAACCAGCAGTTGGTGTAATGGCTATGTTGCTGGACTCCCACGTAGTCGACCGCAGTTCGCGTCCCAGACCCAGTGGTTTAAAACTCACGCTGGGCGTGTGTGCGTGCGTGCCCAAGATCCCGAGAGGAGAATGGAGGAGAAGGGATTGCGGCGTGGTCATCCCCCCTGGGGGGTGATTTCTCGCTTTCTGTCTCTCTGTCTCTCTGTCTGTCTGGCGAGCGCACGTGCCCTATAGCGAAAACCTCTCAAAAAAAAAAAAACAAAAAACACTACTATCCACATAGTATAAAATCTACCTTGTAACCATGTTTAAATATACAGGTCAGAAGTGTTAACTGTAACTGCATTGTTGTGTAGCAGTTCTCTGGAACTTTTCCGACTTGCAGAATTGAAGCTGTAGTCGTGGGTGAGCCAGTGCTGTGGCAATTAAGGGGGCTGGACTCTACATGGCTGACTGCACACTGAGTTCTGGACCCAGTGGCTGGAGAAACAGGCAGGGTGTGTGTGTGTGTGTGTGTGTGTACGTACCCAAAATCCCAAAAGGATGGAGAGATGGAGGAGAAGGGATTGAGGCATGACCATCCCTCATGGGGGTGCTTTCTCTTTCTCTCTCTGTCTCTCTCCAGCTAGCATGTGCTCCCCTGGCGAGGAGGAGGAGGAGAAAGAGAAGGAGGAGAAGGAGAAGAAAGAGAAGAAGAAGAAATGGGTCCCATTAAACACTAACTCCCCGTTGCCCCTCCCCCAGCAACTAACCGTTCTCTTTTCCGGCTCTAGGAATTTGATGACTCTAAATAGCTCAGATGGGTGAGATCACACAGTATTTTTCCTGTGGTGACTGGCTCGTCTCACGCACAATAATGTCCTCAAGGTTTATCCATATCGTATGATGGCATGTGACAGGATTTCCTTCCTTTTTATGGCTAATAATATTCCACTATAAGGATAGACCACATTTCTCTCTCTCTTATTTTTTAAATATTTATTCATTTATCTATCTATTTATTTCTTGTGATTTTTCAAGCTGCCTGGTCCAGGACTTGAATCACAACTGGCTATGTGGGAATCCACTGCCTTAACCACCATACCACCTGGTGGCCTGACAGGACACATTTCTTTTTCTTTTTTTCTTTTTCTTTTAAGAATTATTTTATTTTATTTATTCATTCATTTATTTTTTTAATTTGACCAGAGAGAGATGAGAAAGAGAGAGAAAAAGCAAACCACCAGGTCCAGGACTTGAACTCTGGTCAGCCATGTGGGAGTGTCCAGCACCTTAACCACCACTCCACTCACTGGTCCCTGACAGGACACATTTCACCTGCCAATGTACAAGCGGGTTGCTTCCTACACCTCTGATTCTTATATACTGTGTGGACACAAAAATAGTCATGACTCAGGAAAGCAGAAAGAACCACCCACAACTTGGCAATGTGTATGCACGTTGACCGAACGAACCACAGAAGAAAGTTTAGACCGGTGACTGAGAAAAATTAGTTTTACCCAAATATCCAATCAATAAATATGGACAGCTACAAGCTGGCCCATAGCTTTCTGGGTAAGGTTGTGAGATCCCATGTGACCGACTTCGGTTTGAATCCCGGTCCCAGAGCTTGAAAAACACACCAGGTGTGGGACCAACAGATGGCATAATGGTTACGTCGCTCAACCCCCATGTAGTCGACTGTGGTTCAAGTCGGGCCCGGTGGTTTAAACTCACACCGGGCGCGTGTGCGTGCATGCCCAAAATCCCGAGAGGAGAATGGAGGAGAAAGGATTGCATCATGGCCATCCCCCCTGGGGGTGATTTCTTCCTTTCTCTCCGTTTCTCTCTGTTTCTCATGCACCTTATAGCAAAAATCTCTCTTAGAAAAGAAAAGAAAAGAAAAGAAAAGAAAAGAAAAGAAAAGAAAAGAAAAGAAAAGAAAAACATACCAGGAGTATGTGTGTTCATGCCCCAACTTCTGACAGGATGGAGAAATGGAGGAGACAGGACTGAAGGATGACACACACACATTGAAGGGTGCTTTCTACCTCTCCCTGTCCCTCTATGGCGAGTGCACCTGTCCTCTGGCAATATATGTGTGTATATGTGTGTGTGTGTGTGTGTGTGTGTGTGTGTGTGTTATTTCCATAAACATGGAGGGAGACAGAGGGAGATGGTCACAAACCGAATTCTGGAAACCAAACTGCTCTCACCGGCAGTACTGATGGAGGGACCGGTCTGCTCTCTGCCGTCGGGTCTCCTGTGCTGCACGAGGACCTCTCCCGGAACCTCGAAGTCGCCCTCTCCCCCGGGCCGTTATAAGCGCAAGTATTTCCAAATCGTACTACACATACCTGGGAGACATACCGCCCCCCCACCTTGGAGAGATGACATACTACTGAGGGCCATGTGGCACATGAAAACAAAACCACGACACTTCCGAAGTCACGCACTCACCTCTTGCCCTATACTGCTGGTTCCTCATGCAGAAAACGGGCAGCCGCCTGCCTCCCACGAAGCCATCTCTGGTCTCCCGCAGCCGTGCCAAAGGCCAGGCTGTTCAGCCAGGTGAGGCGGCTGTGTTTCACAAAGTCCTCCCTTGCCATGCCAAACGGGCCTGGCTGTTCTGGACACCGTCATCCCTGGCCGAACATCACAGGCCTCCAACAATGAGCCTTTTGTCCCTCCTAGAGAGAGTGGGCTTTCTTGCCTCCACAGCTTTGTTTACTGGGTCCTGTCTGCCCCAGCCCCTGGCCAGCTCCCCCATCGCCGACAAGCACACGCTCCGCCTGGCTGGCCGGCGTCCAGCTTAGGAGCCCACACTGGACTCTACCGTCCCCGCCGTGGGGTGAGCTGCCGTCCAGTTGGCCTCTCAGCACCTCGCGTGCCTGCCTCTGCGGCTCCTAACCCTGTTTTGTGTCTGTTTTGCTATAAGGTGCATGCACTCGCCCGAGAGACAGTCAGAGAAACGCTGAGAGGATGACCATGTTGCAACGCCTTCTCTGCCATTCACCCGTCAGGATTTGGGGCACCCAAGCACGTGCACCCGGCATGCTTCTCAAGTCACCAGGTCTGGGACTCAAATCGCTCAGCTGGCCAGATGGGATCTCGTTGACTTGATCCCAACTCTGTCGCCTGGCTGGCCCCTGCTCCTGAGCCTCTGTTACTGCCACCTGCTTATGCTATGTCCCCCACCACCACCACCACCCCCAGCAAGACCAGCATTGCTCTGAGGACAAGACCCAAGCTCGCAAAATCTGCGAGGACACAATAGGTGACGTCTCTGGTGAGGAAAAGAATCAGCAAAGATAAGCTGACTTCCTGTCTAAAATCCCATGACTCTGGGGGGGAGGGGTCCCCCGCAGCCCTGGTCTTTGAGGTTGGTTTCAGAAGTTATCAAGAACGGTCGGGGCAAAGTCCCCGCAGGCAGGCTTCCCGCCAACCGAGGAACACAGATGTGCCCCACTCCTCACCCCGTCCTCACAGATCTGTGGCAAACGAGTCAGTCATCGGACCAGTCCAGGACCTGCCTCGTCGGAGAGGACTGGAATGACTTCATTCTGCAGCGTTCAAAGCGAAAGGGCCATGTGAAAGAACTGATAGGCGATCGTGAGGCAGGAAAAGGAACTGCCGGACGTCAGAACAAAGGGTCCCCGCGTCTCAGGACACGGGCTGTTTATTTTTCATGGACGTTCCCATCCTACCGCTATTTCAATAACGGATTTCAAAGGCCCAGGCTGGCGTCTCTTGATGATTTAATGCCTCCCTGTGCAACAGAAGCCAGGCAGAAGTGCGGTGGGAGCTGCTCAGGAGTAGCTGGACCCCACGCGGCGACCGCGGTGCAAATCCTCAGTCTGGCCAGCCTGCAACACACCAAGCACACACGCAAAGTCCTAGGAGCCAGCAGGTCGGGGGACTGGAGGAATCGGACTGCGGTGGGACCAGACCCCGGAGGAGACTCCTTTTCTCTCTCAACTGTGTGCGCATGTGTTCTACCGGGATGGAGTAAAGGAAAACACTTTGGGAAAATGAGGGTGGGAGGTGGGAGAGTGAGTTGAGGTCGTTTCATCATTCCTTGCAGGGAACTCGGACTCCCAAGCTCTCATCTGTTTTTCCCCAAAAAAATTTTTAGTTGTGTAGAACCAGCAGTTAGTGTAATGACTGCCGCTGAACTCCCACGTAGTCAACCGCAGTTCGAGTCCTGGACACGGCGGCTTAAACTCACGCCAGGTGTATGTGCGTGCATGCCCAAGATCCCGAGAAGAGAATGGAGGAGAAGGGATTGCGGCATGGCCGTGCCCTCCTGGGGGGTGATATCTGGCTTTCTGTCTCTCTGTCTCTGTCTGTCTGTCTGAAGAGTGCATGAACCCTATAGCAAAAACCTCTCCAAAAAAAAAAATTTTTTTTTTAGTTTTGCTATAGGGCACTCTCTCTAGAAAGAGAGAGACAGAGAGAGGGCAAGTAAGAAATCACCCCCCAGGGAAGATGGCCACACCACAATCACTTCTCCTCCGTCCTCCTCTAGGGATTTTGGGTATGCACACATGCCCACCATGATGTCCAAGCTGTCAAGTCTGGGACGTGAACCATGCAGCCAGCCATGTGGGATCCAGCCACCTTAATCTCCATGCCACCCACAGGCCTGTCTTCATCTTTCATAAGGTAAAATATCAATGATCTTGCACGTCAAGGTCAGCCTTCCATCCTGGAAAACCCTTCGCAGCGCTGCCCATCATCAAAGGCCTTGAGGCAGGCAGCGCCTCGCAAGGCCAGGTGGGAACGTGCGAAGCGCCGGCTGTGCACGCACACACGCGTGTCCTCGGGCAGCGGGGCGGCTGACCAGTGTGCTCGGAGGAGCTGGCTATACGGGATGCACAGCCCTCCACACGCAGCCGTGGCCACAGGTGGCAGGGCCATGGCAGGTGGCGGGGGTCCTCCCTTCTGAAGGAGCTGCCACAGCTATGGCTAAGGAACAACCATTCAATTTGTCTACAGCAGCTGAAAACCGGCTTATTGGAGGAATCTCCCCCCTCCTTTTTTTTCTTTTTGGAGAAATTTGTGCTATAGGGCACATGCGCTCACCAGGGAGACAGAGAAACAGAAAGCGAGAAATCACCTCCGAGCGGGGGATGGCCACGCCATAATCCTTACTCCTCCAGTCTCCTGTTGGGATTTTGGGCATGCACGTACATGTACCCAGCGTGATTTTGAAGCCGCCAAGTCTGGGATTCAAACCACAGTCGGCCATGCAGGAGTCCAGCATGTTAACTGTACCACCTGCTGGCCCCAGGGTAATCCCCCTAGGTCCTAAGCTGTCGATCATCCTTGAGCTTTCATAACTAGGTGAGACCCCCCCCCACCCCCAAAATAAAATAAATCAAGGCTGAGGCCCGGAATGTGTAACCACCCACCGGCGTCCTCGGGCGTGGCCACGTCGCAGCCCGCTCTCTGACGTGAGCTCAGTCTCTGCCGTGCCAGGCCCACAGCACCCGTGGGGACTCCACACAGGGCGGACGGTTCGCTCTACGGTCTCTGTTATCTTTTCTTTCTCCCGGACTTGACTCCGATGCTGACTCCACACCCTTCCTTTCTCTCAGAGCTTCGTTCAAGTCCCATGTTCTCCAGGGTCCCTGACTGCACCTTTCAACAGTGACAGTCCCTCCGTCCCCCTATTGCTACAACCAGACCGTGTGCAATGGCCACCAGCCCAGACCTCCCCAGGGTGGAATGCACCATGGGGCCCGGAGCCCTGTGCGCTCTGGTAGAGCAGGGGGCACACAAGCCAGCTGGGGACTTCCGAGGAGAGGACAGCCTTTGTCTCTGCAGCCGACGGGGCAGGGATACCTGCTACTGCCCTCTGCGTGAGTGCCCTTCTGGCCTTGAACAGAGACAGGATGCCTGGGGTTGCTACTGTCACCAGAAGGCCCGACAGGAGCAGAATGGCAGGGCCTGGGAGCTGGGCTGGGCTCAAGCAAGCACCACACCCGAGGAGACTCCTCCCTGGGCTAGGGTTCCGGGCGTCCCCGCAGTGAGGGGAAAATGACCAGCTCAGCCCAAAAAAGGCTGGAGAGTTTTACAATCAGTCGTCATTCATTATAAATCCAAACGACTTCCCTTTTTCTCCTCCTTTTTTGTAGTTGCCCGAGGGTGTGTGTCTCTGCCGGAGAGAGTGAGACGAAGATGGAGAGAGGGGGAAAGGGAAAAACCATAGCACCCACCCACCCATCGCATATGGCCCTGCCGCCACCCCCTTCCTCGCCAAGATGTGCAGCACACGTGCACGCGCACACACACACGCGCGCACACAGCCAACATGTTTTCTTCTGAGAGATTTTTTGCTACAGGGCAAGTATGTTCACTGGAGACACACAGAGAGACAGACAGACAGAAAGCAAGAAAGCAGGTGGATCCCACATGGCCAACTGCCCAGTTCACGTCCCAGACCTGGATGCTGAAAAATCACGTCGGGCACGTGTGCGTGCATGCCCAAAATCCCCAGGGGAAACTGGAGAAGGAGGAATTATAGCATGGCCATCCCTCTGGAGGGTGAGTTCTCACTCTCCCCCCACCCGTCTCTCTGATGGGCACATTCACCCTAGAGCAAAAACAAATCAAAACAAAAACACACATGAAAATTCCTGGGACCAGCAGTTAGCATAAGGGCTATGTCGCTGGACTCCCATGTAGTCGACCATGGTTCGAGTCCTAGACCCGGTGGCTTAAAACTCACGCCGGGCGCATGTACGTGCGTGCCCAAGATCCCGAGAGGAGAATGGAGGAGAAGGGATTGCAGCGTGGCCATCCCCTCTGCGGAGTGATTTCTCGCTTTCTGTCTCTCTGTCTCTCTCTGCCTGGTGAGCGCACACGCTCTATAGCAAAAACCTCTCCAAAAAAAGGAAAAAAAAATCCTTAATTTTCCTGATATAGTCACCCCAGAGCCTGAGCTAAGCGACGTCAGCAGCATTCTGGCTACTGCCTGGGAAGAGGAGGTTTTACCCCTCACCAGGAGAGTAGGATTCGCTCAGGAGCCTACCTCTACTTCCCCCCCACGTTCAAGATCGAATTATTCATCAGTCAAATCCACTGTGTCAAGCACGTGCCGGTTCCCATGGAGAAGAGCTCGCTAAGCCAGGCTGAGTGATGGCGAGACCCTAGTGTCCCACCGCGGGACATCAAGGACCACTTCTTCCTGGGTCAGGGCAGGCTTACATGCACCATGCAAAAGTCTCCAAGTCAAAGTCATTTTTGAGGCTGGTAGCAGCCCCCTGGACTACATCCAATCCTCTTAGGGACAAAATTTGATGCAAAAACTATACATTTATCTGTTCGAGCTGGTGTGAGAATATTTGGAATGTTTATCATCGCATTTACAGCAACTATTTTCTGTGACAGGCTATAAATCCTGACCAAGGACTCTAAAAACAAAGTAAGTGTAATTAACAGTGACAGATTCTGAGAATAGCTAAAATGCCTAACACAGCTGGCAAGAGTTCTTTTTTGTTAAACCATATTTTGATATCCAAGGCACAACCGTCAGAGACAAGGGAATGTTTATGTGTATATGGTTTAAAAATAAATTCTGAGGGACCAGCAGATGACATAATGGTTATGTTGCTGGACTCCCACAGTTGACTATGGTTCAAGTCCCGGACCTAGCAGTTTGAAATTCATACCAGGTGCATGTGCGTGTGTGCCCCAAATCCCAAGAGAATGGAGAAGAGATGGTGGTGTAGCCAACCACCCTGGAGAGTGATTTCTCACTTTCTGCCTCTGTCTCTCTCTGTCTCTCTGGCAAGCTCACACACTCCATAGCAAAAATCTCTCAAAATAAATAAAATTTTAAATATGAGTGGTCAGGAAAGTTATGCATTTTTGCATAGAAAAATATCCCACGGCTTTCCCAATGACCTAACACATGTTCATTTAAAGGAAAAGGTACATTTTCATCATTCTCTTTTTAAAAGGTGCCTCATCTTGCCCAAGGCATTTTTTAACCTGGTTTTGACATGGAACATGGTAAGGTTATGTGCACCATTTTCTCAGAACCAGAATCACTGAAGAGGGCTTTGTGAGAAGGCCTGACTCCCGCATTTCCATGTCTTAGGATCCTTATTAATTTAGTATGCTTGGGACCAGCAGTTAGCGTAATGGCTGTGTCGCTGGACTCGCACGTAGTCGACCGTGGTTCGAGTCCCGGACCCGGTGGCTTAAACTCACGCCGGGCACGTGCCCAAGATCCCAAGAGGAGAATGGAGGAGAAGGGATTGCGGCGTGGCCATCCCCCTGGGGGGTGATTTCTCGCTTTCTATCTCTCTGTCTGTCTCTGTCTGGCGAGCGCACCCGCCCTATAGCAAAAACCTCTTCAAAAAAAGAGAAAAAAAAATTTAGTGTGCTGTTACCGTGTCATCGCAGCTTAGACCTGGTCATCCCCCGAAGCTCGGCCTTCGTTTCTCATTCACTGCCAGCAAAGGCCGTAGACAGTCATCCTGTCTGTCAGCTTCGGCTCCCACCCCGGACAACTGTGGGGCGAGGCGCCAGACAGCCAGCTCTTTCTCAACTCTACAGGAAAGCAAGCTAAAGATGGGAAAAACTCCACCGTGACAGTTCCCACGGGTACGTGACTTCCACCAGGACCGCCGGGGGGGGCTGGCATGAGCAAGCAGCAGGCCGTGAGTGGGAGAAAACGCTGCCAGCACGCTCTCGCATTCGTGAGAGAGAGGCTAGAGCTGATGTGGGCTGCGGTCCCCTACTGCTGTCCACGAGGACAGCCACCCAGCTCAGCCATGGCCGACATTGCTGCGTGGAGGCCACACGGGAGGTCCGCTTTGGCTCCTGGCCCTAAACAGGTTGGCACAGCGGCACACACTCATGGTCCTAGCTGACAGGCCGGGAGGCTGGGGCCAGGGGATCGGGACATGCAACGCTCTGTCAGAAACCAATCACTCTCAGGGCCAGCAGGTGGCATGGTGGTTAGGGTGCTGGATTCCCACATGGCTGACCGCAGTTCAAGTCCCAGACCTGGTGGCTTGATTTCTCACTCCCCCCCACCCCGGTCAAATTAAATAAGTAAATAAACAAAGTGGAATAAAATAATTCTTTAAAACATTAAAAAAGCAATCAGTCACTCTCACCCTCTCTCATGTAAAAATAACTTAAAAAGAGAGCGAGCGTGTGGAGCCATCCACACACCCTCTGCTCCATGAACAAGGTGCCCACGATGGGAGTAGTAGCCAGCTCCCCGGAGAGCCGAAGGGTCCTTCTACACCAGCCAGGGAAGAGGCAAGGGCCATTTCTGCTTTGGCAATGGCACTGGTCAAGTTTCTGAAATTGATTTCATAAAGGAGCCTTTGGGAGAATTTCTAACTTAAATGTAATTATTCCTACTCAAAATGTAATTTGTTTTTACACCATATGCTTTACCACAGAGTTCTCAGAAAGCCAGTGGGGTTAAAAAGTGAAACTGTTCCTTAGGATTTGCAATAGAATACCCACCACGGGATATTTTACTGCAGTGTACCTGGCCCAAAGTAACAACAATATACTAGGTTTAACCCTAAAAATACAATCCACACTGAAAAGCTTTGGGGAGGCCTTGGCATGATGGTTAAGGAGGCTGGATTCCAGGTGGCCAGCTATACAGTTTGAGTTCTGGACCCAAGTGGCCTGGAAAACACACCAGACACGTGTGCATGCATGCCCCAAATCCTAACAGAGTGGAGGAGAAAACGTTGTGGTGTGGCCAACCCCCTGGAGGGTGCTTTCTCGCTTTCTCCCACCCACTGTCTCTGTCCAGGGAGTACGCATGCTCTATACTAAAACTTGCAAAAAAAAAAGTTAAAGCTTGGGAAAATGCTTTCTAACAGAGGCTGTTTTCTGTTTGCTTTTTTGCTTTTGTTTCTTTGTTTTAAAGATGGTCTCTTCTACTCATCTGGGTGGAGGTTACAAGCATAATCTGCTATGAGAAAATGCACCAGTCTAGGGACCAGCAGTTAGTGCCATGGCTATGTCGCTGAACTCACATGCAGTCGACTGCAGTTCAAGCCCCAGACCCGGTGGCTTAAACTCATGCCAGGCGCGTGTGCGTGCGTGACCAAGATCCCAAGAGGAGAATGGAAGAGAAGGGATTGCAGCATGGCCATCCTCCCTGGGGGGTGATTTGTCGCTTTCTGTCTCTCTGTCTCTCTCTGTCTGCCTGGCGAGCACACACGCCCTATAGCAAA
>NW_006159697.1:400087-409128 GCF_000334495.1 Tupaia belangeri chinensis
AAAATGTTTTTAAAAAAAAAAAAAAAAAAAAGAAGAGGGGAACCTGGACACAGACCCGCGGAACTATGTGAAGACGGAGCGGAGACTGAAGCATCTTGAAGCCAAAGAGCACCAGAACCACCAGGAGCTCGAAGAGGCAGGAAAGAGGCCCCTCAGAGCCTCCCACAGGCACGCAGCCCCGTCCGCTCCTGGTGGCCGACTTCGGGCCCTCAGAAGCTGTGCGTCTTGGCTAGGAGATGGTCCAGTTCTATGCTGCTGCTCGGTCTGCGGTACTGTTATACTGGTCCCAGGAAACTAACCCACCCTCCTTTTGTTACAAGCAAGCGGCTAACCCAGGTGAGTGCGGGGACCCACGGCTACAGCCAGCTGAGGGTTCCAAAAGGGAACAGTCCAGGCTATCCCCAGCCCCAGCTCCCTGAGGGTCCACAGCAGCCTCTCACCCATTGCGGGCACACCTGCTGCTCATCGGTGTCACTCCCACGACCTCCCAGAGTCCTGGCGGGTGCACTTGGGTGCCCGGCCCCTCTGTAGAATTCCAGCAGGAAAGAGCGAGGCTCCCTGACACACCACTGGTGCGGGGTCTTCAGACCTAAGAACAGGTTTCTCACTTTTTTTGAAGAGGTTTTTACTACAGGGCATGTGCGCTCGCCAGACAGAGAGAGACAGAGAGATAGAAAGCGAGAAATCACCCCCCAGAGGGGATGGCCATGCTGCAATCCCTTCTCCTCCATTCTCCTCTCAGGATCTTGGGCACGCACGCACACGCATGAGTCCAAGCCACCAGGTCCGGGACTCAAACCACAGTCGGCTACATGGGAGTCCAGCGACATAGCCATTACGCTAACTGCTGGTCCCCACGAAAAGCCTTTCTCCTGAAAAGGATCTAATCAGGACCTGCAGACGGCATCATGGCAACATTGCTGGACTCCCACGTGGCCAACTGTGGTGTAGGTCTCGGCCCTGGAGACTGCAAACTCATGCTGGGTGTGTGTGTGCTGAAAATGCTGAAAGGAGAATGAAGAAGGGATTGTGGCGTGGCCATCCCTCCTTTCTGTCTCTCTGGTAAGCACACACACCCTTCTAGCAAAAATCTCTCAAAAACAAAAAGAAAAGAAAAAAAGAATCTCCAAACCCACTGAGAAGTACACACTCGAAGCTTTAACGTGGCTAACCTTCCTAGATCGTTTCCAACTGCAGGCCAAGGAATGCGGGGTGAGGCGGACACTCCGTCGACCTCGTCCACTGGCAAAAACGAGCATGGGCTGAGGCCAGTGACTGAAGGTTCCAGCTTTTCCCCCAGATATAAACATGCATTAGGAGCAAAGCAGTGCCCCTCTCTGGGCCTGTTTTCTTGTCCGTAAAATGAGCAGCTCAATCCTGTTTGCAAGATCTTTTTTTTTTTTTTTTGAGAGGTTTTTGCTATAGGGCGCGTGCACTCGCCAGACAGGCAAAGAGAGACAGAGAGACAGATATGCCAGAAATCACCCCCCAGGGGGGATGGTCATGCCACAATCCCTTCTCCTCCATTCTCCTCTCGGGATCTGGGGCACGCACGCACATGCGCCCGGCGTGAGTTTTAAGCCACTGGGTCCGGGACACGAACCACAGTCGGCTACGTGGGAGTCCAGCGACATAGCCATTATGCTAACTGCTGGTGCCTTCTCTCGGGATCTTGGGCACACACACACACACACACACACACACACACCCGACGTGAGTTTAAGCCACCGGGTCTGAGACTTGAACTGTAGTTGACTTCATGGGAGTCCAGCAACATAGCCATTATACTAACTGCTGGTCCCGTTTGCAAGATCTTTAAAAAAAAAAAAAATTCTTTCTATTTCTTCCACGAGTGAGAGAGACAGGGAGGTAGCACCCCCAGCAAGATCTTGATGCCATGATTCATGCCAGCCTGAGCCAGCCGCAGACCACGGGCACATACGCCTGGTATGCAGGGAGGTCTCCAGACTTGAACGCTGAACCTTCCTTCCCATATGGGTCAGCCTCCCGGAACATCACGCTTTCCTGCTGGGCCACCATCCAACTCCCTTGAGATCTCTTCTAGCTTTAAACTTTCCGACTGCTGGGTTGTCCAGAAAGTCATGATGCGTTTTTGCAGAGAAAAATACGCCATGACTTTCCTGATGACCTAATGCTATTCTGTAATCACCATTTTTATTGCAGGAAAAACTCGACAGTTTTTAAAACAGCCACCCATGCAAGTTTTGCACTGCTAAGGTGTGCTAGGTGTCTAGGCAAAGGCCGGGTATAAGGAGAGAGAAAGCCTTTGACAACCCAGCTCAAGGCAGATCTTCCAGGGGAACGACAGTAAGAACGGAGCCTTGAACGTTAGGAAACCCAGCCAGGAGGTGCACAGGCCCCAGCGGGAAAACTGCAGGTGCCTGGGGAAACGAGAAGGGACTGTGTTTGCTACCCCTTACACTGCCGAACAGGAGGCAGGGTGGAGGAGGCTTTTTAAAAGCAGAGCATGAGAGAAAAAAACTCCGGCTCATGAAATGTTGCCATGAGCCAAAGCTTCAGCTGCATGTGTGCAAGGAGGCAGCGTCGAGCTGTCTCCCACCGCCGTATACACCTTTCCATGGGCACGGATGTCTCCGGAGTAAGTGAACAGCGAGGTCAGCCAGGAGCCGCGCCCTGCATTACAATACGCCCAGACCAGCTTCAGAGAGACTGCTTTTAGCGAGCACGACCACCCCCTCTCCCCCGGCTGCACTGCAGCGCTCGAAGGGATCAGAACCAGAGAGTGCAGGTCTGTCTCCCGATCCAGTCAACGCCTGGTAGTTCGAACTAGGAGCTGAAGGCAGAAAAGACTTCGGTCACCCCAGGAACATCCTTGGCACAAGTGAAATTCCGGTTTTCGATCAGCAATCGATAAATTGAGTTTTACTACCTCATGCGGTTTGAATTTTTTATTAAATATTTATTTCTTTAATTCCATTTGTTATTACTACTATTTTTAAAATTTTGACCCAAGAGAGACAGAGAGGAAGAGAAAGAGAAAGCGAGAAAGCAAGAAAGCAAGAAAGCAAGCGGCCAGGTCCAGGACTTGAACCGCGTTCGGCCACGTGAGAATCCAGTGCCTTTAACCACCACGCCACCTGCCGGTCCCTGAACTTTTTTTTTTTTTTTTTTTTAATCTTTAAAATAGCAAGGCCCGGTGCGATGACAGGGCAGGAGCTGAAAGGACACGTGGGTCCAAGAGGAAGAACCGGGGCACTGTGACTGAACACGGACTGTGAAAACCTGCACCTTCCCATGTGTCCCCTCGTGTGCCCGGCAGCGTGTGCTCTCCACACGTGTGCTTCACAGGAAAACCCCATACGCACAGGTGAGGAGTCCACCCGTCTCAGCGTCAAGCATGCGCCATTCTGTGTCTGAATGCCAGCCACCAAAACAGTCTCAGCGCAGGGCAAGACTGAGACCCACTGGAGCAAGCCCTCCCTGGGCTTTGCATTTCTTTCTTTCTTTTATTTTTAAAATAATTATTTATTTTTCATTTACTTATTTGTTTTTTATTTTGACCAGAGAGAGAGAGAAAGTGAGAAAGCAAGCCACCAGGTCCAGGACTTGAACCATGGTCAGCCATGTGGGAATGTCCAATGCCTTAACCACCACGCCACCTGCTGGTCCCTGGGCTTTGCATTTCTTCAGTTCCAACTGTGAGCTCCCAAACACACCATGACTCTGAAAAGCACAGGGACCAGCAGTTAGCATAATGGCTATGTCGCTGGACTCCCACATAGTCGACCGCAGTTCAAGTCCTGGACCCGGTGGCTTAAACTCACGCCGGGCGCATGTGTGTGCGTGCCCAAGATCCCGAGAGGAGAATGGAGGAGAAGGGATTGCGGCGTGGCCATCCCCCCTGGGGGGTGATTTCTCGCTTTCTGACTCTATGTCTCTCTCTGTCTATCTGGCGAGCGCATGCGCCCTATAGCAAAAACCTCTCAAAAAAAAAAAAAAAAAAGCACAGGAGTATTTTTTTTTTAAGAATTATTTTATTTAAATTTATTTATTCATTTATTTATTTTAATTTGAGCAGAGACTAAGTGTGAGAGTTTCAGAAAGCAAGTTGCCAGGTCTGGGACTCGAACCGCAGTAGGCCATGTGGGAGTCCAGCACCCTTAACCACCATACCACCCGCCCTATGGCAAAAACCTATGGAGGCTGGAGGATTGCAGCATCGCGTCCATCTCTCTCTCTCTGTCTCTGTCTCTCTCAATGCACAGATTGAGTTTTATTACAACCCCAGAATCCACCGGACCATCCCTGGAGGTTCCAGACAGTAAAGGGAGAGAGGGAAAACCAGCCGCACTCCCAGCAAGAGAGGCAGAGACCCGAGTCCTAGGGGTGTGACAGACAGAAGCGCCAAGGTCCTTCGGCAGGTGAAGAGTACACCACCGCCGGGCAACACAAGGACCCGCTGACCCACGCAGCCTAGAGGCACCTGGGGAGAACCATGCCGAGTGCAGGATCGCGGCTCACGGGAGTTACCTGCAGTCGCCCGAGGAGACGGAATTCTGCAGCGTTAGGGCGCTGACGGGAGTGAGTGAGCACTAAGCTACTGAGAGAGAGCCAGCATCCGGTGTGGCGGTTCTCGACCCCTACCCGGTCAAGGACCGTGACACATAGGAAGTCACCCTCACAGCCCGGCACAGACACAAGGGTAAGCGGGCTGGGGAAGATGGAAGCTAGAAATGGCGGTGTGGAGCGACCAGCAGGTGGTGACGTCACAGGACTCCCACAGAGTCGATTGTGGTTCAAGTCCTGGACCCAGAAATTAAAACTCACGCCGGGCGCATGTGCGGGTCTGCCCAAGGTCCTGAGAGAAGAATGGAGAAGGGATTGTGGCGTGGCCATTCCTCCTGGGAGGTGATTTCTCACTCTCTCTCTGTTTCTGTCTGTGTCTCTGGTGAGCGCACATGCCCTACAGCAAAAATCTCTCTCTTAAAAAAAAAGGGGGTCCAGCAGGTAGCGTGGTGGTTAAGGGCAATGGACTCCCCCACATGGTCGGCCATGGTTCAAGTCCCAGACATGGCGGCTTGTTTTCTCACTCCCCTCCCCCGCCCTGCGCCCTATCTTGCTCTGTCCCATTCTGGTCAAATTAAAATAAATAAATAAATAAAGTTAAATAAAATAATTCTAAAAAAAAAAGTTAAATAAATCTTAAAAAAAAAAAAAAGTCAGTGTGGGTTAAGATCAGAGCGGGCTTCCACCTACGCAACCAATGCAGGAACCAAGGAGCCTCCGACGCTCCGGGCAGCCTAGCCCAGCCCAACCGGAACCCCACAAACCCACCAAGTGTGCAGAGGACAAGGAACACCCAGAGATTGGGGTGTGTGCCTTAAATGTGCCAGAGTCCCATGAAGCACCGTAAGAAGAACCCTCTCAACTCCCCCCAGGAGGGAGGGGAGGAAATCACAGGCAGAGATAGACACAATGTATAGGAGCAAGAGCCCACTCAGGGAATGGCTGAGAAAACTACATTGTAGCACACCCCCTTCACAACACAAGCATCTGTGCCTTGCTACATTACAAGCTCCGATTTGGTTTCCTTTCTAACTCAAGAGAGGACCCTATCTTTTTTTTTTTGGAAAGGTTTTCGCTACAGGGTGCATGCGCTCGCCAGACAGACAGAGAGAGACAGAGAGACAGAAAGCGAGAAATCACCCCCCAGGGGGCATGGTCACGCTGCAATCCCTTCTCCTCCATTCTCCTCTCGGGATCTTGGGCACGCACACACACGCACCCGGCGTAAGTTTTCAGCCACCGGGTCCGGGACGCGAACCGCGGTTGACTACGTGGGAGTCCAGTGACATAGCCATTACGCTAACTGCTGGTTCCCAAGAGAGGACCCTATCTTGTCCGTGGGTGTTATGGTCGCTGTACTGAAATGCGAGCCAGTACTTGGCAAAGCTCCTTGAAATTATTAGCTGGACGTCGGACTATGATCTGGAGGTCTGCTCTGTGTACCCACTCATGCTCCAATCACAAAGGAAGACACATGGGGGTGGGGTACGAAAGACAGGGACACCGGCTTGGGCTGACTGCACAAGGCTCGTGACTGAGAAATGGAAAAAGACACACATCCTGGGGGCCAGCAGATGGTGTAATGGTTACATCGTTGGACTCCCATAGTAGTAGACCATGGTTTGAGTCCTGGATCCGGTGGTTCACACTGGGCATCTGTGCATGCATGCCCAAAATCCTGAGAGGAGAATGGAGGAAAAGGATTGCAGCCTCTTGAGAGGGAGGTGATTTCTTGCTTTCTCTGTCTCTCTGGCAAACACACATGCCCTATAGGAAAAATTCTCTTTAAAAAAAAAAAGAAAAAGAAAGAAAAAGCGATACACTGCAGTTGATGTATACGACTGACTGTCTTCACCCCAGAGCACTAACCCCAAGACCCCGAGCACAGGAGAAAGTGCTTACGGCCCAAACTCACAGCCATGCCTGCACAGCGTAGGAAGTGCACAACAAAAGTGCCGCATCTGTAGGTCTTATCTGAAATCATCACATGGAAAGGTGCGCTTCGCCAGGCCGAGCCATGGAGAAGGGGCCCGAGGAGGAAAGCAGGGCGGGCTACAGAGAGATTCAAGATCAACAGAATGTGGAGACAGACGCGTGCCACCCACATGGGCCACTCCTGCCAGACGACACCTGCTGCCTGTCAAGGCACCGCACTTAGGCACAGAGATGTACGCTCCCATCTCTGGGTTCTCACACGCACCAGGCTTACGGTACTCCCATTCCCGCTACCAAAGGGAGTGACATGCCAGCTCCAGATAGCCAGGCTGAGGACGCTGGGATGGACGGCTAGCCAATGCGCATCCGGGCTACGTTTCACCCCGCCATCTCCAGGGAAATGCGGCAGCAGACTGCAGGCACCGTTAGCTCCTGGAAGACGGAAACGGTGCTGTCTTCGACCAGCATGTTTACCGGAGAGGACGCTCATTTGTACGTATGCTATATATTCAAATTACTTTTTCAAGTCGCTACCAGAGAGCAGGTGTGCTCCCAAAGAGAGGAAAGAGAGGGAGGGAGGAAAAGAGAGAGAGGAAGCCCCTAGTGGGGCGTGATCACGCTGCAATTCCTTCTCTTCCATCTCTCCAGCCTGCCGGTATTTGAGGCACACATGCAGCTTCCTCTAAGACGTGAGCGGTGCCGTCTGCCACGTGGAACCCAGCTGCCTTAACCACTGAGCGATGGCAGGCCCTGGCTGAGTGCTTGTCACCCCTTTGTATTTAAGCTTCCCCTTAGCCCTGGGAGCCATTCCTAAATGTCTTGGAGATTCATGGAAGCTAAAAAATTGACCTAAGAACAGAGCGTTTATCCGTTTATCCGGCTCAGGGGTCGAAGTAACGTGCCTAAGGCCATGTGGCTAATCAGTGGGAGAACAAGGCCTCCTCCTCCTTCCTCGCCTGATAGCCATTTAGCTCTTAGACACTTAGACTCTCAATACATTGCTGACTGAGGTCGGCAGGCAGTGTGGTGGTTAAGGCCCTAGACTCCCATGTGGTCAACCATGGTTCGAGTCCCAGACCTGGTACCTTGAAACTCACACCAGGAGCATGTGCATGCATGGCCAAAATCCGGAAAAGGGACTGGAGGAGAAGGGATTGTGGCGTGGCCATCCTCACTAGGGGGTGGTTTCTCACTTTCTTTCTCCTTCTGTCTGTCTCTGCTTCTCGGATAAGTAGACGTGCCCAATAGCAAAAATCTCTTAAAGTAGGGGCCCGCAGATAGCGTGGTGGTTAAGGTGCTGGACACATCCACGGTTCGAGTCCCGGACCTGAAGGCTTGCTTTCTCACTCTTTCTCTCTCTCTGGTCAAATTAAAATAAATGAATAAATAAAATAAAATAAAATAATAATATATTTTTTTAAATCTCTTAAAGAAAAAAAAAAAAAAGGTGGCTGACTTAACTTTAGTAACATATCAGCATCCACAAGAGATACACCAGACCAGGTGTCCCATCGACCTACCTACCCATGCCCTGGTGACTGTGTAAACACGGATTTGCAAACCCATACAATATTTTCCCACTTTTTTAATCATTTGCCCCAACTCATGGGTAGTATGAACCTCCTTCTAAGTTGTTCAGGCAACTGACAGCTCTCAGAATGCACACGCCACAACACGGTCCTCCTTCCCCCGTCTCCCAGGCAGTGTGCAGGAAGAGAAATGTAGCCTCAGGTGCAGAGGATTAAAGAGAAAATAATCAAAAAATGATCACTTTGGGGCCAACGGGTGGTGTGGTGGTTGAGGTGCTGAACTCCCACATGGCCAATGGCAGTTCAAGTCTGGATTCCCACATGGCTGACTGAGGTTCAAGTCCTGGACCTGGCAGCTTGCTTTCTCGTTTTCTCACTTTCTCTCTCTCTTTCACTCACTCTCACTCTGTCCCTCTCTAGTCAAATTAAAATAAGTAAATATTAAATAAAAATAATAATTCTTTTTTTCAAGGCAGACTGGGACCAGCACTTGGCATAATGGCTATGTTGCTGGACTCCCATGTAGTCGACCGTCGTTCGAGTCCCGGACCTGGTGGCCTAAACTCATACCAGGTATGTGTGCGTGCGTGCCCAAGATCCCGAGAGGAGAATGGAGGAGAAGGGATTGCGTCATGGCCATCCCCCCCCTGAGGGAGTGATTTTACGCTTTCTGTCTCTCTGTCTTTCTCTGTCTCTCTGGTGAGCGCATGTGCCCTATAGCAAAAATCTCCCCCCCCCAAAAAAAAAAAAAAAAAAAAGAAAAGAAAACTGGGCAGACCAAATCTCGTACACCCTGAAGGTCCCTAAAGTAACTGCCCCAACACTGTAATGTACTCGCCCGTCTGTAATAAAAATAAAGGTCCCGGGACCAGCAGATAGCGTAATGGCTATGTTACAGGACTCCCACGTAGTCAACCGCAGTTCACGTCCCAGACCCGGTGGCTTAAAACTCACACCGGGGGAACCAGCAGTTAGCGTAATGGCTATGTCGCTGGACTCCCCCGTAGGCGACCGCAGGTCACGTCCTGG
>NW_006159697.1:409244-412562 GCF_000334495.1 Tupaia belangeri chinensis
CTTTCTGTCTCTATGTCTCTCTCTGTCTGTCTGGCGAGCGCACGCGACGCGCCCTAAAAATCGCTCCAAAAAAAAAAAAACTCACACCGGGCGCATGTGCGTGCATGCCCAGGATCCCAAGAGGAGAATGAAGGAGAAGGGATTGCAGGGTGGCCATCCCCCTTGGGGGGCGATTTCTCGCTTTCTGTCTCTCTGTCTCTCTCTGGCTGGCTGGCGAGCACACGTGCCCTATAGCGAAAGCCTCTCCAAAAAAATAAAAAATAAAGGTCCCATCAATTGAAAGCCAATAGAATCTTATCTCCAACAACTTTCAGGTCCAATTCCTTTCCAACTGGGGCCGAATGTTGTAAGCCTGGGTTGCCAGGCCTATTCTACAAGGAGATTTGTCTGGTTTCACGGATATTGAGCTAAAGCCAATACAAACAGAACAATAAAAACGGTTAACGGCCTTAAGAAACCAAAATGAGAAAAACCAACAGATCAAAGACGCTATTCTGGTGGTTGAATTACCCTTTAAAAGCAGGAAGTTGCCGTGTCTTGGCGTGTAGATTCCAAACTTTCATAACCAAGTGTGCCAGGCATGGAGGGAAATAAAACCCAGAAGCAGCTAGCACAAGTCCCAGTGCTCCACTAAACAGCTGTCAAGTGACTGTGGAGAACAATGAATCTTCTAGAAGGCCAACGCCAGCCACAGAACAGTGAGGAAAGAGTTCAGAGGCACCCCAGAAGCCCAATCTGTGCTCAAGATGGCTAAGCTCCCAGGAAGGACACAAAGGAAGTACAGGAAGGCTATGGTCATTAAAGATTTTCAAAAGGGCTCTTTGAGAAAAAGCAAAGAGGCCCCATGGCGAGACACAGCAGTGGCAGGATACCCTGCAGTGCTGGAGGCCTCATGGAAGATCCGGGCTCGGTTCCTGGGTCTTCCTGTACACGCCAAGTGTGTTCATGCACCCAGGATCCTGGACAGCAGGAGTGCGGGCGGCAGGGAGGCAGCAGGTGGCATGGCGGTTAAGGTGCTGGACTCCCACGTGGCCTACCACAGTTTGTGTCCTAGACCCAGGGGCTTGAAACTCATGCCAGGATGGGACCCTAGACCCAGGGGCTTGAACATCATGCCAGGATGGGACCAGCAGATGGAGTAATGATTACATCACTGGACTCCCACGTTGTCGACTGCGGTTCAAGTCCTGGACACTGTGGTTCAAGTTCACGACCCAGATGCGTGTGCGTGCATGCCCAAAATTCTAAGAGGGGAACGGAAGAGAAGGGACTACGGTGTGGCCATCCCCGTAGGGTGATTTCTTGCTTTCTGTTTCTCTCTGTCTTTCTAGCTAATGCACAAGTGCTATACCAAAAATCTCTCTTAAAAAAAAAAAGAATAAGAAAAAATCACGTTGGGCACATGTGTGTGCATGCTCAAAATCCTGAGAGGAGAAGGGATTGTGGTGTGACCATCCCTGCCAGGGGGTGATTTCTCACTTCCTCTTCTCTGTGTCCCCCTCCCTACCCCCATCCCCACAAGTGCAAGCACGCTATGCAAAAACCTTAAACACACACACACACACACACACACACACACACACATACAAACCCTGAGATTCTTAACAATGAAAGTGAATAACTATTACTTCCACAAGCAATAATATAAATGAATCTCAGAAATGCCATAGAGGCTGGAAAAAGCTAGACACAAAAGAGAATACCCAGCTGATGCCATTTACATAAAATCTAGCCGAGCCTAAGCTAATCAGTGGTGTGACTATCTATCCAAGACAGCCACAACCAGGCCCACCTCGGTGGTGCAGACTGCAGCACATAGGACTGCAGTGCTGGAAGACACGTAGCCGACCACGGGTTGGGATCCAGAGTCCGTCTGAAAACCCAGTGGGGGTCATGTTTGCGGTCACAGGTGCACAAGACCCTGAGGAGCTGGAGGGCTGGGAAAGGGAATGATGTGTGAGCAATGGTCTCCACCATGCCTGCATCCACGCACATGCACACACATGCACATTCGGACAGCCATATCCTTGGAGGGCAGGGTGCCGAAGGTCACCCCTGGGGGGCACGCACTAGAACTACTTATGTTCTAGAACATAAATCGGAATGTCCTATTTGCTGAACTGAGTAGTGGGTTACGTGGCAGAGATGAAGAGACATAGCGGGTCAGAAAGGAGAACACTGACAGAGCAAGTAAGGGCCGGTGTGTCCAGTGGGGAGAGCGGCCCCAGGACTCGAAGTCCCTAGACTCAGAAGACTATCCCCTTCCTCGTCCTTCCCAACGACTAGAGGTGACGAAAGTCTTTGTCTTCCAGGTAGAACGAGAAGGCATACCAGCTGGAAATGACGCCTGCAAACTCAGAAGCGACTGATAGTTCTCACAGCAGAAGTGGAGGGCTACGACCCCTCTTCTGTCAGGTTGACTGGGTGAACCACTCTTCTGTCAGGTTGACTGGGTGAACCTAAACCATTCCAAAACATTCTTTAGCAATTCGGCATCCAGTAAGCTGCCTTATAAAACAAAGTAAGTATCCAAGAAATACTTTTAGAAAAGCAAAAAACAAGGAAAAATGTAAGGGCAGCATATACTTTTGTAGCAGAGCAGACCACACCTGGGGGCCAAACCGGGTTGCCAACTGTTTTAGTCAATAAAGATTTATTGAGACACAGCCGTGCCCATTCATTCACATATGGTCTTTGTCTGCTTTCTACTACAACAGCCACAGAGAGGTGGAGTGGCCAATCAAACCTCAAATATTTAGTGCCTGGCTCTCAACAGAAAATGCTAGCCAACTCCTGCACTAGAGAAACAGATTAACTTACACACCCTGCATCGTAAGATTTTTAATTGATGCTGGTTTTCACTCCGCTGTGGTGCACTGCTCTATGATCTGTTCCGCTTGTTACATGGATTCTCTCATCATTTTCTCCTGAGCCCCACTACCCACGCCGCAGCTTTTAATATCTATTTTACTCTATTTTAGTGCAACCTAGTCCTTTAGCTCCCACTAAGGAGCGAGGATGCTTGGTATCTATTAAGTGGGGACATACAGTATTCGTCTTTCATAGTCTGGGCTATTAGAGTTTGTATCAAATCTTCCAGGTTAACTTATTTTGTGTCAAAACCAACAACAAAAGCCCTAGTAAAGGGGCTAGAAAAGTGATATGGTGATTAAGGTGTGGGCTCCCACACGGCCA
The DNA here is from genome assembly GCF_000334495.1 of Tupaia belangeri chinensis. Lineage (NCBI taxonomy): Eukaryota > Metazoa > Chordata > Mammalia > Scandentia > Tupaiidae > Tupaia > Tupaia belangeri. The sequence continues at coordinate 412,440 of NW_006159697.1, forward strand.
TCCATGGTTCAAGTCTCAGACCCGGTGGCTTGAGAATCACGCCAGGTGCATGTGCATATGTGCCCCAAATCCCAAGAGGAAAATGGAGAAGGGACCATGGCATGGCTATCCCCCCACCCCTGG
>NW_006159697.1:412573-420187 GCF_000334495.1 Tupaia belangeri chinensis
CAGAACAATTATCAAATAGGCACAACAATGCAATATTGAATGTCGAAGATGATGAATATGTTTGTACCTTGATTTGCTTATTCCACACTGTATACATACCGTACCCCCATGAAGAGGTCAATCAAAAACTACAATTAAAAAAATAAATACATATCTGGGGACCAGCAGGTGGCGTGGTGGTTAAGGCGCTGGACACTCCCACATGGCCCACTGCAGTTCGAATACTGGACCTGGTGGCTTGCTTTCTCACCTTCCCCTTCTCTCTCTCTCTCTGGCCAAATTAAAACAATAATAAGAATCAAATTAAAATAAATGAATGAATAAATAAAATTAAATAAATTATTTAAAAAAATAATAAGTACATGTCATTTAAAATGTAAAGGAAGAAGAAAAGATTTGAGATCATGACAAATAACCAGGAACAGATCAATTCACCAAGTAGTTTCAAACACTATTCTCAAGCCTAAAATATTTCTTTTTAGGGTACAGAAGAGCAGAGAATAAAGTAAATAACAGAGCCACAGGACACACTTAGCAAACCCTCCCGGATTGCCATAAATCTGCTAGCACTCGGCAGTACTGATCACTGGTATTCAGGGACAAAGTTTCTTCATCGAAAGACCTTTGGGAAAAAAAGAATTTTTTCTCTAGAGAAATTTCATCATCAAAGAAAATTGTCCAAAGCACAGGGATTGTGAAAAATCCTATTACTTCCTAGAGGAAAGAAAACTTGCAAAAATCAAACTTACAACAGGGCCAGGAAGGAACCAGCAAATGGCATAATGGTTGCTGGACTCTCGTGTAGTCGACCACGGTTCGAGTCCCAGACCCAGCGGCTTAAAACACACCAGGTGCATATGCGTGTGTGTCCAAAATCCCCAGAGAAAGGAGAAGGAACTGTGGGGTGGCCACCCCCACCCCAGGGTGGGTGATCTCTTGCTTTCTCTCTGTTTCTCAAGTGAGTGCATGCACCCTATAGCAAAAATTTCTCAAAAAGAAAAAGGGACCAGCAGGCAGCATGGTGGTTAAGGACACTGGACTTACACATGGCTGTGGTTCGGGTCCTGGACCCGGTGGCTTGCTTTCTTACTTTCCTTCTCTCTCTCTCTCTGTGTCCCTGCCTGGTCAAATTTAAATAAATAAATAGTTAAATAGAATTTTTTAAAGACATGGCCAGGCAGTGGCATAGTAATAATGCAATTAGATCCACATGAGAAAGGTTCTAAGTCTGTGTCCCAGGATAGGATGGACTGTCCCTGAGCATGCCAGGCACATGTGTCCTGTGATCCAAGCTGGCCGAGGCTGGGGGTTAACTGCAGCATGAAAACCCTCTCCTGGGCTAGGGGTTCCTCTCCCTCTGTCATGGAATACATACTAAAACATACAAACATGCCATGTGTGATGAGAATGCTATTTCCCTTTCCTGGTCTTCTTCCCAAAACAATAACCTCTCTACTGTGAGAGAACCATCCGCAAATCCCAGGACAGGAGGGGGGGGCAGCCGACAAGACACCTCCCAGTCCCCTCAGAACAGCCAGTCATCCTGAACAGGGAAAGCCTGTCTCGGCCAAGAAGAGCCTCAGGCAACAGGAAGCAGAAATGTGATGTGGTATCCTCAATGGAATCCTGAAGGTCAGAGGGGAAAGCCCAGGAAATCTGAATCAGGGCTGGGCCTTGGCTAACAATGCATGCTGTTTCGCTGTCCATGACCTGGGCTGACGCACCGCTGTGCCCTCACAGGTCAGCAACGGGGGCGAGCTGCATCTGCACCTTTAGATCTCTGCAGATCTCAAGGTCATCTGTAAGAAAAAGTGCATTAAGCAATGACGACATACTACACTTGCCCTGGCCCTGTAAAGCCAGCCCAACGGGCAACCGGCATGTTCCTCTGTGGCCATCACTGTCCGGCAGCCCCGGGGCCCCTAGGAGGGCTGTCTGTAAACAGCACAGCAGGGCAGAGCACGCTAGCAGAGCACGCTGGACCTGGACGAGGCAGCCCAGTCAGAAGAAAGCATGCGGGAGCTCCAGACAGCTCTGCAGACACATTCCGGCTTTCTCTCCCAGCCCTACCCTCCTCCGCTCCCAGCCAAGACAGACCCCACCCTACAGCCAGGCCAGAGGGCAGGGAAGGGGTAGGGAGAAGGGAGGGAGGGAGGGAGGGAGGGAGAAGCAGACAGAGCCAGAGTGGGACAGCCACAGGCGGATCCAGGGCTCCTGCCCTCACCACCCTGTGGAATGCGAGACAGCATTCCTGAGCAGACCAGACACCCAGCCTGCAGCCTGCCCGGTTTCCCCAGCCTGTCATTTAGTGGGCGAGGAAAAAGGGGAGTCCCCTTGCAAAGTATGAACCACAGACATCTGTGCAAGCACAAAGGTGTTGGCTTCAGGCTCAAGGCAAGAAGTGTGGGGCTGGGGTTGGGGATGCCAAGAGTCACCTTCAACCACGTTCAGGACTTCCTAGTAAATGTCAGCCACTGGGGGTCAGCAGGTGGCGTGGAGTTAAGGTACTGGATCCCGCATGCCTGACTGCACAGTTCGAGCCCCAGACCTGACAGCTTGAAAAACATTCCAGGTATGTCTGCGTGCCCAAAATCCGAAGAGAAGGAAGGGCTATGCAGTATGGCCATCTCTCTGGGGGCTGATTTTGCTCTTTCCTTCTGTCTCTGTCTCTCTCCAGCAAGCGCACATGCACTATAGCAAATTGGGGGGGAGGGGTGGGATGGAAACTCAGGAGGTTATAATTGTAAAATTTACAACCCAGGGACAGCAGTTAGCGTAATGGCTACGTTGCTGGACTCCCATGTAGTCAACCATGGTTCAAGGTCCGGACCCGGTGACTTAAACTCACGCCGGGCGTGTGTGCGTGCGTGCCCAAGATCCCGAGAGGAGAATGGAGGAGAAGGGATTGCGGCGTCGCCATATCCCCACCCCAAGGGCAATTCCTCGCTTTCTGTCTCTCTGTCTTTCCAGTGAGCGCACACGCCCTGTAGCAAAAACATCTCAAAAACACCACCCAGAACATTAATTTAGTAATTTTGCAAATCATCGTAGCACACAGACACTACAGCACACACAGGGAGCATCACTACCAACTACGCAACGTGAAGATGCTGAACGTCAAAATGAAACTCCAGGGCCCACGGCGACAAGCTGTCTGTGATCACTTTTGCACGGAAGTCGGTCCAAACTCCTCTGCTAAAGAGTGCCCAGCAGGCCAGGTGCGACGCAGCTACAGCACAGCTGGACCACGTGGGGAAAGTCCTCCCGGGTCCTCCCTGATCACGGGTCTGGGATCCGGGCCGGCTGAGGGGTGGATTGCAGCAGGGGAACCCCCTTGGGGCTGCCCCTCTCTTTCTCTCTCTCTCTCTCTTTCTGAGAAAACAAATACATAAACTTTTTTAAAAAGTACCTGCAGGGCCGGCAGGTGGTGTGGTGGTTAAGGGCGCTGGACTCCTACATGGCCGTCCTGGACCTGGTGGCTTGCTCTCTCTCTCTCTCGCTCTCTCTCTCTCTCGCTCGCTCGCGCTCTCTCTCTCTCTCTCGTAAAGCTAAATAAAATAATTCCTTTAAAAAAAAAAAAAAAAAAGGGCCTGCAAGATTCTAACCAACAGAGACTCCTCCAGCTGTAGCTGCCTCTGCCGCTGGCCGTGCTGTGTGCCCTCAGGCAGCTGGAAAGGAAGACTAACCTTGAGACTTCAGGGTGTTGTCAGGGTGACAGAAGATGACAAGGAGCACTTCGGGGCTGGCACACAGCAGAGCAAACAATAACTAATAGTAATAACGATAATAATGAAGAGGCCAGCAGGTGGCGTGGTGGGGAAGCTGACAGCAGCTGGAGTCTAGACCTGGCCGCTTGAAAATCATGCCGGGCGCATGTGCGTGTGTGCCCAAAATCTCAAGAGGAGAATGGAGGAGAAGGGACTGTGGCACGGCCACCCTTCCAGAGAGTGATTTCTCATTTTCCCTCTCTCTGTCTCTCTCCCTCTCTCTCTAGTAAATGCATGCACCCTATGGCACAAACCAATAATAATAACAACAATGATAAAAAACGATAAGCTACTGGTATTCAACTACCTCCTCCAATCTCTTCTCTCTCCTATGTTTTCTTTCCTGTCCTAGAAACTTAAGACGGCAAGCCAGCAGGTGGCGTGGTGGTTAAGGGAGCTCAATTTCCACATGGCAGACCACAGTTTGAATCCTGGACCTGACGGCTTGCTTTCTCATTTTCTCTCTCTCTCTTTCTTTTACTCTGTCCCTCTCTGGCCAAATTTACAAAAGTAAGTAAATAAATAAATAAATAAATTTAATTAAAATAGTTTTTCTTTAAAAAAAAGAAATTTAAGGGACCAGCAGTTAGTGTAATGGCTATGTCGCTGAATCCTACGTAGTCGACCGCGGTCCGATTCCCAGACCCGGTGGCTTAAACTCACGCTGGGCGTGTGTGCGTGCCCAAGATCCCGAGAGGGGAATGGAGGAAAAGGGATTGCGGCATGGCCATCCCCCTAGGGGGTGATTTCTCACTTTCTGTCTCTCTGTCTCTCTCTGTCTGGTGAGCGCATGCGCTCTATAGCAAAAACCTCTCCGAAAAAGAAAAGAAATTTAAGATGGCTCAGGTCAGAAACTCTACAAAATTTTTTTCGTCATTTATTACACAAGCCAAAGAGAGACAGCCAATCAAACACAGAGAGGGCAGTTAATAATTCATATAATACATTAATAATATATCATGAATCAGAAAAACCCTTACAAACTTATTATTTTACCATATTAACTGCCATGGAGAATATAAGGAATTCTGAAAGTACAGAACACAAACTTTTCATCTTCAAGTAACCCTAGCTGGAAAAACCAAAGTTTGCAAAGCAAGTTCAACACAGCAGTCACTTGCTTTCTTAGAAACAGTCACTACAGAATAGTTTGACATTAAAACATAAATGACACTATGCAGTGTGTACTGGATGGGAGATCGCATTTTGTGTGTTGTGATGATGCTTAGGGAAGGGATGTAAATTGAGTTACAAAAAAAAAAAGTGTCAGGAAAAAAATATGTGTATCTATTCAATGACTGCAGTAGGATACATAGCCCCAGCTAGGTGCTACTTTATAGGACGTGTCAAGTTAGACTTGTGTTCATGGAAGTGTGTGTGTCACCTGTGTTTGCTATGAGGGTATTTGGATTGATTAGGGTCTTTGGTGATTCAATAAAATGTGGGGGGAACAGTATAGAAACAAACATAGATACCAGAGACAGTGTGGGAGGAGAGTGGGAGATGGCAGAGGGTAAGAGATAGGGAATCAAGGATGGGGGGGGAAAGCTAAGCATACAGAAAACAAGAAATGGAAGATCACCTGCTGACAATAACATGTTTGTTGATGTGCTTGATTGAGACAATATACAGTGTACTCTGGATGGAAAATCTCATTTTGTATGTTGTAATGATGTACAGTGAATGAATGCAAATAAATAAATTAAAATTAAAAAAAAAGTAATTGCCAGCCCCCCCAAAAAAAAAAACATAAATGAGAAAAATAATTCAACCATTTTCCACATCCAAAAGACAAAATCTGATACACTTTCGATCCTTTTTCCTCTTTCTACGGCGCAGTTTTACATGACATTACAAGCAGCTGCCCTGCTATAAACTCCTCGTAAACAGCAGCTTGAATTGGCATCAAATATTCTATGATCTGAATAACTTCAGAGAGTTCTCCATCTGTTTTCACTTAGCAACTGTGAAGATAGCAGCAGCAACAGATTTTAACCCTAAGGTGAAAGTTTTTGTTCTATCATATATGGTCACAAGAATTTAAGAAAAGAACCAGCAGGTGGTATGATGGTTAGGGTAGCTGGATTCTCACACGGCTGGCAGTAGTTCGAGTCTTGGACCCGGCAGCTTGAAACTCACACCAGGCATGTGTGCGTGCATACTCAAAATTCCAGGAGGAGAATGGAGAAGGGACTGCGGCACAGTTCTCACTTTCCCTCTCTACGTCTCTGTCTCCTCTCTGGCAAGTACACACGACCTAAGGCAAAACCTTAAAATAAAAAAAGAAATTTAAAAAGAGAGAGACAAGAACCAACTATACACGAGTTCAATTTCAGTCTTTCTGTGTCACGAGACATCCTCTAAGTGCGTAACATAGACGCTTAGTTGGTTAAAGGTAATAATGTGGGGGCCGGCAGGTGGAATGGTGGTTGAGGCGCTGGACTCCCATGTGGCCAATCACAGTTCAAATCCCAGACCTGGTGGCTTGCTTTCCCACTTTCCCTCTCTCTCTCTCTCTCTCTCTCTCTCTGATCAAATTTTTAAAATAAAATACAATACATAAGTCTTTTTTTAAAAAAGGCAAACAGATCATGTAGCAGGAGACCTAGAAACAGTGCATTGGGAGGAAGTGCTCGGTTCTGTCTTTCCAAATCAACAGGCACCCTAATCACCCAGAAACTTTCGTCTTCCTGCCGGCGAGGGGGTGAAGGTCTCCAGTGAGCGCCTACTGTAGGAGACAGACCCTGTCTACACCCGAGAAGGACTGGAGGTTGAAGTTACGAGTGCCATGGCGTTGGAAGTGAACTCAAGAATCGGACAGGACTGGAGCACTCTCCCTCATCCGGTGGCTTAAACTCACGCGGGGCGCGAGTGCGTGCGTGCCCAAGATCCCGAGAGGAGAATGGATTGTGGTGTGGCCATCCCCCCTGGGTGGTGATTTCTCGCTTTCTGTCTCTCTGTCTCTCTCTGTCTGGCGAGCGCATGTGCCCTATAGCAGAAACCTCTCCAAAAATAATAATAATAATTAATACCGGAGTGACCTGGGTGCACTCAATGAAGTCCAGACTCCAACAGCGAGAGCCACCTGGTGAAACTTCAGTCAAGGAAACGACACGGCTCTTCCCACACCCAGGTCTGTCTGGCTTCCGATTTCCTCGGGAGAGATTAGAAGCTGCATCCGTGTAGATCACTCCCCTTGGATCACTGCCCTCCTCGTGCAGAGGGGGATACCTCAGGCCATTCGGTTCTGGAGAATGCACCTGCTCTCTCTGAACAGCTCATGCAAACGTTTGCCCCACACTAAACTGAAGTGTGAGGGGGAGGCTATCTTAAAATTCTCTCTTTTTTAAAAATGTGTTTCTTGGGACCAGCAGGTGGCGTAGCGGTTAAGGTGCTGGACGCTCCCACATGGCCAACTGTGGTTCGAGTCCCGGGCCTGTGGCTTACTTTCTCTCTCTCTGTCTCTCTCTCTCTGGTCAAATAAAAATAAATGAATGAATAAATAAAATGATTCTTTTTTTAAAAAAGCGTTTCTTTTTTTGCTAGTTCCTGTTCATTTGGTGACTGGAGGGCGTAGCTTTGCAAAGTGACAAAGGCTATTCCTGGGGGGAGTTCCTGCCATCCAGACACCTTCCTGCCAGTTACTGTAACTCCCTCCTCCCTATCAGTCAGACTTGATCTGTGCCAGGGGTTGCCAACCCCCAGGCTCCCTTGGAGTCTCAGACGCCAGAATCCAACACACCCCGGCAGGGACTGCAGTCACCATGCTGGCCACGGCCCTGCCCCAGCCCGGCTTTTTAACTGAGACTCAGCTGTGCTCAGTGCTCCTCCTCCCCAAGGAAGTGTC
>NW_006159697.1:420648-427287 GCF_000334495.1 Tupaia belangeri chinensis
AAGCGCATGTGCCCTATAGAAAAAACCTCTCCAAAAAAAAAAAAGATGAGGTGTCCTGCCTGCCCCGGGAGGACTTGGGGTGCAGGGGGAATCCCTGGGGGGAGCTGAGGCACAGGCAGGGTGGGGCAGCACCAGGACAAAGCAGAAAAGCAGCTGGCACATCACCAGGCAGCAGGTGTCGGACCACCTCGTGCGTCACCTCTGCCTGACTGAAGGAAGCAGCAAGGGGACAAGGGCTCCGTCCCGGGGCGCACCCACCGCCGGCTCCAGCACCAAGGCCTCTCTGGAAACAGCGCTGTCCCCAAGTTCCTACACAGGGCGACCCGTCCAGGGGCAGGGCGGGACATGTGCACGCCACACGCTTTATCCGCAGAGAGACCGCACAGAGCTGACGCCTCCACAGGCCTCCGCCGGCCGTGGGGCCCGATTACTGAAGCCGGGGATTTTTCTCCACATGACAAGAATTGCGAGTTCCTTCCTGAGGTCGGAGAGAGGCGGCACGAAACACATTTTTCACATATTTGGTTTATTAGATTTCTCTAACAATCCTATGACATACGAAAACAAAACTCATGCCCGTCCACTCGCGGATACACCATGGGCGGCGTCCCCCAAGCCACGGTGCTCGTCCTCCCAGAGCCCGGGCAACGTCCCCCGGGTGCCCGCAGCAGGTGGAGAGCCACCGGAGCAGCTAGCTCAAGACGGCACGGGAAAGCACCGGAAGGGAGCAGGCGGAGAGTCGGTGGGCAAAACGCGGTCTACCCACACGGCGGGCCAGGGAGGAAGCACTGCCGCCACCTGTAAAATATGGAGGCCTGCCAGCGTCCTGCGTGCTGAGCGGCCCACGCCGTGGTCACGGCCATGCGACTCCCTCCACGAAGGCCCAGGGCAGGCGGGTCCACACACGCACGGGGGAGAATCCCAGTGGCTGGGGCTGGGGTGGAAACGGGGTGCCTGGTGGGTCCCGATGTTCTAAAGTCGGATGGTGGTGAGGAGGGTTTACTAAGTGACATGAGGACACCTCCCTAAAGCTGCAAAAGGGAAAAGAGGAAGGGGGAAGAGCAAGAGGCTGTGGACAGACCGTGGCTGCCCGAGGACGAGGACGGTGGCGGAGTCAGGGAAGAGGAAAGACACGTCTCCGGGACGCACAAGGCGAGGCCGTCAGCCTGCGGTGGAGAGGCCAGGTCCACCACCCTGCCCCAGCTCGACTCCTCCAGCCCTGCAAGCTGCTGCTGCGGCCAGGGAGAAACGCCTCCAAGCTGAGGCTTCCAGGCTGGCTCTGCAGCGGGGTTCTCTCCTCCTGGCTGGGAGAGGCCTGGGAAACTCCAGACCCAGGCAGCCTTGCTCAGCAAAGCCCTGTGTTTATTCTCCAAACAAGAATCCCTGTCCGGGAGGAAGGGTGGAGCAGGGTGGGCTTTTCCACCCACCCGGTCCCCTAGGGCAGGGCTAGCCTCTTCGAAAGGCGGGGAAAGCGGGGAACGAGTTCTGTTTTCTAAAACCAACCTTCTAGTAGAAGACGCTTGCACTAGAAGTCACAGTGGCTCTTTGGGGTATATGAAAGGAATGCAGGGACCCGGCTTTTCTTGTCCATTTGGCTCTCTGCAGTCCTGGGAAGACAGCAGAAAGGTCGTGGTCCTATTGGCTGAAAACCTAGCGTGACGCCCAATCACAGTCTGAATGTCCGGATGAAGCTGCTGCTGGTCTTCCTCCGAACGGCAAAGCTTCAAGTGCTAACCTGCTGGGAGCCCAGGCCGGGAGCACAACAGTTAAGCACTGTGCGGAGGGAGCCGGATCCCACGTGGCCAACCAGGATGTGAATAATCTTGGCCCTGGTGGCTCGAGAAATGCACCAGGTGCGTGTGTGTGCGTGCCCCAAATCCTGAAACGGTGGGAAGCGGGGAAGAAAGGACTGCAGCATGACCAGTCCCACTGGGGTGTGCTTACTCTGTCCCTGCACCTGCATGTGCGTGTGCCCTCCGGCAAAAAAATACCTGGGGGTGGCGGCTGGGGGTTAGGAGGCAGGAAGATAGCGAGCGAATGGGGGGTGAGAAAGAGAGACAGAGAGAGAAAGAGACAGAGAGAGAGAAGACAGAGTCCTACAGATTCCCATTATTGCTTTGGCCTGGGGCCAGGTCATGGCTCAGTAGTGACGCAACTGTATCCATCACATGAGAAGGGTCCTCGGTTCACGTCCTGGGACCTCCCTAACACCCAGGGAACACACACACACACACATGCATGAGCCAGGCCAGCTGAAACTGGGGGGTATCAAGGCCCATACCCTGCACACAGCAAGACCAGCTCTCTGTTCAGAGTGCCCTATTCCCTTTTGGAAGAAATGAATAAACATTTAAAAAACAGAAAAGAGGGGCCAGCAGGTAGCATGGCGACTGAGGATGCTGGACTCCCACACAGCTGACTGCGGTTCAAGTCCTGGACCTGGCAGCTTGCTTTGTCACTTTCCCTCTCTCTGTCCTTTGGTGATCACATTAAAATAAATAAATAAATAAGTGCTGAATCAAATAATTCTTTAAGAAATAAAAAAAAAAAAAGAAAAGAAAAGAAAGGCAACCTGGCACATCCACACTCACATATACTTAACCGTGTGGACTTCTGGTCCCCTCAGGAATCACAAAGGTAGGACCTTTGTCAGAGCAGGACAAATTCCTGGGTTCCCAGTTTAGAAATGAAAACATGAGGTCACTGTATTTACAGTAAACAGCCTCGGTACTGGTTTTTTCCATGGTGAGCTGTTTTCAGGGGTAACACAGTCAAGCCTACTTTGCATGGAGATAAAATCCGGTCTGAGATGCAGAGATGACCTTGACTATAACACTAGGGACCAGCAGTCCAGGGGGGTGATTTCTTGCTTTCTGTCTTTCGGTCTCTCTGTCTCTCCCACAAGTACAAGTGCCCTACAGCAAAAATCTCTCTTAAAAAAAAAAAGTAAAGATTAAATAATTCTTTAAAAATATTTAAAAACAAAAATGAAAAGAATATCTAAGAGTTGCTGAGGGATTAGATGGGAACCTTTATGCCCTACGCTTAGCGGAGAATCGGCTACAGTAAGAACTGCTGAGTGTCCTCATTTAGATGACAATATCGCTGGGACACTGTTTAGGATCAACTGAGGGCAGCGGAAAAGCTGACCAGCAGTCTAGGGGAGAGAGGAAGAGGCCTAAGGAGGGAGGGGGAGAAACGGCCAGTTTTATTTTTTTAGTTACTTAAAACATAAATTTCACTCCATAGAACTGGGTCGTCAGGAGTCATGACACATTCTGCATAGAAGAATACATCATGACTCTCCCAATGACCTATTAACATCATTTCTAAAAACCAAACTTTACCCCTATAATTCTGCATTGTCAATTTACAAATTGCTAAATGGAAAAGGAAAAGTATTAATAAAGAGACTCTAAGAAACTAAGTCTGGGGAACCAGCAGTTGGCGTAATGGCTATGTCGCTGGACTCCCACGTAGTCGACCGTGGTTCAAGTCCCGGACCTGGTGGCTTAAAACTCACGCCGGGTGCGTGTGCGTGCGTGCCCAAGATCCCGAGAGGAGAATGGAGGAGAAGGGATTACGGTGTGGCCATCCCCCCTGGGGGTTGATCTCTCGCTTTCTGTCTCTCTGTCTCTGTCTGGCTGGCGAGCACACGCACCCTATAGCAAAAACCTCCCAAAAAAAGAATTAAAAAAAAAACAAACTAAGTCTGAATTAATTTTGCATGACTCTCTGAGAGCCCAGGCTGGAACGTCCACTGATTTTTACCAACATCAGGTGGTGTGGGGGCTGAGGCGCTAGACTCCCACATGGCTGACCTCCGTATGAGTCCCAGACCTGGCTGCTTGCTTTCCCACTTTCTCCACTCTCACTCTCTCTGGTCAAATTAAAATAGTAACACCAGGGACCAGCAGATAACGTAATAGTTACACCGCTGGACTCTCATGTAGTCGACTGCGATTTGAGTCCCAGACCTGGCAACTTGAAACTCACACCAAGCTCATGTACGTGCGTGCCCAAAATCCCAAGAGAAGATTTTGGAGGAGAAGGGACTGCAGCATGGCCAACCCCGCTTGGAGGTGATATCTTGCTTTTTGTCTCCCTGTCTCTCCAGTGAATGCATATGCCGTGTAGCAAAAATCTCTCTCTCTAAAAAAAAAAACTGTAATAACAAATCAAATTAAATATTTTTGAAAGAAAAGAATTTTAAAAAGAAGTGATATATAACTGCACCATTTATAGTCACTATTCTTAAAGTAACAGCCCCCAAAGAACCCTGCCCTAGGCACCCTGGCTGTGCCCAGACATCACCCTGCCATAAACAGCTGTGTCACCAGACACGTGTGCTATATGGACTGTAGACTTTCTTCCATCACAGGAAAGGCAGGGCCACCCCACTGCAAGCCCCTCCTTGCTGAAGATGGGTCCCTGGCACACTGCAAAAGCCAGTGGGAGCCTGTGCACAGGCCAGCCTGTGGGTCAGTGTGGCAAGGCCTGTGAATCACAGAGCTGGCATGTCAAACACTGAAGTGTGTGCAGAGTAATGGGGGCCAGGCTGTCCCTGTTCTGAGCCAGCTTGTCTGACGCCACTGCCTTGCGGGTCTGTGGTAATACGGAGGGCCACCTGGCACGGACTCCTTTTTGTCTGCCAGCTTAGGCCTTCCTCTTGAGGAAGCCACCTGTCCCCGATACCATTTCCCAGTACCGCCCCTGGCGCATGCCGACACACGGGCTGGGGACCACAGTCCCCACGCAAAGCCACGGGTCTAGAACTGCAGTGCCCGGCTTGGCCTGACCAACCTGCACTGAGCTGCACTGAGCACTGTGGGGGGCCGTCCTGTACACTAGGATATCCGGAAGTGCCCCTGGTCCCTACCCACTGGGTGCCAGCAGCACCCCCTCTCCTCAGGACAACCCAGAATACCTCCAGACGTTGCTAGACGTCTTGGGGGCAAAATCACTCCCATTTGCAAACCACCAGCTACATGACAACCTCTGTAAGACTTGACTGGGAGTAATTCAAATTCTTTTAGTTTGCTAGAGGGGATGTGCACTCACCAGAGAGACAGAGAGAGAGACAGAGAGAACACCCCACTCCGGGGGGGATGGCCACGCCACAGTCTGACTCCATTCTCCTCTTGGGATTTGGGGGCACACAGTCACCTGGCATGATTTCCAGGTTGCCAGGCCTGGGACGTGAACCACACATTTGGCCATCTGGGATCCAGTCACCTTCGCCTCCATGCCACCTGCTAGCCCTCAGATTCCCTTTGTGAGAAACTGCGGGTCTGCAGCACACAGCTTAGAGCATCTGCGGCCACCACGCAAAGCCCAGTCGGTGGAAAACGTGCGAGAGAATTCAGCCAGCAAAACGGAGCTGACGCGATCCTGAGGGGGCCCCCAGCGTTTATACGAGCCCCTCTCCCTCGCTGTGAATGACGCACTGCTGAGACATGCCACCTCGGGGAGGCCACCAAGTTCCTTGCCACCAACACGGCTCTGAGACACACACGTGTTCCTGTGTCCCCGCTTCAATGCTCAGTGCCTTGTAACTAAGTGAGGTCCCTAATGATGACGTCTGAGGGAGGAGGAGGAGGCTAAAGGTGGGTCCAGTGATTCACGGCAGAATCAGAAGCAAAATAATTAGTAGGGCTAGCTCGGTGGCACAGCAGTGACACGCTGCTCCAGTGGGGCCGGATCCATGTGGAAGGTCAAGGGTCGGGTCCCCTGGGTGACCTGGAAATGTGGGCCCGTGATTCTGCTCAATGAGAAGACTGGAAGTGGAAGGTAATTAGCACTGTGAGAGATGCTGACGAGGGTCTCTTTCTCTCTCAGCAAGTAAGAAAGAGAAGAGGGGGAAGGGGAGGAATGGCTCATAACAGAATGCCCGCCCCACAGTGAGGTCAATCCCATTGCCAAATGAGCATGCTCAGACACACGAGGATGCAGGGACCTAAGGACAGTTTTCTGCAAGGGTGCAGCTTTTTTTTTTTTTTCAAAGAATGATTTGTGTATTTATTATTATTATTATTATTATTATTATTTGATTTGACCAGAGAGAGAAAAAGGAAAAGTGAGAAAGCAAGCCGCCAGGTCCGGGACTTGAACTGCAGTCGGCCATGTGGGAGTCGGGCACCTTAACCACTGCACGGCCTGCCGGCCCCAAGGGTGCAGCTTTTTCAGGTGCGTCATCCCTCGTACACAGAGCTCTAAGGGGTCCTCACGGTTCTCTTCTGCCAGAATGATACCAGAAACATGTGCCAGTAAGCAGAAGAGAAACGTTCCCTCCCACACTGGCAACTTCCTTATCCCATCGCTGCCATTTCACGGACACAGGAAAGCCTCTGCATCTGGCTACGTTCTGCTTCGGAAACCAAGACAAGTCAGTCCTTCCCTGCTTCCTCTGACCATTGTGAAGTGGATTTCTACAACCACCACAATGCAAAATAGGAGCCATCAGATAGCTGACCTTGGGACCTTGGCCAGAAATATACTGGGTAGACCAGCAAGCCAGGGGGCATCAGAGAAGCTGGCGCAGAACAGGGACATCCTGCCCTCCATTACTCCACGCACGCTCTGACGAAAGAGCCCAGTGATTCACAGCCCCGCCAGACACACGGCCCACAGGCTGGCCCG
>NW_006159697.1:442411-458569 GCF_000334495.1 Tupaia belangeri chinensis
AGTGTGTGCAGAGTAATGGGGGCCAGGCTGTCCCTGTTCTGAGCCAGCTTGTCTGACGCCACTGCCTTGCGGGTCTGTGGTAATACGGAGGGCCACCTGGCACGGACTCCTTTTTGTCTGCCAGCTTAGGCCTTCCTCTTGAGGAAGCCACCTGTCCCCGATACCATTTCCCAGTACCGCCCCTGGCGCATGCCGACACACGGGCTGGGGACCACAGTCCCCACGCAAAGCCACGGGTCTAGAACTGCAGTGCCCGGCTTGGCCTGACCAACCTGCACTGAGCTGCACTGAGCACTGTGGGGGGCCGTCCTGTACACTAGGATATCCGGAAGTGCCCCTGGTCCCTACCCACTGGGTGCCAGCAGCACCCCCTCTCCTCAGGACAACCCAGAATACCTCCAGACGTTGCTAGACGTCTTGGGGGCAAAATCACTCCCATTTGCAAACCACCAGCTACATGACAACCTCTGTAAGACTTGACTGGGAGTAATTCAAATTCTTTTAGTTTGCTAGAGGGGATGTGCACTCACCAGAGAGACAGAGAGAGAGACAGAGAGAACACCCCACTCCGGGGGGAATGGCCACGCCACAGTCTGACTCCATTCTCCTCTTGGGATTTGGGGGCACACAGTCACCCGGCATGATTTCCAGGTTGCCAGGCCTGGGACGTGAACCACACATTTGGCCATCTGGGATCCAGTCACCTTCGCCTCCATGCCACCTGCTAGCCCTCAGATTCCCTTTGTGAGAAACTGCGGGTCTGCAGCACACAGCTTAGAGCATCTGCGGCCACCACGCAAAGCCCAGTCGGTGGAAAACGTGCGAGAGAATTCAGCCAGCAAAACGGAGCTGACGCGATCCTGAGGGGGCCCCCAGCGTTTATACGAGCCCCTCTCCCTCGCTGTGAATGACGCACTGCTGAGACATGCCACCTCGGGGAGGCCACCAAGTTCCTTGCCACCAACACGGCTCTGCGACACACACGTGTTCCTGTGTCCCCGCTTCAATGCTCAGTGCCTTGTAACTAAGTGAGGTCCCTAATGATGACGTCTGAGGGAGGAGGAGGAGGCTAAAGGTGGGTCCAGTGATTCACGGCAGAATCAGAAGCAAAATAATTAGTAGGGCTAGCTCGGTGGCACAGCAGTGACACGCTGCTCCAGTGGGGCCGGATCCATGTGGAAGGTCGAGGGTCGGGTCCCCTGGGTGACCTGGAAACGTGGGTACATGTGCCCGTGATTCTGCTCAATGAGAAGACTGGAAGTGGAAGGTAATTAGCACTGTGAGAGATGCTGACGAGGGTCTCTTTCTCTCTCAGCAAGTAAGAAAGAGAAGAGGGGGAAGGGGAGGCATGGCTCATAACAGAATGCCCGCCCCGCAGTGAGGTCAATCCCATTGCCAAATGAGCATGCTCAGACACACGAGGATGCAGGGACCTAAGGACAGTTTTCTGCAAGGGTGCAGCTTTTTTTTTTTTTTCAAAGAATGATTTGTGTATTTATTATTATTATTATTATTATTATTATTTGATTTGACCAGAGAGAGAAAAAGGAAAAGTGAGAAAGCAAGCCGCCAGGTCCGGGACTTGAACTGCAGTCGGCCATGTGGGAGTCGGGCACCTTAACCACTGCACGGCCTGCCGGCCCCAAGGGTGCAGCTTTTTCAGGTGCGTCATCCCTCGTACACAGAGCTCTAAGGGGTCCTCACGGTTCTCTTCTGCCAGAATGATACCAGAAACATGTGCCAGTAAGCAGAAGAGAAACGTTCCCTCCCACACTGGCAACTTCCTTATCCCATCGCTGCCATTTCACGGACACAGGAAAGCCTCTGCATCTGGCTACGTTCTGCTTCGGAAACCAAGACAAGTCAGTCCTTCCCTGCTTCCTCTGACCATTGTGAAGTGGATTTCTACAACCACCACAATGCAAAATAGGAGCCATCAGATAGCTGACCTTGGGACCTTGGCCAGAAATATACTGGGTAGACCAGCAAGCCAGGGGGCATCAGAGAAGCTGGCGCAGAACAGGGACATCCTGCCCTCCATTACTCCACGCACGCTCTGACGAAAGAGCCCAGTGATTCACAGCCCCGCCAGACACACGGCCCACAGGCTGGCCCGTACGCAGGCTCCGCAGGCTTCTGCAGAGTGTCTGGGAGTTTCCAGTCACTCTAGCTGTGTCTGCTCCCTCTGCTACCTTCTGAAGACAGTTTTCTAACTACGGAGACTGCTTGTGCCACCTGGGCACATGCACGTTAGTTAAAGGGAGCCAAACCATGATCCTACAAGACTTATCTAGGCATGTACTCGGGTAGAGCGTCCTAAACCCTGCAAGGCCAGTCTTCTTCCCACTCTCCAACCTAGCATGCTCCCGGAGAAGTACCAAGTGCACAGCAAGGAAGGATGCGTGCTGTAGAGGGAGAGCTCAGGGCTGGGAGGCTGTGGCCCTGTTACATCCCACACCAGAACTGAGCCCCAGCTGATGGTCCTCTGGCCATCGCCCCTCCGCGGGCACGCCAAGGGCTCCCTGCCTCAGCATGCGCAGCCCCAGCCCTGCATGGTCTGAGGGGATGACCAAGGCCACCCTGCTTCTTCAAAGACCAAACCCTTATAAACACCAGGAAACTGGAAAAGCAAACCTCAGTTCGAAGGGGCGCGCACACAGGAAGGCAGGGCAGAGACCACAGGTCAAGTGCACACAGCTTGCAGTCTAGATACGGCTTCCTCAGCTGGCGCAACAGCTCTGAGGCCAAGGGAAGGATGACATAGTGAAGGCAATCTGAGGACAGCAGTGGCTCCTTTCTAAAAATATTTATTTAATTTCATTAGTTGTTGTCATTTTTACATTTGACCAGAGAGAGAGAGAAAGGGAATGTGAGAAAGCCAGCTGCCAGGTCTGGGACTCGAACTTGGTCGGCCATGTGGGAATCCAGTGCCTTTCAGCACCACGCCACCTGCCGGTCCCCATAGCAGTAGCTCTTAGCGAACATGTGTGATAGATTGAATATTGTGTACAACCCTTCAGTCCTCTGTTGAAATTTTGATCACCATGGTAACAGTATTAAGAGGGGGGGGGACCAGCAGGTGGCGTGGTGGTTAAGGCGCTGGACATTCCCACATGGCTGACCGTGGCTCAAGTCCTGGACCTGGTGGCTTGCTTTCTCACTTTCTCTCTCTCTCTGGTCAAAATAAACTAAGTAAATAAATACATAAAATTAAAAATAAATCATTCTTTAAAAACAAAAAAGAGGTGGGGCCTTTAAAAAGGATTTGGATATGAGAGTGGCGAGGCAGTCCATGGCCCGATGGTTAAGGCTGCTCAGTTCCACTGGCCGATGGTGCAGTTTGAGGCCCAGACTGAGCAGCTTGAAAAAACTTGCCCAAGGTGTGTGGGTGCATGCCCCAAATCCCGAAGGGAGGTAGAAGGGAGGAGGGACTGCAGGAAGACCATCCCCACTGGGGGCACATTCTCACTTTTTCTGTCTCTGTCTCTAACTGGTGAGTGCAAGTGTCCTCAGCAGACTAAAACTAGTGATACTGGGACCAGCAGGTGGCATGGTGGTTAAGGTGGCTGGATTCCCACATGGCTGACTGCGGTTCGAGTGCCGGACCTGGCAGCTTGCCTTTTCACTTGCATCTGCTCAACTTCAGAAAAATAAAATAATAACAATGAGTAAAATTAAAAAAAAAAAAAAAGAAAACTAGTGATATGCATAATAAAGAACATGGGGAAACAGCAGATGGCATAGTGGGTAAGGCACTGGGCGCTCCCACATGGCCAACCATGGTTCAAGTCCCAGACCTGGTGGCTTGCTTTCTCACACTCCCTCTCTCTATTCTAATTAAATGAACAAATAAATAAATTTAAAAAAAAAAAAGAAAGAAAGAAAAAGGAAGAGAGAGAGAAAGAGAGAGAGGGAAAGAAAGAACACAGTGGTAGAGCCCTAGGAATGGGGCGAGTGCCCTTATAGATGAGACCCCAGAGGGACCTAGCCCTTTCCATCCTATGGGGACTCAGAAGGTCTGTCTATAAACCAGGAAGAGCCCTCCCGAGATGCCGAATCCTCCAGAGCACCGATCTTAGACTTCCTGCCTCCAGAACGCGAGAAATACATTTCTGGTTTTGACGTGTTTGGTTACAGCAGCCGGAGTGGACCCAGACAAAGCGATTTCGCACCCATCCCGTGAACTAAAGAACCTCAAAACTCTGGCTCCCTTAAAAGCATCAGCGGAGCCTGAAACACGACTACCTAAGGCATCAAGTCTGAATCCTTGCTTTTCTCATCCTGAAAATATGCACAGCAAACGTGCTGGCACCTACCCCAGGTGGAATGTGGTCAGAAGCATACCAGATCACTGCCATGACAAGCACGTGTGTGCTGGTATGATTCCAGTCTGAATCATACTTTCTACCTGGCTGAGGTGCTCACGTCGGAGAACATCTGTGCCCGTGACTCACCTTCACCAACTGCAACGTCACAACCTTGAGATTCTCCATCCCCGTTTCCATACACACACACACACACACACACACACACACACACACACACGGTCATCAAAAAAGTCATGACACATTGAAAAAAAAAAAATACATCATGACTTTTCTTTCCTTTTTTTTTTCTTTTTTTAAGAGAGATCTTTGCTGTAGGGGGTGTACACTCGCCAGAGAAACAGAGACAAAGAAAGCGAGAAATCACCTCCCAGGGAGGATGGCCACGCCGCAATCCCTTCTCCTTCAGTCTCCCTTAAGGATTTTGGGCATGCGCACACATGTACCCGGCATGAGTTATAAGCCGCCAGGTCCAGGATTTGAACCGCAGTCGATTACATGGGAGTCCAGCGATGTAACCATTATTCCATCTGCTGGTCCCATGTCATGACTTTACCAAGGACCCAGTCTGAGTCCTGTTTTTATACACACATGTACATGCACACATGCACAGCTGAACTTCCGGACCCAGCAGCTCAAAAAACAAGCGTGGTGTGTGTGTATACGTGTGCCCAGAATCCCGAAAGGAGAGTGGAGGAGAAGGGATTGAAGTGTGGCCATCCCCCTGGGGAGTGGAGTGCTCTGCCAGTTTCCTTCCCCGTTTCTGTCTCTCTCTGGTGAGAACATGAGCAACGAACAAACAATCAATCTTGGATAGACAGATGCCTAGGCCCACTCCCTGGGTCCTGATTTGATTGCTCTAGGCATGGCCTAGATGGCAGTAACTTTTCTTCGTACTTTTACTTTTTCTATATAATTATTTTACCTCATTTAATTTATTATTATTATTATTATTAATTTTGTCCAGAGAGAGAAAGAAAAAGAGAGAGGGAAAGCGTGAAAGCAAGCTGCCAGGTGTGGGGCTCGCACCACCATCAGCACATGGGATTCCAGCGCCTTTAGCCACCATGCCACCTGCCAGCCCCAGCAATACCTTTTCTAAGCTCCCCCAGGTGACCTGAACGTGCAGCCAGGAGTTCAATCCTCTGGCGTCACTCCCCTTGCTCTCTACAGCCGAAGCCAACTGGGAAGGGAGCCAGATCCTACAGAGCTGACCGCGGTTCGAATCTCGGCCCTACTGGCCTGAGAAACAAATGGCAGACGTGTGTGTGCCCCCAAAGCCCGCTCCGATGCGGAGTTAGAGAAGGGACTGTGCTGTGGCCATGAGAAAGTACTCATCATAGGTGCTTCCTCTCTCTATCTCTGTCGCTCTCTGGTGAGTGCACATGTCCTCTGGCACACACACACACAGCAGAGGAAAAAGAAAGAAAGAAAAGCAACTGAAGCCTACAGTAACATTTCCAATGTCAGTTTTCTCAGTGGTTCTAAAAGTTCAACAGAGGCCTTAAGTAAGGCCTGGCCTTTTTTTGAGAGATTTTTGCTATCGGGTGTATGCACTTGCCAGAGAGACAGAAAGCAAGAAATCACCCCCCAGGTGGGATGGCCATACTGCAGTCCTTTATCCTCCATTCCCCTCTTGGGATTTTAGGTACACACGTACATGCACCCGGCATGAGTTTCAAGCTGCCAGGTTTGAGACTCGAACCGCGGTCGCCTATGTGGGAGTCCAGCGGCGTAACCATTATGCCATCTACGGCCCTCAGCCTCTTTCTTTAAAACCCCTATCGACATTTCCGAAGCATTTGAGCCTTTTGGTGAGTTGTGCTGAATCTTGTTTAGTCTGTGAATGGCGACAGTGTATGTAAGTGATTTCTTTGTTATTGTTTTTTTTTCTTGGAGAGGTTCCTGCTATAGGGCGCATGCACCCACCAGACAGAGAGACAGAGAGACAGAAAGCAAGAAATCACTCCCCAGAGGGGATGGCCACGCTGCAATCCCTTCTCCTCCATTCTCCTCTTGGGATCTTGGGCACACACGCACATGCACTTGGCGTGAGTTTAAGCCAATGCGTCTGGGACTCAAACCACAGTCGACTACATGGGAGTCCAGCGACATAGCCATTATGCCAACTGCTGGTCCCTGCACCTGGATTTTTTCAAGCTGCCAGAGTGAGGACTCAGACTGTGCTCTGCCATGTGGGATCTGGCTCCCACATACAGCACTTTATTGCTGTCTTACAGGGTCTGCCCTAGAGGTAGAGCTTTTTTTTTTTTTATTCATTGTCATTATTTTATTTTTTTAAAGTTGACCAGAGAGAAAGAGAAAGGAAAGTGAGAAAGCAAGCTGCCAGGTCCAGGACTTGAACCACAGTCAGACACATGGGAGTCCAGCCACCTTAATCACCATGCCACCTGAAGTAGAGATGTTTTACAAAGTAAAAAGAGATTCTATCCCGAGAGGTTATTTGAGGGCCAACAGGAGGTGTGGCAGTTAAGATGCTGGACTCCCATGTGGCCACCAACCACAGTTTGAGTCCCAGACCCGGGGGCTTGAAACACACCAGGTGCATGTGCATGCACGCCCAAAATCCCAAGAGGAGAATGCAGGAGAAGAGACTGCAGAGTGGCCATGACCCCTTGGGGTGAGGAGGTGATTCCTCAGCTTTCTCTCTGTCACTCCCCGAGCACACATGCCCTATAGCAAAAATCTCTCCAAAAACAAACGAGAGAGAGATTATTCAAAAGATCCACTTGGATCGTCCAAGCCCAGCAGTGATACATAGACACTAAGTTACTTATGGCTGTGGATGACCACAGAGACACTTGGCAAAACTCAAAGGGCAAAAAGAAAGCAAAGAGGCCCCGCCTCGTGGCACTGTCGGTAGCACATCAGACCGTGGAGCTGGAAGCCACGGCGGTTTGAATCCCCAGCCTGCTCAGCCTGAAAACCCAACACGTACATTGTGCCAAAGTGCTGATGAGTTGGAGGGCTAGAGGGTGGGAATCAACGCAAGACCAGACCCTGGGAAGGGTACCTCTGTCTTTGTCTCTCTGTTTCTCTCACGCTTTCTCGCGAACAAAAAGAAGGCAAGGAGAAGGAAGGGTGCCCCTGGATTTGACAAAGATCATAAGGTGCCCTTGAGCTGCCTACAAGTCACGCCATAACACGTCCACTGCGAACCTAACACAGGCACACGAGAGCAGCGCGGCGAGCACGCGGACCCCAGGGGAACCTGGCCCGCAGGGTCAAGTCACGGCCCACAGAATCGCACACTCCTTGCTGGGCAGAAACTGTACAGCCACAGGAGACTGGAGGTCAAGGCAGGCTTCCTCCCAGCCTCACCCACAAGGCAGAATGAGCCCCAGGACTCAAAACACACCCAGAGGTTCGGATAGAACTGCAGCCGGAACATGCCATATTTAAAAAAAGAACAATAACAAAAAAAGATGGGTCAGCAGGTGGCATGGTGGTTAAGGGTGCTGGACTCCCACACATGGCCAACCTTGGTTCCAGTCCCAGACCTGGCAGCTTGCTTTCTCACTTTCCCTCTCTCTCTCACTCAATCTGGTCAAATTTAAATAAATAAATAAACAAACAAATATATAAAACTTAAATAATCCTTTAAAAAAAAGGAAGAAAAAAAAAAGGGAAGAAAGAAAGAAAATGGCGGGCTAGCCAAGTGGTGTAGCAGTTAAGGTGGCCGAACGTACCACAGCCAACCTGTGAGGTTCAAGTCCTGGACCTGGTGGTTTAAAGGACACAGCAGGTGCATGTGTGCGCACATCCAAAACCCCAGGAGGATAACAGAGGAAAAGGTGGTGTGATCATCTGCCCCGGGAGGTTCTCTTTTTCTCTCTGATGAGTACAAGCACCCCATAGCAAATTTATTTTCCATCTTAAAAAGAATAATAATAATAACAAATAAGGACCAGACAGGTGGTGTGCTGATTAAGGTAGCTGGATCCCATGTGGCCAACTGAGTCCCAACACAATGTCACAAAAAACATGCTGGGGGACCAGCAGTTAGCATAAGGGCTATGTCGCTGGGCTCCCATGGAGTCGGCCACGGTTAGAGTCCTGGACCCAGTGGCTTAAATTCATGCCAGGCGTGTGTGCGTGCGTGCCCAAGGTCTCGAGAGGAGAATGGAGGAGAAGGGATTGTGGCGTGGCCATCCCCCTGGGGGGTGATTTCTCGCTTTCTGTCTCTCTATCTCTCTGGTGAGCACACATGCCCTATAGCAAAAACCTCTCCAAAAAAAAAAAAAAAAGTAAAGAGAAGAAAAGAAAAACATGCTAGGCACATGTGTACACATGCCCAAAATCACAAGAGGAGAACAGATAAGGGATTGCAGTGTTGCCATCCTCCCTGTGGGGTGCTTTCTCTCCCCGCTACAACTGTCTCTCCAGAGAGTGCACACACCCTATAGCAAAATTATATATATATATAAAAACGGGGGGGCTGGCAGGTGGCGTGGTGGTTAAGGGTGCTGGACTCCCACACGGCTACCACGGTTCAAGTCCCAGACCAGGCAGCTTGCTTTCTCACTTTCCCTCTCTCTCGCTCTCTCTCATTCTCTCTCTCTCTGGTCAAATTAAAATAAATACATGAATAAATACAGTTAAAATAACTCTTTTAAAAACAAAAGAGAGAAAGAAAAAGGAAGGAAGGAAAGAAGGGAGGGAGGGAGAGGCCTGAACAATGGCAGGGCAATAACTCATGGGACCCACAGGGGAAGATCTCAGGATCAAACCCAGGACTTCTCTCAATAAGCCAGGTGTGTGCTGCCTGTGATCAGGGCTGGCTGAAGTTGGGGTGGATTGTGGCACGGAGACCCTGTTGAGCAGTCTCTCTCGGAAACAATAATGAAAAATAAAAGGGGGGACCAGCAGTTAGCGTAATCGCCATGTCACTGAACTCCCATGTAGCCGACGACAGTTCGAGTCCCAGACCCAGTGGCTTAAACTCACGCACGTGTGCGTGCGTGCCCAGGATCCTGAGAGGAGAATGGAGGAGAAGGGATTGCCGTGTGGCCATCTCCCCTGGGGGGTGATTTCTCACTTACTGTCTCTCTGTCTCTCTCTGTCTTTCTGGCGAGCGCACGTGCCCTATAGCAAAAACCTCTCCAAACAAAAGAAAAGCCCTCTGGGTTTTAAATGTGCAGCCAGGGTCTCTCAGCGCTGACTGAGAAGGAAGCCTCTACTTATTCTTCTCAACGAAACACACGCACGCTCACACCCTGCTCACGGTACCGTGAACACAGCGAGGGCACGGGCGTCCAGGACCACACATTAGGGCACGTCCATCTCCCAAGGGCTGAGCAGGCCTGCCTGGACTCTCAAGGCCCTGGAGACAGAAACATAGAAGTCTGCACTTTCATTACTGAGGATGCAAACACAGGAAGCCCAGCATGGGGGTGGGGTTACAATGTCACTTCCTCCAAAAATACCCCTTCTTTTCCTTTTCTCACCCCCAGTTGAGTTTATGGAATAAAACACCAATATAGACTCACCATGCTGTGAGATTCCCCAAAAACATTAAAAGTGAACTTCAAAATTTCATGTCGTCCTGGATTACCGGTACTCATGCAGTTTTCTTTTTTTTGGAGAAGTTTTTGCTATAGGGCGCATGCACTCACCAGAAAGAGAGAGAGAGACACAGAGACAGAAAGCAAGAACTCACCCGCTAGGGTGGGATGGCCATGCCGCAATCCCTTCTCCTCCATTCTCCTCTCGGGATCTTGGGCACGCATGCACAGGCGCCCAACGTGACCACGTGACTTTAAGCCACCGGGTCCAGGACTCAAATTGTGGTTGGCTACATGGGAGTCCAGCGACATAGCCATTGTGCTAACTGCTGGTCCCTCTCATACTGTTTTCTGGAAGCCAGGAGTAAGCTACACACCAAACAGGGTCTCCACCAGGGAGAAACTGTCAAGGGGCAATAATCCTAGGCAAGGAAGCCTGCTGGAAGACAATCTCTGTGATTCCTTCCCTTTTTTCACCAAGATGGTCTATTTTTTCCTTATGACTAAGCTGGCAAAGAGAGAATTTTTTTTTTTACTTGCGTTTTCTAGCGAGCAGTCTTAAAAATTATTCCGGGACCAGCAGTTAGCGTAATAGCTATGTTGCTGAACTCCCATGTAGTCAACTGCAGTTTGAGTCCCGGACCCGGTGGCATAAACTCACACCGGGGGGTGTGCCTGCGTGCCCAAGATCTCGAGAGGAGAATGAAGGAGAAGGGATTGCGGCATGGCCATCCCCCTTGGGGGGGGGGGGGATTTCTCGCCTTCTGTCTCTCTGTCTTTCTCTGTCTTTCTGGTGAGCGCACACGCCCTATAGCAAAAACAAAAACAAAAAACTCTCAAAAAAAAAAAATTTCTTCCAAGCACATGCTATTCCATTAACCTTGGTATTCTGACACTGCGGGAGAATTTTCCAGCACTCCTAATGTTGGACTAGTGAACTTCTGTGCAGGAGAAATCTCTCCCGCCCTGCTCAGGAACAGAAGTGCGACTTCTCCACCCTGTCCCAAAAGCAAGGTTGCCACGCCCGCCGGGTCCTGAGCACGCGGACTCCGGGATGTGTGCTTCAGAGCATCTGCCCGGATTCTGGCCAGGCGCAGCCTAACTGTGGTCCTGACATCAGAAGGCAGCCAGACTAATGGCCTGCCCCATGCCGACCGTGCATGGTCAACGGGCAGAATCCCTGTGCTGGGAGCACAGCAGCACAGGGGGGCTACTGATCCAGTGGCTTGCACTGCAATACCCAGAATGCTTTGCCAGCTTCCGCCATTGTTCCTCAGGGCTCCGGGCTGGCTAAGAAAGGTTTCCTGCATTTAAATTTGTCCAAGTGAATTATTCCAGAGAGGGGAATCCGTGGAAGCGTTCTAGGCTGACGTAGCTCAAACCAAGTTCTCTTAAAAGAAATCAATGATCTTTTCATTTTTTAAAGACGAAATGGATTTTGGGGGGAAATCCAGAATGTTGGTGAACCTTGTTCACTTAAAACCTAAATGTTATCTTCTCCATTGAAATCTGGGGTATAATTTTCGGAGTACTACTATGTAAGGATTTTTTTCTTCCCCGGAAATGGTAATACCTGATTACCTTTCCATGAAACACTATGATTCCACACAAATTGAAGATGTAACTACAAAAATGTAATCTCATTTCACGTGAAAATTCAAACACAATGTTAAGGTTAAGAATAACAAGAGGAGCAGCCGGCAGATGGCGCGATGATTGGGGCACTTTGACTCCCACATGGCCAACTATGGCTCGAGTCCCAGACCTGGCAGCTTCCCTTCTCACTGTCCCCCTCTCTCTGTGTGTCTCTCTCTGGTGAGGGTACATATCCTACAGCAAATCTATATAAAAAAAAAAAGATAATAATTAATGAAAATAAATTTTAAAAAAAGCAATGCTATGATATATAAGATCTATTTTATAAAAGTAAAAATGTTTTGGGACCAGCAGTTAGCGTAATGGTTATGTCGCTGGACTCCCATGTAGTCGACCACGGTTCGTGTCCTGGACCCAGTGGCTTAAAACTCATGCTGGGTGCATGTGCATGTGTGCCCAAGATCCCGAGGAGAATGGAGGAGAAGGGATTGCGACGTGGCCATCTTCCTCTCCAGGTGTGATTTCTCGCTTTCTGTCTGTCTGTCTCTCTGGCAAGCGCACACACCCTATAGCAAAAACCTCTCAAAAAAAAAAAAAAAAAAAAGTTTTATAACTCAAAGAAATAAATGCAAGCCAGCCTACCACCCTCTCCTGCCAGCCCAAGCAGAAGAACTGAAACCTGTTAACAGGGTAAGTATGTAATTCTCCGGCAAGGTGCACGATTACCACGTTTACAGGGAGAAACTCCCGAAGACCTGGAGAATCACCATGTTCTCGGGGCTGTGAGGTCTGGAAAGAAGCCAAGCCCTGGAACCGGTCTGAATCCACAGGACAGTCCTGTTCACAGTGCCAGGCCTAGGGAACCCAGGCAACACACGCCCAGGTGTACCGGCCACCCTTGACGGTCCCAAGCCATGTTCCTTTCCTACGGATTTGCAGGGCCACGATCTTCCCTGACCTTCCCATGACATTGAGCCCTGGGTAAAAGAGGACTTCAGAAGTAGTTCAGATAAGAAAATGCCAGTCACCAGTAAAACCCAGGCAGCCAAGCCCAGGAGAGCGGAGGAAAGTTAACTCAGGTCAGCCTGCTGGCCCGGCTCCAAAAGTACGGTTCCTCACTCCCTCCTTTAAAGGGACAAGCACAGCTATTCAGGGGTACAGCAATAGCACGAAACAGACAACTTGGTTTTTTTGTTTGTTTTTTGGAGAGGTTTTTGCTATAGGGCGCATGCGCTCGCCAGACAGACAGAGACAGAGAGACAGAAAGCGAGAAATCACCCCCCGGGGGGGATGGTCACGCCGCAATCCTTTCTCCTCCATTCTCCTCTCAGGATCTTGGGCACACACACACACATGTGCCTGGCGTGAGTTTTAAGCCACCGGGTCCGGAACTCGAACCGCGGTCGACTACATGGGAGTCCAGGGACATAGCCATTACGCTAACTGCTGGTTCCCGAAACAGACGACTTGGGAAAGGCAAGGGAAAGAAAGAAGGGCAGGCCGCTTTCACGCCAGAGTCTAACACAACTCTCACATTTTCTCTGCTTTCCTTTATTTTTATTTTTTAAAGGTTTTTGCCATAGGATAGGGCGCATGCACTTGCCAGAGAGAGACAACGAGAGGGAAAGTTAGAAATCACCCCGGGGTCGGGGGGCGGGGGGAGGCCAGCCCACAATCCCTTCTACTCCACTCTCCTCCTGGGATTCTAACCATGCACGCACATACATACCCCTGGTGTGATTTTCGAGGCACCGACGGAGTCGAGGACTTGAAGTACGGTCAGCCGTGTTGGAGTACGGCACTGTAACCACTGTAGTACCTGCTGGCCCCCCTTCCCTTCTTTTAGCAGGATGGGGGTGCATTTTGTAGGGGTTCGATGAGTATGTACATGGCTGTGTACTCGTTGGTCCTCGCTGCCCAGCGCGTGCTATGTGAGCGGTCTGCCATGTGGCTGTGAGGTCGTGGAAGCCCGACTGCATTTCTACAGTACACCCAAGCCTCGTTCCTTAGAAACACTTAGGGTCCTTCTTTAGCCTCTCCTGCAGTCACGGGCCTCCCCCAAGGATCTCCTGGCCCAGGCTCACAGGACGCATACCCGCTAGGTCCTGGGGTGCTTTGATTTCACCTCCAAACTCCCACACCTGAAGCAAAGCAGCAGCAAGATTCCCACCCCCACCTCCAATGCCCTGTTATCAGGATAGACTCTCGGATGCAAGAAGGACTTTCCTGCAACTCTCAGTGCCCACTGAGTGCCCACGACCTCGGACCTTGAAGAGTTAGAGCGATCACAAACGACGTGCTAGACAGGTAGAACTGCGATGCTCTCCTTTACTCACGATGGAGCACATGCATTGTGGGACACAAGCATCCCTCCGCAGGGCCCGATCCCACTGGGATCTCCTTCCTCTATCCTCCAGCCTGCCCACTGGACCCTGGGCACCCACACAGCAGGCCGGGGATTCTAACTGGAGTCGCCGTATGGGATCTCTGGGGCAGATCACTGACAGTATGCCACAGAGCCGGCCTCCTCTGAACACACACACACACACACATTACACTATATATGTATGCACGCACATATGTACACATACATTTACATCCTAGGTCTATAAACGCATATATATATATGTCTACATACATATATACCTTTTTTCTTTTTTATTCTTCTTTATTTTTTTTTTTGAGAGGTTTTTGCTATAGGGTGTGTGCGCTTGCCAGAAAGACAGAGAGAGACAGAGAGACAGAAAGTGAGAAATCACCCCCCCAGGGGGGATAACCAGGCTGCTATCCCTTGTCCTCCATTCTCCTCCCAGGATTTTGGGCAGGCATGCACACACGCCCGGCATGAGTTTAAGCCACCAGGTCCAAGACTCGAACCACAGTTGACTACATGGGAGTCCAGCAACATTAGCCATTATGCCAACTGGTGGTCCCCCTTTTATTTCTTTATATACCTTTTTTTTTTTTTTTAAGTTTTTGCCGTCAGACATGTGTGCTCACCAGAGAGAGAGAGGGAAAGGAAAAGTAAGAAATTACCTCCCAAGGGGGATGGCCATGCCACAATCCCTTCTCCTCTCAGGAGTTTGGATGCATATGCCTGGTGTATTTTCTAAGCTGCTGGGTCCAACACTTGAACCACATAGTCAGCCATGAGAGATCCTTTTTGTTTCAGACCAAGTCTAAAACCTAGTATATATTTCAACTTACAGTATGTCTCAGTTTGGACAAGTCACATTTTTTTTTATTTAGTTGCATTATTATTAGTATTTAATTTGCTATGGGGCACATGCACTCACCAGAGAGAGAGAGAGAGAGAAAGAGGAAAAGTGAAAAACGAAGCCTCCAGGTCCAGGACTCGAACTATGGTCAGTCACATGGGAGCTGAGCACTGTAAGCACCACACTACCTGCCGACCCTAGGGACAGGCTGCATTTAAGTGGTCAATAGTCACATACAACAAGGGGTCAATGTAACAGTGGATTTCTAAAAAAATCAAGGTGGGTAACAGCAGAAGATGAAGCAAGGAAACAGCAGGAGTTACAACACAGAAGCATCTTTGATACCCAGCTAAAGTGCTTAAACCAGAAGATACAAGCAGGTGAAGGTGGAACACAGACAGTAACTAAAACATAAAGCAACTCTTATACCCAGCTAAAGTGTTTTTATGAGGAATTACTAGCACTTGGGGGTAATAAACAGGCAGGAGCTAAAACATAAAGAACCTTGTCCATCCAGCTAAGATGTTAAATGAGGAATTACTGAAGCCTTTCCAGCAGGAGACTGAGAAGCAGATTAGTGCTTTGGTATATCCACTGCTGGGGGTCTGGAGGAGTCTGCCTTAGGGATGAAACAGAACAGAAGATAAAAGTACATGAGTGGCATTATGCAAGTTACAGACACTGTTACTGTTCAGGCAAGGAAAAAGGAAGGCAGTGACATTGGAGATGGACAAGAACAAACACAAAATAATTATGCTTCAAAGGACATGGTGATCAACCAGCTATGAAGGTTAAGGGGAAATAAAGAACTTTTAGATTTGGGGCTAAGCCTATGGTAAAAAAATATGAATTCAAGGAGAATAAGAGAAGGTAAAAGAAGATGAATGATTTCCAATTGGATCATGCTGAGTTATTGCACCGCAACACCACCCAAGGGCCATGCCGACTTCAGATGAGAAGTTAAAACTGCACGTATAGATCTGAGAGTTGTTTATATACCCATTATTTCAAGAAAGTACTTAGATCACCTTGATAAGACAGGAGGGATAAAAGGAGCTTCGGGAGAAATTAACATTCCACTAGACAGCAAAGGAAAAGAGCCAGGAGAGGCTACCATAAAAAGCTACAAAAATGGAGGGGCCAGCTGGCAGCCTGATAGTTAGGAGAGCTGGATCCCACGTGGCCAACCACAGTTCAAATCCCAACCCTGCAGCTTGAAAATACACTGGGTGCTTATGTGTGTGCATGCCAAAAATAAAAAAACCCAAAGGGAGGGAGAACTAGAAGAAAGTGACTACAGTTTGACCATGCCCCATAAGGGGTATTTTCTCCCACGCTGTCCCTCTCTCTTTCTCTCTCTGGCAAGTGGATGTACCCACTGGAAAATTTTTAAAAAGAAGTATTTTTCAGAATGGTAATTAAAGCATAGGTAGGTAATTTGAGCATTAAGCTCTATAAAAGCAAAGCATATTCCTGCTTCAGGGCTCAAGAAGC
>NW_006159697.1:458600-460504 GCF_000334495.1 Tupaia belangeri chinensis
CAGCACCCTCAGGCATCAGCAGAGATTGTAAAGCTTAACCTCTGTGGTTGAAATTTCACAACTATGCAGAATGGTATGCAGTTCCAATTACTTTTCTCCCAAAGGCCAGCCACTGAAAATGGGAGGGATAGCTCCCCCAACCCAGCCTCTAGCCCCAAAGGCTTCTGCAATATAAGATCTCTGTTGTTAAATAAACACAAAATAAATATGATTCAGGCAGCAGCAGGCCTAGCTTCTCACATACAGATGTTTTCTTTCTAAACTTTAATTTGAGATTCAGGGCCTCTAAACATAACCAAAATGTTAAGAAAAGCTGCAGAAACCCCCCAAAAAAAGCACATGGTGACATGGTTGTTTTAAAGACTGAGCTATTTGGCCAACATAAAGCAGCCAGTTTTCTAGAGGAGTTTTTCATCTGCGTGTTCAGAAAAAGCTAAATTATAACACCCAAGACAGTATATCCCACAATAACCACACATGCCATTTCTGTACATTTCCGGTTGCACATATGACACTATACTTTTTTAAAAGATTATTTTATTTAACTCTATTTATTTTTATTTTTTTAAGAATTATTTATTTAATTCCATTTGTTATTTTTTTTTGGAGAGGTTTTTGCCATAGGGCGCGTGCGCTTGCCAGACAGAGAGACAGAAAGTGAGAAATCACCCCCCCCCGGAGATGGCCACGCCGCAATCCCTTCTCCATTCTCCTCTCGGGATCTTGGGCACTGCACACACAAGGGCCTGGCGTGAGTTTTAAGCCACCGGATCTGGGACGCAAACCACGGTCGACTACATGCAAGTCCAGTGACATAGCCATTACGCTAACTGCTGGTCCCCCATTTGTTATTATTATTACTTTTTTTTAATTTGACCAGAAAGAGGTGGGGGAGGGGGGGCAGGGAAGCCACCAGGTTCAGGACAGTTGGCCACGTACGAGTCTAGCGCCTTTAACCACCATGCCACCAGTTGGCCCCTATTTATTTTATTTTCATTTGACCAGAGAGGGACAGAGTGCGAGCAAGAGAGAGAAAGTGAGAAAGCAAGCCACCAGGTCCAACACTCAAACTGCAGTCGACGATGTGGGAGTCCAGCACCCCTAACCACCACGCCACCTGCCGGCTCTGACATTAAACTTCCTTTAATCAATTACCTGATTCCAAAGATTGTTGACAAGGTAATTCGTGTGAAAATTAACTTGAAGCAATTAACAATGGATCTATATAGTTCAAAGCAAAAAAATTCCACGGAGGGGGGATAAAGCTAAATATTGAGCTATACTTCAAAAATAAGATCACTATGTTCTAGACTACTGATCCATCTTTTATTTTCTATTTTTAAAATATTGTTTTAGGGGACCAGCAGGTGGCGTAGTGGTTAAGGTGCTAGACACTCCCACATGGCCAATTCTGTGGTTCATCCCAGATCTGGTGTGTTGCTTTCTCGTTTTCCCTTTCTCTTGCTCTGGTCAAATTAAAATAAATGAATAAATAAAATAAACAATTTTTTTATAGAAAGGGAAAGAAAAAAAATAAAGGGGCCAGAAGGTGGTGTAGAGGTTAAGGCACTGGATCCCACATGGCTAACTGCACAGTTAGAATCCTGGACATGGTAGCTCAAAAAATAATAATGCCAAACACAAGTGCATGCATGCATGCACGCATGCCCAAGATACTAAGAAAAGAAGGGAGAAGGGATGGCAGTGTGGCCATTCCCCTAGGGGGGTAATTTCCTTCTTTCTCTCTCTCTCTGGAGAGTGCACATGTCCTATAGCAAAAATAAATAAATAAATAAAACCATGCTTAAAAGATTTTTTTTTTGGAGAGGTTTTTTGCTATAGGGCGCGTGTGCTCGCCAGACAGACAGAGAGAGACATAGAGATAGAAAGCAAGAAATCACCCC
>NW_006159697.1:462279-465495 GCF_000334495.1 Tupaia belangeri chinensis
GCCAGAAGGTGGTGTAGAGGTTAAGGCACTGGATCCCACATGGCTAACTGCACAGTTAGAATCCTGGACATGGTAGCTCAAAAAATAATAATGCCAAACACAAGTGCATGCATGCATGCACGCATGCCCAAGATACTAAGAAAAGAAGGGAGAAGGGATGGCAGTGTGGCCATTCCCCTAGGGGGGTAATTTCCTTCTTTCTCTCTCTCTCTGGAGAGTGCACATGTCCTATAGCAAAAATAAATAAATAAATAAAACCATGCTTAAAAGATTTTTTTTTTGGAGAGGTTTTTTGCTATAGGGCGCGTGTGCTCGCCAGACAGACAGAGAGAGACATAGAGATAGAAAGCAAGAAATCACCCCCCGGGGGGATGGTCACGCTGCAATCCCTTCTCCATTCTCCTCTCGGGATCTTGGGCGCGCAGCACTTGAGCCTGTCGTGAGTTTTAAGCCACCGGGTCCGGGACGTGAACCACAGTCGACTACGTGGGAGTCCAGCAACATAGCCATTACGCTAACTGCTGGTCCCAAGGATTTTTTTTCAATATTGTTTTCATGCTTTTAAAATAAGAAATCCCTCCATGCCAATGACTTTACAAGTATACATGCAATTAGCATGTAGATAAATATCACTGTGTTTACAAATTTACAAACAAATTTCATCAGCTTCAGGATCTGCAAGCCATCAGCAAAGAATCAGCTCCTTCCTAAGTCTGAGGGAGGGCATCCCACTACCTCACCTTCGCAGCTTTCCTAACTCTTCTTCCAGAAGTACCAGCCTGGGCATCCCTCCTCCCTCCTCCCCCTTCCTGGGCACCTGCTTCCTCCCAGCTCCGCCTTCCTCCCGGAGGCAGCTGTGCTTGGCATGCATCTTTACCCCCTTCTGTTGCTGGCCTCACCTGTGTGTCTATGTGCTACTCCCTAGGGAGAAAAGTCTGCCTACAGGATTACAAAGAAATAATCTGATAAAGCAGCCCTGCTAATGAGGACTTAATGTGCGGCCCTCCCACGCAACATCCCAGGGCACTTCAACCAAGCCGGTTAAAGGAAACACTCAACCAGGAGAAAGATCCAGGCCCACCACTGTCCTGACAGTGGGCCACCAGCCCACCTGTGTCTCAGTCCAGCCCCACCTGAGGAATGGCTATCCAGGCTGGTATCCCCCAGCCTCCTGCTTACCTCAGAGCTCCCGGCAACTGTCTTGCAGGGAGTAGAAGGAACAGCCAGACAATCAGCGGGGAGAAAGAGCCCGGGTGGAAAGGAGCAGATGGGCAAGGAGGTCCATCTACATACGTACGTGAGGAATCCCTTCGTGCTGAGCACACACGTAATCCCTCCAACAATGAAAATAATCACTCCCTCCTCTAAGGATGCAAATAAAAAGTATATTCCGTTTCTTAAAGTGGATGTGCTTGTTAAATGGAAAACTGAGTTCTCTCAGGATTTCATTTGTTTGAACAGTCTGTTACATCAAGAAATCAAATAAGGGGAACCAGCAGTTAGCGTAATGGCTATGTCGCTGGACTCCCATGTAGTCGACCAGGGTTCGCGTCCTGGACCCGGTGGCTTAAAACTCGCGCCGGGCACGTGTGCGTGCGTGCCCAAGATCCCGAGAGGAGAATGGAGGAGAAGGGATTGCAGCGTGACCATCCCCCTGGGAGGTGATTTCTCGCTTTCTGTCTCTATGTCTCTCTGTCTGTCTGTCTGGCGAGCGCACACGCCCTATAGCAAAAATCTCTACAAAAAAAAAAAAAAAGAAAAAAGAAATCAAATAAGCATAGAATGACCCAAACCCGATGCAGGCTTATTTCTGGCCAGTGTCGCTGTACCCAGGAGGGGGACTGCTGTGCAGTGACCTCCTACGTCATTTAGGGACCTATACTGATGAGACTCTGCTCCAGGGCTGTCGTCACTCCATCCAGTCAGAAGGGGGAAAGTATGGCGGAGCTCTAAGATGGGAGATATAAAAAAAAAAAAAAAAAGAATAAAAAAAAAGATGGCAAGTATCACGGGACCAGCAGGTGGCATGGTGGAATGAGTTGGACATCCCCACATGGCCAACCACAGTTTGAGTCCTAGACCTGGTGGCTTGCATTCTCTCTTTCTCTCTCATCAAATTAAAATAAATGAATAAATAAAATAAAATAATTTTTTTAAAAAGATGGCAGGTATTACTTCCGCTTGCACTCTCCCAGGAAGAACCATCACATGTATACACCTAGCTGCAAGGGAAGCTGGGAAATTCAGCCCAACAGAGGAAAAAGAGACATGGACCACAACAAACAGCATCTCTGCCATGTCAGAAAGTCTACACTCTGGAAAAATTACCTAGTGCCAACAAGTAAAAAAGTCTAACAGAGTCTGTGGTCACAGGGATATTCAATCTTCATGTTCCCTCTATGGTCACTTTTCAAAACTACTTTTGAACTATCCTGTTCTTCTTGGCGTTGAACAGTGGCACAGTGGTACAATGCAAGGTTCTGCTGGAACCCACATGGGAAGGTTCCAAGTTCACATCCAGAGACCTCCCTGAGTGTGCTAGAGATACATACACTGATGATCTTCGGTCGCCTGAGGCTGGTGGTAGATCAAGGCATTAAGAATGCATTAAGGAGGCCAGCTGGTGGTGTGGTGGTTCAAGGCGCTGGACTCCCACAGGGCCAACAGCAGTTCGAGTCCTGGACCTGGTGGCTTGTTTTCTCACTTTCCCTTTCTTGCTCTGTCTATCTCTCTTTCTGGTCAAACTAAAAAGTAATAATAATAAATAAAGCTAAATGAAATAATTCTTTTTTTTTAATAGACCACAATTTAGTTTATTTTTAACACCCACCATGCCATGAATTCATAGGGAATAGGTTCCAGAAGCTCAGGCTCCTTTCCATTGGTTCTCACAAAGTGTGCTTCTCTGGGTGGAGCAGGCTGGCACTTTAGTTGAACCCAGGTCCCTTTCTCTTTGGCTCCTTTCTTTTTCTGGTCAGTCTTCTTCACACGTTTTAGGAAGCTATCTCTGCTCTTAGAATGTTTAATATGCTCAATACACACATTGATTCTCTTGGCAAGAATCTTGCCCTTGTTTGTTCACAACAATGCCAGTAGCATGCTGGGTAACACTGTAGACTCTTCCATTTTGCCATGGTAACATCTGTGGGGCATTCCTTTTTGAACAGTACCCACTCCCTTACTGTCTACAATATCACCTTTCTTGTAGATTCGCAT
>NW_006159697.1:465644-473574 GCF_000334495.1 Tupaia belangeri chinensis
AAAAAAAAAAAAAAAAAAAAAACACGTTAGGGGGCCGGCAGGTGGTGTGGTGGTGAAGAGTGCTAGACTCCTACATGACCAACCGCGGTTCAAGTCTCTCTTTCTTTCTCTGTCCCTCTCTCATCAAATTAATAAATAAATAATCCTTTAAAAAATTAAAAAAAAAAAAGAATTATTCTATTTTAACTTCATTTATTTATTTATTTTATTTTATTTATTTATTCATTTATTTTAATTTGACCACAGAGAAACAGAGAGAGAGAGAAAGTGAGAAAGCAAGCTACCAGGTCCAGGATTCAAACCGTGGTCAGCCATGTAGGAGTGTCCAATGCCTTAACCACCACGCCACCTGCTGGTCCCCACTATTATTTCTTTTTTTTAAAAAAAAGAATTATTCTATTTTAACTTCATTTATTTATTTATTTTATTTTATTTATTTATTCATTTATTTTAATTTGACCACAGAGAAACAGAGAGAGAGAGAAAGTGAGAAAGCAAGCTACCAGGTCCAGGATTCAAACCGTGGTCAGCCATGTAGGAGTGTCCAATGCCTTAACCACCACGCCACCTGCTGGTCCCCACTATTATTTATTTTTTTTTTTAAAAAAAAGAATTATTCTATTTTAACTTCATTTATTTATTTATTTTATTTTGACCAGAGAGGGACAAAGCGAGAGAGGGAAAGTGAGAAAGCAAGCCGCCAGGTCTGGGACTCAAACCATAGTCGGCCATGTGGGAGTCCAGCACCTTTAACCACCAAGCTGCCTGCCAAGCCCTACTATTTGCAAACAAATTAAATTTGGGTGCAGAAAAGAAACTCATCACTTCTAGTGGGCTATAAATGGTGCAGGCTGAGGTGCTGGCCACCATGTGTGTCTTTTAATGAAATGCTTTCCCACGGGGGGCCGGCAAGTGCCGTGGTGATTAAAGTGCTGAGCTCCCACGTGGCCGACCACGGTTGAGTCCTGGACCTGGCAGGTTGCTCTCTCACTTTCTCCCTCTCTCTCTTCTCTCCGTCTCTCCCTGGTCAAATTTTAAAAATGATATAATAATAATAAAATTAAACAAACTCACTTTTACACATGCTTTACTACAAACCCCACACTAAACGGTCAAAATCAGTAACGAAATCTCCTGAAGACACATTAAACTATGATAATAATACAATTAATATTTTTTAAAGTCTTTCCCAAGTAAACTGGTGGCTTCGTATACTGACATTTTCCTGAAAAAAATTTTTTGTTGAGGGGGTTTTGCTATGGGGCACATGTGCTCGCCAGACAGACGGAGAGAGACAGAGAGACAGAAAGCAAGAAATCACCCCCCCAGGGAGGATGGTCACGCCGCAATCCCTTCTCCTCCAGTCTCCTCTCGGGATCTTGGGCACGCACGCACACGCGCCCGGCATGAGTTGAAGCCACCGGTTCTGGGACTTGAACTGCGGTCACCTACATGGGAGTCCAGCAACATAGACATTACACCAACTGCTAGTCTTCCATTTTCCAAATTTTTAAAAAGAATTATTTAGTTTTATCTATTATAATTTTTAAATTTCCTATAGGACACATGTCCTCACCAGAGAGAGAGAGAGAGAGAGAGAGAGAGAGAGAGAGAGAGAGAGAGAAAGGGAGAGAGCAAGCCACCATGTCTGGGACTTGAACCACAGTCGGCCATGTGGGAGCCCAGCACCTTAACCACCACACCACCTGCAGGGCCCACCATTTTCTTCCAAATTTTAATAAATCGGGATAGAGTAAGAAGAAGAGAGAGGGACAGAAAGAAGTCATTCACATGTACTAGGCTAGCTTTTCGCCTCGACTAATTCCCATCATCATACAATACGTGAGAAATGATGTTTGTTTGACAGACGGAAGGATGAGGATTATAAAAAGTGAAGGCTCAAGAGCAAGATCCAGCTCTGAATGTAAGCAAGCAAAGCCACGTACTACTGTGATGACCTTCCCTCTACAACGGAACCATGTAGCCAGAGTAGGGGTCCCAGATGACCAGGCTCGCCCAGCTGAGAAACCAGGGGTTCTCTCAACTGCCAGACTCCCTCTTACTCTTCAATCTGTTCTATGCCGGAAATGTATTAAGGAAAGGAAAAATTACTATTAGACAAGGACCCGGCCAGACCAAAGAGGAACATTCCAAAGCTATCGCCTTAGAGGAGTCCCCAGGGAAGCAACTTCCAGGATGACTTCCACACATACACAGGGCCTCCAAACAGGAGTTTGGGTAACCCACTCCTCAGTACCAGCAGATGGCCAAGGAGCACTAGACATTGGAAGAAAACCTCTGACAGAGAGGGAAGACAAAACAAACCAAACAAATACTCACAGAGAGGACATTATTAGAAACCATTAGGGACCAGCAGTTAGCGTAATGGCTATGTCGCTGGACTCCCACGTAGTCGACCACGGTTCAAGTCCCGGACCCGGTGACTTAAAACTCACGACAGGCTCAAGTGCTGCATGCCCAAGATCCCGAGAGGAGAATGGAGGAGAAGGGATTGCGGTGTGGCCATTCCCCCTGGGGGGTGATTTCTCGCTTTCTGTCTCTCTGTCTCTCTCTGTCTGTCTGTCTGGCGAGCGCATGCGCCCTATAGCAAAAAAAAAAAAAGAAAAAAAAGAAAACCTCCCCCCCCCAAAAAAAATGTAACCATCTAATCTAACACCCTCGGAAATAAGAGAGAAAAATGATGAAACAAGCTCAGTACAATATGAAAAAGAAATGTTTGAGAATGGAAGTATTGGAAGATGAGGTGGGACAAAATCTCCCAAGAACAAAGATATAAAAAAATGAAAATAAGACAGAAAAAAATTAGAGTAAGTCCAAAGGATCAAGAAAGCAAAAAGCCCCTATATCTCACTCTCTTTATCTCTCTCTCTCTCTTTCTGGTCAAATTAAAATAAATGAGTGAATAAAATAATTTTTTTAAAGGGATCAGCAGGTGGCGTGGTTAAGGCTCTGGACACTCCCACATGGTTGACCACAGTTCCAAGTCCTAGACCTGGTAGCTTGCTTTCTCACTTCCCTCCTCTCTCTGTCTCTCTCTGGTCAAATTAAAATAAATGAATGTGGGGCAGGCAGGTGGCATGGTGGTTAATGGCAGTGGACTCCCATATGGCCAACCACGGTGTGAGTCCCAGACCTGGAGGCTCACTTTCTCTTCTCTCTCTCCTCTCTCTCTCTCTGTGTGTGTGTGTGTGTGTCCCTCTCTGGTCAAAGTAAAATAAATAAAATAATTCTTTAAAAATAAAAAAATGAATGAATGAATGAAATTAAATACATAATTCTGAAAAGAAAAGATAGAAACCAAAAAAGCCTGACCTCCCGGGATGCCACCTTCAGAGTAGGAAAACGTCTCCAAGGCTTCAACTGAGTGGTCAAATTATTGTCAGTATAAACTGACATTTTCAGACAGAGAAGGACTTAAAAAATGTTTCCTGTTTGAATATATTAGTAGATGTTTCACCACTGGGAAGAACTTGGGGATGAATCAACAGTAAGTGCATAGAAACTAAGCAAAGAACAAAACTACCATTAGTCCGAGCAAGTTCAAAAACATACAGGAGGGACCAGCAGTTAGCGTAATGGCTATGTTGCTGGACTCCCACGTAGTCGACTGCGGTTCGAATTCTGGACCCGGTAGCTTAAACTCATGCCGGGTGCATGTGCATGCGTGCCCAAGATCCCGAGAGGAGAGTGGAGGAGAAGGGATTGCAGTGTGACCACCCCCCCTGGGGGGTGATTTCTTGCTTTCTGTCTCTCTCTGTCTCTCTCTGTCTTTCTGGCAAGCGCACGCGCCCTACAGCAAAAACCTCTCCAGAAAAAAAAAGAAAAAAAAATAACGTAAGCACTGAACCACGTTCACCCAGGGCTTCTCAGAAGGAGTGACTTTGCCCCCACCCCAGGGCATATCTAGCAATGTCAGATTTCCCTGTCACACTTTGGGGGCATGGTGCTACTGGCCTCAAGTGGGATGAGGCCAGGGATTCTGCTAAACATCCCACAACCATAAGACAGTTTCATAATAAAGAACAATTTGGGGACCAGCAGATGGCTTAATGGTTACATCGCTGGACTCCTACTTGGCCGACCGGGGTTTGAGTCCCAGACCCAGAGGCACGTGTGCGCGCACGCGTGTGCATACCCAAAATCCTGACAGGAGGATGAAGAAGAGATTGTGGCATGACCCCATGAGGGCTGACTTCCGGCTTTCTCTGTCTCTGTCTCTCTGGCAACCACATGTACCCTATAGCAAAAATCTCTCTCAAAACAAAACTTTGCCTTTCAAGAGCACAGAATCTACTCCTGGGTTCTAGTTGACTTCACAATTTGCCTTTGATCTGGAAGTCTTCAAGTTACTATTGCCGAAAAGAAAGATAATCCAAACCCTTCCAGGCCAATCCCCAAACACTTTTTTTCTTTTTTTTTTTTTTTCCTTTGGAGAGGTTTTTGCTATAGGGGGCGGGCCCCTGCCAGAGAAAGACAGAGAGATAGAAAGCGAGAAATCACCCCACCAGGGGGGATGGCCACGCCACAATCCCTTCTCCTCCGTTCTCCTCTCGGGATCTTGGGCACGCACGCACACACACACCCGGTGTGAGTTTTAAGCCACCGGGTCCAGGACGCGAACCGCGGTCGACTACATGGGAATCCAGCAACATAGCCATTAGGTTAACTGCTGGTCCCTCCCCAAACACTTTTATTCCTTCTCCATCTAGCAGAGGTAGCAGTCATGGCCTGGGGATTTAGAACAAGACAGCCTAGGGTTTTGTCATGCAGAAATATATCTTACCTTTGCTTTGCAATTCACAACATTCCAGCTTTAAGGTTCAATCCGGTTTGAGTCTTGGACCCAGTGGCTTGAAAATCATGCTGGACGTGCATGCATGTGTGTGTGCCTGTGTGTGCGTGCATGCCCCAGATCCCAGGACGAGAATGGAGAAGAGACTGTGTCATGGCCATCCCCTGGGGGTGATTTTTCCCGTTCCCTCTCACTATCTCTGTCTCTTTCTCTCTCTCCAGCCAGCACATGCTCCCTAAGGCAAAAATCTCTAAAAAATAAAAAAAATAAAAAGTCTAAACCAATGAAGGTACATTTTCTTTTCTTTTCTATTCCCCCCCTTTTTTTTTTTAAGGCTTTTGTCACATGGTAGAGCGCTTGCCAGAGAGAGAAATAGTGAGAGGGAAAGTGAGAAGTCAACCCCCCACCCCGGGGGGGATGGCTACACCACAATCCCTTCTCCATTCTTCTTCCAGGATTTTGGGCATCCACCCAGCATGTGTCAGGTCTGGGACTCGAACCGTGGTCAGCCACGTGAGAATCCAGCACCCTAGTACTGCTTGCCCCAGTAGACTTTTTTTTTTTTAATAATACACTATTATCCTTCTACTAAGACGTGTTCCTCCAAAGAAGTGCCCAATAGTTGACATCTATAAACAGACTAGGCTTGATTTACCAGGACAATGCAAATAGGATGAAGAAATGGGGAAGGGATTGTGGCATGACCACATCCTACTGCAGGATTCTGTCTCTGTCTCAGTCTCCTTGGCACAGAGGGCATTTGCCCTCTGGCAAATTAAAAAAGAGAGGGCATAGAAGAGCCTCCGAGTTTGTTTTTATTTTTGTTTTTCTTTTAGAGATGTTTTTGCTATAGACTGTGTGCATTCGCCAGAGAGACAGAAAGTGAGAAATAACCACCCAATGGGAAGGATGGCCACGCCACAGTCCCTTCTCCTCCACGGATCTCAGACGCACACGCACATGACCCTGGCGTGAGTTTCAAGTTGCCACATCTGGGATTCGAACCATGGTCGGCTATGTGGCAGTCGAGCAACGCAACCACTACACCCTCGGCTGGTCCCCGGAGATCTTTTGAAATCCTTCATATGGGTTCAAGTTTTCAGCTGTGATATGCAGGAAGAGCCCAGACTTGCAGAAACCTGCAGAATTTCTCCAGTGTTGCCCCGCTCCTGATGCCAGTGTTTGAAAGTAAAAGAAGACCTGAATAAAAAGACTATTCAGCTTTTCCACCCTAAAATTACCTCGTAGAATGTTTACACCGTGCCCAGGGTGAAAGACAAAAACGTCCCTCAGAGCCCAGCCTTCTCCCAGGCCCCTAGCACGCAGCCACAACTCCAGGTTTTCTTGCAGGCTGACACCAAACAACTCCGGCTCGGAGAACACTCCAGAGTGCTTTCCAAGTAGAAAGGCAGCCCTTTCCAAGGCAGGAGCTTCGCTCCTTAGGCCATGGCAAACAAAGGTGAGTCAGAAACTCCAGCTCATTTCAACCAGGGGAAAACTATCTGCTCAGAGCTTGGCGTTATCATGCCGAGCTTCATTTCGCTTTCGGGCAAGCCAGTTTCTCTCTCTCTCCCGTGATGACTCTCAGGACACATTAAGACACGCAAAACCGGGGACCAGCAGGTAGCAGCAGGTGGTGCCTATGCTGGACACTCCCACATGGCCAGCCCTGGTTAGAGTCTCAGACCTGGGGGCTTGCTTTCTCTCTCCCACCCCCACCCCCCCACTGGTCCCCGTATGTGTCTCGCTCTGCTCAAATTAAAATAAAAAATGAATAAAGTTAAGGGACCAGCAGTTGGCATAATGGTTTTGTCGCTGGACTCCCATGTAGTCAACCGCGGTTCGAGTCCCGGACCTGGTGGCTTAAAACTCCCGCCGGGCACGTGCCCAAGATCCCGAGAGGAGAATGGAGGAAAAGGAATTGCAGCGTGGCCATCCCCCCTGGGGGGTGATTTCTCCCTTTCTGTCTCTCTGTCTCTCTCTGTCTTTCTGGCGAGCACACACGCCTTATAGCAAAAACCTCTCAAAAAAAAAAAAAAAAAAAAGAATAAAGTTAAATAAATAATTAGTTTTTTTTTTTAAAAAATGAGCCACAACAGGACAGAGGTGTGATACACAGCTCAAGTTTACAGGTTTTTGTAATCGTAGAAGCCTTTCATTTATAGATGTGAGTCAAGCTAATCCAATGCCTGCAAGAGGAAGAATCCTCCTGGAAGCCTGCAGCTATCAGGCCCTGCAACAGGGCTTCAGGCACTTTGCCAGACTCCCCGCCCAGCACCCAAACATCTCTGGATGAACAAGTCTAGAATTCAGCAGGGCCAACTTAATTCTTGGGCTGGGAGAAGTAATAAAGACATATCTGAAAGCCAATTGGCAAAGCCGTCTACTGACTGAAAGGGTCTTTCAGCACAGGAAAGAAAATCCACTTTTTGATTCTTAACCACACTGCTAATTCTCAAATACAAGAGCATCTTTAGAGTTATGCTTTTTCTGGGACCAGCAGTTGGCATAATGGCTATGTCACTGGACTCCCATGTGGTCGATTGCAGTTTGAGTCCTGGACCCAGTGGTTTAAACTCACACCGGGCGCGTGTGCGTGCGTGCCCAAGATCCCAAGAGGAGAATGGAGGAGAAGGGATTGTGGCGTGGCCATCTCCCCTGGGGGGGGGTGATTTCTCACTTTCTGTCTCTCTCTCTCTGTCTTTGACAAAAGCACACACATCCTATAGCAAAAATCTCTCCCCCCCCAAAAAAATTATGCTTTTTAAAAAATGATTATTTATTTTATTTATTCATTCATTTATTTTTTAGTTTGATCAGAGAGAGACAGAGGGTGAGAGTGAGAGAGAGAGGAAGTGAGAAAGCAAGCCACCAGATTCAGGACTCGAACCCTGGTCGGCCATGTGGGAGTGTCCAGCGCCTTAACCACCACGCCACCTGCTGGTCCCCAGAATTATGCTTTTTCTAACAAGTCAAGAAAACACCTTAGGTAAGGTCAGAAAGTGACCAGGACTTTATCAGTCTGAGGAGTCACTGCAGGGCCCTAAATCTTCACCCCCCACGTCTCTATCAGACACCTGAAGAAGTGCAGACGCTGCTGGTAACGTGGAAATTAAA
>NW_006159697.1:478524-481828 GCF_000334495.1 Tupaia belangeri chinensis
CAAAAACCTCTCAAAAAAAAAAAAAAAAAAAAAA
Organism: Tupaia belangeri chinensis; assembly: GCF_000334495.1. Classification (NCBI taxonomy): domain Eukaryota; kingdom Metazoa; phylum Chordata; class Mammalia; order Scandentia; family Tupaiidae; genus Tupaia; species Tupaia belangeri. The sequence continues at coordinate 478,559 of NW_006159697.1, forward strand.
AAAAAAAAAGTAAAATAAATATTTAGTTTTTTTTTTTAAAAAATGAGCCACAACAGGACAGAGGTGTGATACACAGCTCAAGTTTACAGGTTTTTGTAATCGTAGAAGCCTTTCATTTATAGATGTGAGTCAAGCTAATTCAATGCCTGCAAGAGGAAGAATCCTCCTGGAAGCCTGCAGCTATCAGGCCCTGCAACAGGGCTTCAGGCACTTTGCCAGACTCCCCGCCCAGCACCCAAACATCTCTGGATGAACAAGTCTAGAATTCAGCAGGGCCAACTTAATTCTTGGGCTGGGAGAAGTAATAAAGACATATCTGAAAGCCAATTGGCAAAGCCGTCTACTGACTGAAAGGGTCTTTCAGCACAGGAAAGAAAATCCACTTTTTGATTCTTAACCACACTGCTAATTCTCAAATACAAGAGCATCTTTAGAGTTATGCTTTTTCTGGGACCAGCAGTTGGCATAATGGCTATGTCACTGGACTCCCATGTGGTCGATTGCAGTTTGAGTCCTGGACCCAGTGGTTTAAACTCACACCGGGCGCGTGTGCGTGCGTGCCCAAGATCCCAAGAGGAGAATGGAGGAGAAGGGATTGTGGCGTGGCCATCTCCCCTGGGGGGGGGTGATTTCTCACTTTCTGTCTCTCTCTCTCTGTCTTTGACAAAAGCACACACCCTATAGCAAAAATCTCTCCCCCCCCAAAAAAATTATGCTTTTTAAAAAATGATTATTTATTTTATTTATTCATTCATTTATTTTTTAGTTTGATCAGAGAGAGACAGAGGGTGAGAGTGAGAGAGAGAGGAAGTGAGAAAGCAAGCCACCAGATTCAGGACTCGAACCCTGGTCGGCCATGTGGGAGTGTCCAGCGCCTTAACCACCACGCCACCTGCTGGTCCCCAGAATTATGCTTTTTCTAACAAGTCAAGAAAACACCTTAGGTAAGGTCAGAAAGTGACCAGGACTTTATCAGTCTGAGGAGTCACTGCAGGGCCCTAAATCTTCACCACCCACGTCTCTATCAGACACCTGAAGAAGTGCAGACGCTGCTGGTAACGTGGAAATTAAATTAACCTAACTGCATAGGCACTTGAGACGCACCGCGACCCGCACCGTTGCTGCATTCAACAGATCCCTCTTTCAAAAGCTTGACAAGGAACCGGAGCTCTGTCTTGACCAGGATTGCCAGAGGGACCTCCCCAGGCCCCTGGTTACTGATAATCATGAGTCAGCCCAGCCTCCGTAACATGGAGCCCCCTTCCAAAGCACTGGCTCTGTGGGGAGTCCTCTGCCTTCTCCCACACAGCGCACGCTTTGCCCAGGACTTCTGCCACCTGGCTGGGCCGAACTGTGCCCTGACTCCCCGCCCTCAGCAGTCACACACAAAGGATAGGAGGTTTGAGGGCTCCGTCTCAAATCCAGCTAGAAGTCTGCGATGTCTGCAAGATCCGAAGACCCCTGGGGTGGGTGAGTCAGCTCAAAAGGATGTTTCTGTTCCTCAAAGGCAACCTGAAAAACCCCTGGCTGCCCAAAGGACCCACCCTTGGGACTAGGCTAGGCCCAATGTAAGGTCTTCTTTGCAGTTTCTGGCTAAGGCTCTGGCATTCTTGGGGGGGGGGCTCTAAGAAAGGATGACTAGGAGGGGCTGGGGCTTCATTCCTTCCCCTCTTAACAAACATTCCTGAAGCCACAGGGGGCCTGCTGACACCCAGCTGGTGCATTTAATGTTCCCTAAGGAATCCCTCAACCAGCTTTGGAAATCCAAGCCACTCCTCGGTGACATTTTGGAAATCGGCCCCCTCCCCTGCCCGCATTTTCATTTTCCAATGGTGAGAATGATGAGGAAAATGAGCAAAACAAGCAAAGAAAAGCTGCACAGGAGACAGCATCGTTACCTACGGAGAGGTCCTGCATCAACGTGCAGTCACAGATCGAGCAAGCCTCGCTGATCGGTGTGAACGTGAGGAGCGCTTCCGGATTCTCGGCCATCCCGCAGCGAAAGGTCAGGCCGGCTGTGCGTGCGTGCACCTCGAATTCCAAGAATGCTACTCCCCTGGAAGTTAGTATCCTTTTAACTTCAAGCTAGACCCAGAGAAAAGAGTCTTCACGCAAGAGCCAATCTGAACACCCATAAAACATAGCACTAGGGAGTTCCTGCTTGATTTCCTTTCTCCAGCGACAAAAATGCAGATGAAGCAAGTATTTGTTTGAGTTTTACTATGTAAATAAAGCCAATGCTCAGGGTCCTCTCTTGGGTGGAAAACAACCCTCTACACAAACACTGGCAATGCCAGAGGCCTGCAAACCACCCTAAATGCCTGTCTTCAGAAAAAAGAAAAAACAGTGAGCTTTAAGAGCGAAGGGACCAGCAGCTGGAGTAATGGCTATGCCGCTGGACTCCCAGGTAGTCAACCACGGTTCAAGTCCTGGACCCGGTGGCTTAAATTCACACCGGGCATGTGTGTCATCGTGCCCAAGATCCCCAGAGGAGAATGGAGGAGGGATTTCAGTGTGACCATCCCCCCCAGGAGGTGATTTCTCCTTTTCTGTCTCTCTGGCGAGCACAGGCACCCAATAGCAAAAAACCTCTCCCCCCCAAAAAAAGAAAAAACAGAATGAAGGCCCACGCCATCAATCCCACACAGTGGTCTGCGAACTGGAAACATTCGGCAACCTCTGCAGGCACATTTCTGGCTGTCATCCGTGAGGAGAGTTGCTACTGGCCATGGAGTGGGTGGAGGCCGGGGAACCTGCTCAACCTCCCGCAATACGCAGGACAGTCCCCACAACAAAAGATTCGGCCCAGGATGTCAACGGTGTCAAGGTTGAAAAACTCTCACCTAAGGGATGTGGCAAAGTTATTCGATATGTCAGTGCAGGAGATGGTGACCCGAGCAGATGGCACAGGCTGGAGGGGGACGCAGGACGGACTTTCTGGTCACGATCTAATTCTCCCGGACCTTCCCAGGACTCAACAGGCTTGTGCCCTCAGGGCGCGCCATTTAACCTCCCCACCTTATTTGTCCGCTGCGGTGTCATCCCTAAAATGGGCTAGTAAAACTTTGCCATCTGAGAACCTTATTCTTTTTTTTTTGTTTTAAGAGAGATTTTTGCTATAGGGTATGTATGCTCGCCCCCCAACCCTGGGTCCACAATCCCCTCTCCTTCATTCTCCTCTCAAGATTTTAGACAGACAGACACACACACACACACACACACACACACACACACACACGCGCCCCGCGAGATTTATAAACCGCCGAGCCC
>NW_006159697.1:481867-486778 GCF_000334495.1 Tupaia belangeri chinensis
CATCTGTGTGTCCTGATTCAAACCTATTCTTTTTTTTTTTTTAGAATTATTTATTTAATTTTTATTTATTCATTCATTTTAATTTGACCAGAGAGAGACACAGAGAGAAAGAGACAGAGGGAAAGTGAGAAAGCAAGCCACCAGGTCCAGGACTCGAACTGCGGTCAACCATGTGGGAGTGTCCAGTGCCTTAACCACCACGCCATCTGCTGGTCCCTCAACCCTATTCTTGATGCCCCTTTCACAGATGCGCATTCCTATGAGGATTTCAAATGACGTCTTCATTATTGTGAAAAGACTGTGTCCTTTTACACCAGATCCAGCTACCCCCAAAAGGAGTACATTAAATGAGCTACGTAATACACCAGGGCTCCAATACAGGACTACTTAACTGCACTGTTTTAAACAGAGTTATTTATTTAACTTTATTTATCGTTATTATTATTTAACTGACCATAGAGAGGGAACGTGAGAAAGTAACCCACCAGGCCATCTGACAGCCCCAAATTTCACTTTAAGTGCAAAAAAAAAAAAAAAAAAAAGAAACCTATTACAATTATTATTCAATGAACCTCAGCGATGATTTGGTAGCTACTTAAAAAGAAAGTTTCAAAATTTAATTTAAGGGGACCAGCAGATAACATAACGGCTGCATCCCTGGACTTCTGTATAGTGGACCACGGTTCGAGTCCCAGACCTGGTGGTTTAAATACACGCCGGGTGTGTGTGCATGTGTACCCAAGATCCCAAGAGGAAAATGGAGGAAAAGGGATTGCAGCGTGGCCATTCCCCCTGGAGAGGTGATGTCTCACTTTCCGTCTCTCTGTCTCTCTCTTTCTGACAAGCGCACGTGCCCTATAGTGAAAAAAAAAAAAAAACTCTCAAAAAAAAGTTTTAGGCCAGCAGAAAAGAAACCTACTGCAGAAGAAAAAAAATAAATCTGCTGCATAAACCCTTACAGGGACCAGCAGTTAGCGTAATGGCTATGTCGCTGGACTCCCATGTAGTTGACCACGGTTCAAGTCCCAGACCCAGTGGCTTAAACTCACGCCGGACACATGCATGTGGGTGCCCAAGATCCCGAGAGGAGAATGGAGGAGAAGGGACTGCGGCATGTTCATCTCCCCTGGGGGGTGATTTCTCGCTTTCTATCTCTCTGTCTCTCTATGTCTGTCTGGCAAGCGCACGCGCCCTATAGCAAAAACCTCTTCCAAAAAAAAAAATTTTTTTTAAATAATAAATAAGCCCTTACATTTGTTTATTCTGTGAAGGTTAAATCATTTTGGACAGGGACCAGCAGGTGGCATGATGGTTGGGGTGCTGGACACTCCCACATGGCCGACCATGGTTCAAGTCCCAGACCTGGTGGCTTGTTTCTCACTTTCCCTCTCTCTCTGGTCAAATGAAAATAAATGAATGAAAAAATAAAATTAAATAAAATAATTTAATAAAAAATAAATCATTTTGGACAGTTTATTTTGAATAAACACCTTGTTCAAAGCAGCAGTTTAAACAAAAACAGAAACAAATATATCTTTGTTTAAGACAGATTCAGGGGACCAACAGGTGGCATGGTGGTTAAGGTGCTGGACACTCCCACATGGCTGACCACGATTCAAGTCCCGGACCTGGCAGCTTGCTTTCTGTCTCTCTGTCTCTCTGGTCAAATTAAAATAAATGAATGAATAAATTAAATTAAATAATTCTTTTTTTAAAAAAATGACAGATTCTGGTGGTGGGACAACTTCCCCCATTCTCCATCACAATAGCCTACTCCTACTCTTGAAGTGGTCACATAGATAGACACGTTTTCCTTCTTCCTAATAATACAACAATTAGTTTCCAGCTGTCAGACTGCTGACAAGCCCCACTGAAGACCTTACTAGGAAAGGCAGGTAGGTGAAATATCACCGACACCATGCACAGGACACCATGTGTGGCTAAAATATGTACATGCACCTCCGCACAAAGGCAGGTGTGTGTCTGGGTATACGTGTGTGCATGGAACGTTAGCACACAGTCCCAGCTCCGCCCTAAGCAACACCACCATCAATTTGTAGTTATCTAATGCATGTATGAAAACTAAGCATCGGCTCAAGGGCAGAACATAGCAGTATCTTAGAAAGGATTTTTTAAAGAGGATTTTGCCCTAGGTTGCGTGCAATCGTAAGAGAGAGAGAAACAGAGACAGTGAGAGGGAAAGTGAGAAGTCACCCCTCAGGGGCAATGGCCCACGCTGCAATCCCTTCTCCTCCATTCTCCTCCTGGATCTTGAGCACATATGCACACACGATCAGCGTGAGCTTTAAGTCACCAGGTCTGGGACTCGAACCATGGCTGACCACATGGAAGTCCAGCGATGTAACCGTTACTCCACCTGCTGACCCCCACCATTTTTATTTCTACAAAGTCCAAAAGCACCATCTGCAAAGGCTACTCCATACACCCTTCAAACTTTCTTTTTTTTTTTGGAGAGATTTTCACTGTAGGGCGCGTGCACTCGCCAGACAGACAGAGAGAGACATAGAGACAGAAAGCGAGAAATCACTCCCCAGGGGGGATGGTCACGCCGCAATCCCTTCTCCTCCATTCTCCTCTCAGGATCTTGGGCATGCACGCACACGCGCCCGGCGTGAGTTTTAAGCCACCGGGTCCGGGACGTGAACCACGGTCGATTACGTGGGAGTCCAGTGACATAGCCATTACGCTAACTGCTGGTTCCCACACCCTTCAAACTTTCTAAGCAAGCCACAAAAACAACCAACCTCAAACACTACCCATGCAAGGTGACCACAGAGTCTAATCCAGGCCTGGCGTTACTGCCCCATGTGGCGAGGAAGACCAAGTTGTGTCCACGGGGCTTACAGTGCTCCTTCTTCAGTTTCTAGAATGGGAGCCTCTTGGACACAGGAACCAGGAGAGCAGTAAGAACACACTGGGGATTTTTAGAACTTGGGGTACCTATAGAAGGCAGGAGGGCTTTTACGATCCCTCTCTCCAGCTTCTTAAGAAACTAAACCAGGGAACCAGCAGTTAGTGTAATGGTTATGTCGCTGGACTCCCACGTAGTCGACCGCGGTTCGTGTCCTGGACCCGGTGGCTTAAAACTCACGACGGGCGCGTGTGCGTGTGTGCCCAAGATCCCAAGAGGAGAATGGAGGAGAAGGGATTGCAGTATGGCCATCCCCCCTGGGGGGTGATTTCTCGCTTTCTGTCTCTATGTCTCTGTCTGTCTGTCTGGCCAGCGGATGCGCCCTATAGCAAAAACCTCTCCAAAAAAAAAAGAAAGAAACTAAACCAGAGTTTTAGGGACTTCTGTCCTCACAAGGTCCAGAACCAAAAAGAAAAGCAAGATGCTTTTTACAACTTATTGTATCTGCTATTAAGATAAATGTCAGAACAGTGTATAGAATCATTCATCTTTTTGTTTGTTTTAAAAAATACATGAAATGCAGGGCCGGCAGGTGGCACAGTGGTTAAGGGTGCTGGACCTCAACATGGCCAACTGTGGCTCGAGTCCCAGACCTAGTAGCTTGCTTTCTCGGTTTCTCTCTCTCTCTCTGTCCTTCTCTAGTCAAATTTAAAAATAAGTAAATAAAGTAAAATAATGATTTAAATAATAAAAAATGCATGAACTGTCGCGGCTGAGTAATTAACCGAGTATCTTCTTCACTGTTACCATCAGAAATGGCCCGCAAAGTTATTTCAGAGGCACGGGCTACTATGTTAAGTCTACTTTAAGCTACTGCCCACCCAGTCTTTTCAGAGTCCGACTTGATAATGACTCAGTGGTTACATTTATAACAAGGACAACCTCTTTCCTCAGTTCAACAGAAATTCAGTGCACAGCTAAAGCAGTACACTCCCCCCCCTCCAAAGTTTCTAGTTCAGAAAAATAAAAATGATTGAAAATACACTGGAGAAAACTTTGGCATCTCCGAATCGGAACAATGCCAGCAGCCCACTTCCCAGATCCGACACTAGTGGGGCAGGTTACAAGTTACAATTTCTTCCTGCTGTGGTGAGGCAGGAAAACCAGTAAGTCACCTTCAAACGCTTTCAGTGGCCAAGGTTTGTTTTTTTTTTTTTTTTTTTTTTACATTTTAAAAAGAACTTTGTTCCTAAGGTAATGACCCGGCACAACTCTAGCCAAACAGATCACTAGACACTTTTAACCAGAGGCAAAACAGGGCGACAGGTTTGCCGTTTGTGTGTTTATGCGGATCCGGATGGAACGTTTCAAGACCCATTTATTTTGAGACAAGAGAATTGAACGTCCTAAAACAAAGCGCGCGCGCACACACACGCACACACACACAACTCCCCTGAAGACAAAGACACAGTCGGACTTCCTTACTATCAGGACTCAAGTTCTCCATGTACAAAGTATGCTGAAAAGTTTCCGTACGGTTCTGCAGATCGCCAGCGCGTGGCTCTAGGGCTGGAAGGGGAAAGTCAGTAAATATTGATGGGCTGATGGGAATCAGGAGCTCGGCTGGCGGCAGCTGTTAGTCTGGTTTGCAGTGACAAGGACAAGGGGCGCAAGCCTAAGGCGCGCAGAACCAGGGACCCCGGAGAGGCAAACACAGGTGGAGACGGCTCTCCATTCCTGGCTCGGGGAAATGTTCCTCTTCCGACATCTGGGCAGCCCCTCAGGTGCAGGCCGCCCAGGCGAGGTCGAGAGTGACAGGGGACCCGGCCAGGCCTCAGATCGGAGGGGGAGGGGAAGGAGACCCGGAACAGGAGCCATTTAAACTCTAGGAGCCTCCAGAGAGCAGCCGGGTGACTCCAGGACCACACACCTCTGCCGTCCCGGTGCCCTGTTCCCCACAGGTGACCCGGGCACACGCGCGCCCCACACCTGGGGGCGAGCCTTCCCCCCGCCCCCGGCGCTCCGACCCCCGACGAACC
>NW_006159697.1:487617-513373 GCF_000334495.1 Tupaia belangeri chinensis
AGCTCTGTCCCCACTCCCGAGGCATTGGGACCGCTTGTCTCTATAGAGCCGTCTGCACTCATAAGCACAGTCCCAGTGTGACAGCGGAGCCCCCAGTGGGACCCGCGGGCCGCCCCCAGCTGTTTAGGAGGGCTCACCACTAAGCGCAGAACCACTGGAGGGTTCTGCAAAGGCCCGGCGGAACGACGCTGACCTGTTGCCATGACGACCTTCCCGCCCTCCTACAAATTCCCTCCTGCAGCGCCACAACCGAAAGCCTGCTGGTTCTAAGGCGGTCCTGCTTCCACAGAACTGTGCAACAGGTCTTAACGTCTGTCCCACGTTTACATCCCCTAGCAAGGGTACACGTCGGCCTGAAAGTAATGAGTTTGCCGCAGAGGAGACGTCCCAGCCCCTTTCTAGTTTCCGCAAAACTCCAGCCTAGCGCTGAATCTGCATTGCTAGGTATTTGCATGCTTTGCACACACAACATAGTTTTCCTTGGTTTTTATATATATAGCCGGTCACTGGTGAACACCTGTTTCCTCAAAGCCGCTCCACTTAGTCACTTCTAGCATGCTTAGTAGGTCTTAAAGATACGCCAGGAGAACACGGGACCACAGTCAGGGCTCCCTTGGCCTTTGGGTCTTGCCAGTCAACCTGGGCCAAAGAATCAAAATTCTGGTCTCAGTTTCTTCCTAAGTCAAGTAAGGGATTTGCAAGCTAGGCTTTGCGTTCTACCGCGGGTGGCGTGGTGGGCTGCTAGCTAGTAATGAGCGCTCATCGCTAGCTAACCACCTACCACCGTGGTTTGTGTCTCTCTCTCTGCCGATTCAGTTAAGAGTCCAAACTCCACTTGGCATCTGTCTTGCTCCACACTGCAGGTTCCAGAATGCTTCTGGTTAGAAGACCTTAAGCTCCTGCCAATCAGAGTCAATCTCATGTTTCTTTTTTTTTCTTTTTTTGAGAGGTTTTCGCTATAGGGTGCGTGCGCTCGCCAGACAGAGAGAGACAGAGAGACAGAAAGTGAGAAATCACCCCCCAGGGGGGATGGTCACTCCGCAATCCCTTCTCCTCCATTCTCCTCTTGGGATCTTGTGTACGCACGCACACGCACCCGGCGTGAGTTTTAAGCCACCGGGTCCGGGATACGAACCGCGGTGGACTACGTGGGAGTCCAGTGACATAGCCATTACACTAACTGCTGGTCTCTCAATCTCATATGCTTCTTGACTGTAACGATGGCCACTCAAATTAGTACATGTGGAACTGGGAGTCTGAATAAGCCTGGTGGTTGTATCATCCTCAATACCCAATGGACGTAGCCATTACACTAACTGCTGGTCTCTCAATCTCATATGCTTCTTGACTGTAACGATGGCCACTCAAATTAGTACATGTGGAACTGGGAGTCTGAATAAGCCTGGTGGTTGTATCATCCTCAATACCCACATTTGGATGTTGTGCTGAGTTGGACAAGCTCTTAACCATTGGAAGAAGAGGGGGGGAATGGTGCCCAGGACCGCCCTGTATTTTTCTCTTGAAACAATATGTGAATCAAAAAAATAAAAACAAAATTATATGTGAATCTACATCGGTCTCAAGTAAAAAATGTAAGACGTGGCCGGGAGGCCAGATGACTGGTGGTGCCATAGTAATGCACCTCAACCCACATGGGAAGGTCCCTGGTTCCTGGCCCAGGGCCTCCCTGTGCACCTGATCCAGGCTAGCTGAGACTGAGGGGCGGATGAAGATGTGAGGAGACCCTGATGGGGGTGGCTCGCTTGTTCTCTCTTTCTCTGGAAATAAACTTTAGAAAATAAAAAGAAATAGGTGGGTGTGATAAACCAAAGGGTAAAGAAATGCACCTTATTTGCTTAGGAGAGTATGCAGAAATCCTGTCCCCAAAACAGCTCCCCTTTACACACACACACACACAGTATTGACATGAGTCTCACTTCTTACCTGGTGCTGAAATTCAACTACGAGTTTCACCATAAAGCAAAGATGACTTCGCTGTTTCTGTATGCAGCGAGTGGCCCATAAAGTGACGTTTAACATTTTATGTTCTTTGCATAATCATCAGATTGTCCTCTGATTTTTTGGTGGGGAGAGGTTTTTGCTATCGGGCACATGCACTCATCAGAAAGACAGAGAGAGACAGAGAGACAGAAAGCGAGAAATCACCCCCAGGGGGGATGACCACGCTGCAATCCCTTCTCCTCCATCCTCCTCTCGGGATCCTGGGCATGCACGCACACACACCCGACGTGAGTTTAAGCCACCGGGTCTGGGACTCAAACTGCTGTCAACTACGTGGGCGTCCAGCAACATAGCCATTACACTATCTACAGGTTCCTGTTCTTTTATGACTCCCCAGTTAATTTTTATAAATTATTTTATTTAATTTTATTTATTATTTTTCAAGTTGACCAGAGAGAGAGGGAAAGTAAGAAAGCAAGCCACCAAGTCTGGGACTCAAACTGCAGTCAGTCATGTGGGAGTCCAGTGCCTTAACCACCACTACCACCTGCTGGCCCCATGCCCAGTTAATTTCCTTTTAATTTTTTATCATCGATGTAATTTTATTATTATTTTACATTTTATTTTTTTAAATAATTTTTTAATTATGTAATTTTATTTATTCATTTATTTTAATTTTGACAAGAGAGAGAGAAGGAAAGTGAGAAGGGAAGCCACCAGGTTCTGGACTTGAACCGTGGTTGGCCATGTGGAAGTGTCCAGCATCTTAACCACCATGCCACCTGCTGGTCCCAATTATTTTAAATTTTCAACAGGACACGTGTGCTCACCAGAGACAGAGAGAGACAAAGTGAGAAAGCAAACCACCAGGTCCAGGACTCAAACTATGGTTTGCCATGTGGGACTCCAGTGCCTTAACCACCACGCCACCTGCTGGCCCCCCTCAGTTAATTTCTTAAACCTAGGTGAAAATGTACTTTCATCCTTACTATCCGTGATTTTGTGGAGCTTTGTTTATGTGGGGGTTTGTTTTGTTTTACCTTCACATTAGCTCCCAGCTTAGTACCTTCGGAATATTTGCAAGGCTACTGCCTACAGTGACTTGTAAATAGTGTGACTTCATGAATATAAAGATAAGTGACGTCGTGAATATTCTGGAAGGCACTGGAGTAAGACTGGTGTGGCTTGCGGTGGGAGGGATGCCTGCTCAGACTCCTACATCCTTTAATGCACACTTTTATATTTTGGAGAGGTTTTTGCTATAGGGCACTCGCCAGACAGACAGAGAGAGACAGAGAGATAGAAAGTAAGAAATCACCCCCCAGGGGGCATGGTCACGCCGCAATCCCTTCTCCTCCATTCTCCTCTAGGGATCTTGGGCACGCACGCACACGCGCCCGGCATGAGTTTAAGCCACCGGGTCCCAGCCTCGAACCGCAGTCAAATACATGGGAGTCCAGGGACACAGTCATTACGCTAACTGCTGGTCCCGAGAGCTCTCCTTTCTGACAACTCACACGTCAGCCAGAATTTCTGAGGGTGGAACGTCTGTCCACATCTGTCTTTTGTCCTTCTGCAAAGCTGGAGGTGTGTGTGTTCTGTGCAGCTCTGCATGGACCTTCAACTTCATTGTTCACGGAGCTCAAGGTGAGCGTGTGGTCTTCTCAGCACTGCGAGCGCCTGGACCTGGGATCCCATAGCCTCGTGTGTTCGTTCCACTTCTTCAAAGCTGAGGTTTATTTCCTGCGTGAGAGAAGGAATAGGCAAAATGAAAGGTAGGGCTCCTTTTACTTTGTCAAGAATGAATAAAAAGGGGAACCAGCAGTTAGCGTAATGGCTATGTCGCTGGACTCCCACGTAGTTGACCGCGGTTCACAGCCCCGGCCCGTGTGGCTTAAAACTCACGCCAGGTGCGTGTGCGTGCGTGCCCAAGATCCCGAGAGGAGAACAGAGGAGAAGGGATTGCGGCGTGGCCATCCCCCCTGGGGAGTGATTTCTTGCTTTCTGTCTCTCTGTCTCTCTCTGGCGAGTGCACGTGCCCTATACAAAAACCTCTCCAAAAAAAAAAAAAAGAATGAATAAAATAACCGTACTCCCTCTTTTTCTGTGGTTTCGCTTTCTATAGTCTGTTATCCACAGTCAACCATGGTCTAGGAATAAGCAAATCCTATATGATTCTTTGAGAAAGCAAGAGACTATAGGCACAAACTCTCATTGCAGTAAAGCAGTATTGAATTGTTCTCTTTTATTGTTAGTTGTTAATCTTGTATGTGCCTGATTTATAAATTAAACTTTATCATGGTGCATACAGACAGGAAAAATGTAGTCTTTATTGAGTTTAGTACTCCTTGTGGTTTCAGATATACCCTGAGGGGTCTCGAGATGTATCCCCCCCATTGATAAGGGCTTTTAGAGATTTCATCAAAACCTAATCATCTTTATGAAATGGAGCAGAAAGAATTGAGGTTTATACTCATTAGAAAATGAGTGAGGGCATAGAATTCCAAAATGTTATCTTCTTGTCTGAAATGAGCTGCTCAGTAGGCTCAAGCTTACCAGCAAACCTTTTAGTGTGGTATTTTAGAAAAGCAGTATGGGAGGGACCAGCAGTTGGTGTAATGGCTATGTTGCTGGACTCGCATGTATTCGACCGTCATTCGAGTCCCAGACCTGGTGGCTTAAAACTCACGCCGGGCGTGTGTGCATGCGTGCCCAAGATCCCAAGAGGAGAATGGAGGAGAAGGGATTGCGGCATGACCATCCCCCCTGGGGGGTGATTTCTCGCTTTCTGTCTCTCTGTCTCTTGCTGTATGTCTGGCAAGCGCACGCGCCCTATAGCAAAAACCTCTCAAAAAAAAAAAAAAAAAAGCAGTGTGGGGCCCGCAGGTGGCAAGGTGGTTGGGGCACTGCACTCCCACATGGCCGACCAGAGTTGAAGTCCGGACCTGGTGGCTTGCTTTCTCACTTTCCCTCTCTCTCCTTCTCTGATGACTATAGCAAGTGTAAAAATAAGAAGTAAAATAAATAATACTTTAAAAAAAAAAAAGGCAATACAAATAGGACTTTGAAAAGTTTGTGTAAAATGGAATTCACGTTTATTTTGGTGCAAATAATATTTTTTAAAGAATTACTTAATTTTGGGGGGACCAGCAGGTGGCGTGGTGGCTAAGGCACTGGACAATCCCATATAGCCAACTATGGTTCAAGTCCTGGAGCTGGTGGCTTGCTTTCCCACTTTCCCTCTCTCTCTCTCTCTCTCTGTCTTTGTCTCTCCCTGTTCATATTAAAAGAAATGAATGAATAAATAAAATTAAATATCTTCAAAAAGAAAAGAATTATTTAATTTTTTATTTGTTCATTCATTTAATTTGACCAAAGAGAGACAGAGAAAGTGAGAAAGCAAGCCACCAGGTCCAGGACTCAAACCATGGTTGACCACGTGGGAGTGTCCATTGCCTTAACCACCACACCCCCTGCTGGTCCCCCAAGAATGTTTGAAATACATGCATAGGTTTTTGTTTTTGTAATTCATAATGGAGAGTGCGCATTCATGCAAGAGAGAAAAAGAAACAGTGAGAAGCACCTCAGTAGGGGCCTGGTGCGCTGCAGTTTCGTTTCTCCAGCCCTTCAGTTCATCTTGGGCATGCTCACTCATGCGTGCTTGCGTGCACGCGCGCGCGCACACACACACGCATGCACACCGCTTGTGTTTTCTGGCTGACACAGAGACCTGAAGCTGTGGCCAGCTACGTGGCTGACCTGCAGCACTGCAGCCCAGTGCAGTCCAGTCTTGCTGTGTCACCCCTGCTCTGACTAAACCAAACAAGCAGATAGCCACCTTGTTAAAACACAGCTGAGCTGCTGGCTGCTGGGATCCTTCTGCAAAGCGACATCTGGAAGCTGAATAAATGCATCCTTTCTAGCCATCAACAGAAGGTCTTGGGCCAGCTCCTAGGGAAGCTAGATCCCATATGCCTGACCATCTGCGTTGACTCCTGGACTTCATGGCTTCATACACATTTGCGCATGCGTGCCCAAAACCCTGAGAGAAGGGGGAGATGGAAAAGAAGGGACTGAGGCATGGGGGGGGTGCTTTCTCGGGGAGCACACATACCCTCTCGCACTTTAAAAACAGAAAGGAAGGAAGGAAGGAGAGAAATGGAGAAGGGACTGCAGCATTGCTACTGGTCAACTGAGTCGAGCTGCCGCTGCTTTAATTTGCTATAGAGCACATGTACTTGTTGGGGAGAGCCAGAGCGAGCGAGCGAGAGAGAGAGAGAGAGAGAGAGAGAGGGGAAAATGAGAGCCCACCCCCACCACCTCCATCCCCGAGGGAATTGTCATGCTACAGTCCCTTCTCCATTCTCCTGCTGGGATTTTGGGCATGCATGCACTTGCGCCCAGCATGTTTTTCACGCAGCCAGGTCCAAGGCGCCTTACCTTGCAATGGGCCCATGTAAGATCCAGCCGCCTTCACCACCACGCCACCGGCTGGCCTGAAAGGAGTTACTATCTGGCTGGTCTGCAGGTAGTGAGTTATTTCTCCCCTTCTCACTACCGCTCTTGACTAGTCTTAGAAAGCCTGTATCTGTAACCATTTACAGGGAGCCCATCAGCAGGCCTTATCCAACTATCTGGAAAAGACGAACATGTCATCAGTATATACAGGTAGAAGATACAAGCAGCTGCACGTCATTCCTCGCTACGGTAGATCGCTTTCTGCTGAATAAATTATCCTGTGTCCTACAAATACCCACACCTGGCTTCCGGTGAGACCCTTCCTCACATGACTCAGCACTGCCACAGTGTTCTCCTGAGAGGCCTCTCAATTTCAGAATGGCTGCGGGACCAGCAGTTAGCATCATGGCTCTGTCGCTGGACTCCCATGTAGTCAACTGTGGTTCGCGTCCCGGACTCGGTGGCTTAAAACTCAAGCTGGGCACATGTGTGTGCGTGGCCAAGATCCCGAGAGGAGAATGGAGGAGAAGGAATTACGGCGTGGCCATCCCCCCTGGGGGGTGATTTCTTGCTTTCTATCTCTCTCTCTCTCTCTCTCTCTGTCTGGCGAGTGCATGCACCCTATAGCAAAAACCTCTCCAAAAAAAGAAAAAAGAAAAATTTCAGAATGGCTTCAGGCCACCTGGCCTGCTTTAGCATAACCACACCTCATGGGAGAGGGGTTCTCTCTCTCTCTTTTACTCTCTTTCTCTCAAGCACACACATCTTCTATCAGTCAAAATAAATACGTTTTTAAAATCAAAAAATAGGGAGTCGGCAGGTGGCGCGATGGTTGAGGGCGGCGGACTCCCATATGGCTGACCACGGTTTCAGTCTCAGACCTGGTGGCTTGCTTGCTCTCTCTCTCTCTCTCTCTCTCTCTTTCTGTCTGTCCTCTGGTCAAATTAAAATAAATAAATAAAAATAATAATTCTTTAAAAAAATGCTGTGTTGTAAAAAAATGTTTAAAGAGGAGCCAGCAGGTGGCATGGTGGTTAATGGCGCGCCAACCACGTTTTAAGTCCCAGACCTGGTGGCTTGCTTTCTTACTCCCCACCCCCCTCTCTATCCCTCTCTGGTCAAATTAAAATAAATAAATACATAAATAAAGTGAAATAAAATATTTTTTTAAAAAAGGCTGCCTTTAAAAAAATGTTTAAAGATGAATGATTAATAAATAAAAAGGAGGGTCTCTGATCTGCGTATCATCTGAGATATATCTCACTGTGACTCCATGCTCCGTAAGCATTCATTCACTGACACGGGTGCAGTTGGGAGCTTTGTTGGAATTGAGAAGTCCCTTACCCAGGCCAGTTGGTGGCATGGAGGTTAAGCCATCTGGATTCTCATATGACCAACTTCATGGTTCGAGTCCCGGCCCCAGCGGCCTGGTAAACACATCGGGCATGTGTGAGTGTGTGCTCAAAATCCCAAGAGGAGAATGGCGAAGGGACTGTGGCGTGGCCGTGCCCTCTAGGTGATTCTGTGGTAGGTAGTCAGACGTGAGTGGCAGTGCTGGATAATGACAGAGGACGTTACCACAGCTCTCAGGAGTTGTAACCAGACCCTCTGTGAGAACCCCTTCCCCCCAGCCAGCTCCTGGTGTCAGGAAGGTTGCTATCTTCCGTCCTTCACCGGGTGCACACAGACATTCTCTACGGGGGTGGGATGCTAGGCCAACAGCTTGGTTCCCACTGGGGCAATGAACTCATTGGGCAGTTCATCCAGTGTAGATGCTCACACCTTTCCAGTTCACACTGGCTTGCTCCATTAGGTCATTAAATTCCTCACCTGAGAGAGAAAATGCACAGGCCCGCAGGGAAAAGCAGGAAAAGCCGGAGGATTCCAAAGAATGCAGACACAATGACAGGTCTTCCCCTGAGTCACCACCTAACTCATGCCCCCTGCAGTGCTCCTTCTCTGGCAGCTGCCCACCTGCATGCCTTTCTGGCGAAGGAGTGGGTTTCTTTTCTATTAAAAATCTTTACTCGCCTGGGGCCAGCAGGTGGCATGGTAGTTAAGGTGCTAGAGTCCCACATGGTCAACCACAGTTCAAGTCCCGGACCTGGTGACTTGAAAAATCACACTGGGTGCATGTGTATGCCTGCCCAAAACCCCAGGAGGAGACTCCAGGAGAAGGGATTTCGGTATGGCCTTCCCCCTGAGGGGGTGATTTCTCACTTTCCCTCTCACTGTCTGTCTGTCTCTGTCTCTCTTCAGTGAGTACACACACCCTATGGCAAAATCCAAAAAAAGTAGAAATCTTTATTTCCTATGAAAACTTCTCTTTTCCTATTTGATGTTTGAAGTTTTTCATTCTGCATCTCAAGGCGGGTCAGTAATCTTAAGAGATCTTACCTAAACAATCAAGGATTTTTGGGGCCAGCAGGTGGCGTGGTGGTTAAGGCGCTGGACACTCCCGCATGGCCGGCCAGGGTTCAAGTCCTGAATCTGGTGGTTTGCTTTCTCACTTCCTCTCTCTCTCACTCTCAATCTCTGTCTCTCTCTGGTCAAATTTTAAAAAATAAATGAATGAATAAATAAAATAAATAATTTTTTAAAAAAGTTTTTTAAAAAGTTAAAAAACAACCAAGGGTTTTCTACAACATAGCTCAGTTCCTCTCGGGCTTCCCATGTGGGGCCTGCTCTCTGCTTAATAAATCTGTCCTTCCTTCCCTCTCCTAATTAACCTCCACGTGCTTACTTGCTTCCTGGCATCTTCCTGAGCCATAGTGAGAACCTATGTCCTGTGCGGATGCTGGGCTTGTTCACCCTTGCACCTCCGCAACCCTGTGTCAATTTCTCACTTTTCCCCTCTCTGTATCTCCGTGTCTCACCCCTGCAAGTGGATGGACTCTATCGCTACCCAAAAAAAAAAAAAAAAAGCCAACGTACATTACAAAAGCTCTTACGTCTTTTGTATGTTATGTAGTTTTGTTTTTCTTGATTTGATACAGCAGACCAGGGGAGTTGGTAAATTACGGTAGTCTGTTCTGGTTTTCGTTTTCATTTCTTCCATGGGTGAGTGAGAGACAGAGAGGATCTTCAACAGGGTCTTGATGCCACAATCCACTCCCACCCTTAGCCCCTGACATTGTGGGCACCCGGGTGCCTGGCGTACTCAGAGAAGCCTCCAGCTGCGAACCCAGAACCTTCCTATGTTGGCCAGCCTCACAGAGCATTGCGTTTTATGGCTGTGCTTCCATCTGGCCCTTGTCGATGCTTTTATTACTATTATTATTATTGCTAGTCATATTATTTTTAGTTTGCTAGAAGGCGGATGCACTTCCAGAGAAAAAGGGAAAGTGAGAACTCAGCCCCCAGGAGAGACGGCCACACAGCAATCTCTTCTCCATTCTCCTCTGGGGATTTTGGGCTACCTGGCGTGTTTTTCAAGCTGTCCGGTCTGGGACTTGAACCGCTTAGATGGCCACGTGGGATCCAGTGGCCTTAACCTCCATGCCACCTGGCAGCCTTTGTCTGTGCTTTTAAGTGAAGCGTTACTGGCACAGGGCCATACTCAATCACTTACATCCTGTCTGTGGCCACTCTGGGGCCCTCGCGGCAGAGCTGGGTAATTGCAGCCAGGGCTGTGTGGCTGCCAAGGCTGAGCTATTGCATGTTTACCTTTGGCTCTTGAAAGAGCTGCCCCCGAGTGTGAGAGCTCAGAGCTCAGGTAATGCACCTGGTTTTCTCTGGTTGTTCACCCCGGGGCAAAGCGGAAGTGTGGGGAAAGGGGCCATTACATTTTGCCCTTCAGGTTCTGCTCACCCCCTGCTTCCTCCGCTCCTCCTGGCCCCCTGGCGCTGTCTGCCCTGGTGGGGCTGTGCTTCTGCGGTGTGCAGGAGGGGTGGGCGGGGCCTGTGCTGCCTGCCAGGCTCAGGGCTCCAACCACAAGCCACGCCCCTGAGGTTAATGTGGCTTTCCTCTTCCCTGCTCATGGCCACCGGAGTGTCAGCAAGACACTTCTTACACATTTAGCCAAGGCCCGTGGTTAGTGAGAGGGCTTGGTCCTTTGGTTAGGTGTGTGGGGAGTGACAGCCCTGTACCAGGAGGGCTCCAGAGCACACCGTCGTCCCAGAAGTATTAGTACCTCCATTTTTTAAAAAAAATTATTTATTTACTTTTATTCATTCATTCATTTTATTTTGATTTGACCAGAGAGAGACACAGAGAGAAAGAGAAGGAAAGTGAGAAAGCAAGCCACCAGGTCCAGGACTCGAACCGTGGTCAGCCATGTGGGAGTGTCCAGCGTCTAAAAAAAAATTGTCGCCCCCCCCCCCCTGTTTTGTTTTTTTTTTAGAGAGAGAGATTTTTCTATAGGGCGTGTGCACTGGCTGAAGAGACAGAGACAAAGAGAAAGAAAGCAAGAAATCTCCCCCCACATACAAGGGGGGATGACCGCCCCGCAATTCCTTCTTTTCCATTCTACTCTTCCACGCACACACACCTGATGTGAGTTTTAAGCCGCTGGGTCTGGGACTCAAACTATAGTTGACTACGTGGGAGTCCAGCGACATAACCATTTCACCATCTGCTGGGCCCAGTTAACCTCTTTTTACCATCTTAGTGTAATGTGCTATACGAGGAAACATCAGGTGAATGTTTACCAGAGGTGTTTATGTATTTATTTTTCATTGTTGGAGGGCATGTGTGCTCTCCAGAGAGAGACAGAGACAGGGAGAAAGGACCCTCCAGTGGGGCGTGGTCACACCACAATCCCTTTTCCATTTCTCCACTCTGTCAGGATTTGGGACATGTACACACGTGCACCTGGAATGTTTTTCAAGCTTCAGGGCCAGAATTTGAAGCATGGTTGGCCACATGGGATCAGGCTCCTTTTTTTTTTTTAATAATTATTTATTTTAAATTTTATTTATTCATCTACTTATTTTATTTTGACCAGAGAGAGACATACAGAGAGAGAAAGTGAGAAAGCAAGCCACCAGGTCCAGGACTTGAACCATGGTCCATGTGGGAATGTCCAGCACCTTAACCACCACGCCACCTGCTGATCCTGGATCTGGTTCCTTTAAACACTAGGCCATGGGGCCAGTCCAAGTTTCTATTTAGTTTTAGAAAAAAATGATCTATTCGTTTCTTCTATAAGCAAGAGAGACAGAGAGAGAGAAACAGCGACCTCCACAGAGTTCTGATGCCACCACCGGTCACCCCCAGCCTCAGCCTCAGCCAGTCCCGGATCCTGGGCAAATGTGACCCCAGCATACCCACGGCTGTCTCTGGACTTGAGCCAGGATTCTCCTCCGGTGGGTCAGCCCCACACAGTGTGGTGTTTTACCACTGCACCACCCTCTGGCCTCTGGGCACAATTTGGAGGTTTATAACGTGTGTACCCGTGTCGGTCCTAATCATCCGTCCCCACTGCACACACGTGCTTGTCTTTGAAAGTGCAGTGGCAGCCAAGGTGACGTCAAATTCAGCCATCTGCTATTAATATTTGTTTTATTTCCTACTTGGTGTTTGTTCATCTTTTTTTAAAAAGAGTTATTTAATTTTATTTATTCATTTATTTATTTTCATTTTATTTTATTTTATTCATTCATTCATTTATTTTCATTTGATCAGAGGAAAACAGACACACAGAAGGAAAGTGAGAAAGCAAGCCACCAGGTCTGGAACTTGAACCGTGGTCGACCATGTGGGAGTGTCCAGCGCCTTAACCACCACGCCACCTGCTGGTCCCCCATTCATTTATTTTCATTTGATCAGAGGAAAACAGACACACAGAAGGAAAGTGAGAAAGCAAGCTACCAGGTCCAGGACTCGAACCATGGTCGGCCATGTGGGCGTGTCCAGCTCCTTAACCACCACACCACCTGCTGGCCCCCTGTTTATTCAGCTTCTGAACTGTACAGAAACTATGGCTTTAGGTGCATTTACTTCTTCAGACTTTTCAATAGTTTGTTCCTTATGGAGCGGAAGTGTTCCAGCAAGTGTGACTAGGAATTAAAAATCAAGTCTCTGGGACCAGCAGTTAGCGTAACAGCTATGTCGCTGGACTCCCACGTGGTCGACCGCGGTTTGAGTCCCGGACCCGATGGCTTAAAACACACGCCGGGCGTGTGTGCGTGCGTGCCCAAGATCCCGAGAGGAGAATGGAGGAGAAAGGATTACGGCATGACCATCCCCCCTGGGGGGTGATTTCTCGCTTTCTGTCTCTCTGTCTCTCTCTGTCTGGCTGGCGAGCACACACATCCTAGAGGAAAAACCTCTCCAAAAAAAAGAAAAAAAAATTAAATTCCAAACAAGAGGATATACAGGACCTTTCAAAAAATAGTAACTTTTGGGATCAGCAATTAGTTAGCATAATGGCTATGCCGCTGGACTCCCATGTAGCCGACCGCAGTTCGTGTCCTGGACCCAGTCACTTAAATTCACACTGGGCGCCTGTGAGCGTGCATGCCCAAGATCCTGAGAGGAGAATGGAGAAGGGATTGCGGCGTGGCCATCCCCCCTGGGTGATGATTTTTTGCTTTCTGTCTCTCTGTCTCTCTCTGTCTGTCTGGTGAGCACACGCGCCCTATAGCAAAAACCTCTCCAAAACAAGAAAGAAAAAAAAAATCAAGTCGCTGGGAGGAGCCTCTGGCTTGGCCGGCCCTTTGAGCTTTCCTTGCGAGGTTAACAGCTGGCTGGCTAGTTAGCTTTAATCAAGAACACATTTAAAATACTGTATGAGGGGGGATCGTTTGCGATCTGACTGGCCCATGTGAGGGCCAATGAACTATCCACTGGGCAAACACAGCTTCTTCCAAGAGCTGGTCACAGTTAGGTCTCCTGTTTTTATGTAGACCAGGGTGAAAATTCTTCAGGCTTCGGCTTGAGACAGTTATCAAGACCACTGACAAATTGCTTCTTTTTCCTTTGCCTTTGGTGAAAGGGTTTTGTTTTTTTATTTATTAATATATATGTATCGATAGATAAGTAGATATAGATTTTGTTTTTGACAGTCAAATCAAGGATATTGCCATATCCTGGGTCATTGGAAAAGTCTTGACATATTTTTCTATGCAAAATGCATCCTGGCTTTTCCAACGACCCAATACATGTAACTTTTTTCCTTAGGTTTTTGCCACAGGGCATGTGCATTTGACCAGAGAGAGTGAAAGTGAGAAATCACTGCCCAGGGGGATGGCCATGTAGGAATCCCTTCTCCATTCTCCTCTCGGAATTTTTGGCACACACATGCACACGCACCCAGTGTGATATTCAAGGTGCTGGGTCCAGGACTGGAACTACATTTGCTCATGCAGGAATCTAGCTCTTTAACCATTGCACCACCTGCCGGCCCCTCCACACATGTAATTTTCAATAGAGAACTTTATATTCTTGGGTCCGCTAAGTGTTTCTTCCCTTTGCTCCCCCACCACACACACACACGCCCTTTCCCATTTGTTCCCCTCCCTTCCAGACTCTGGTATCTACACTTACTACACAGAGTCACGTGTGTTTCTCTCTCCCAATCCTTATCTCTTGTCTTCCTGTTCCATTGGCTCCCTTTTCCTTCCAGGAAAAGGGTTAGTCCTGAACACCTCTCACTGAGGGGGGTCTTTTTTTTTTCCTGGAGAGGTTTTTTTGCTATAAGGCACGTGCACTTGCCAGAAAGACAGAGAGATAGAGAGATAGAAAGCAAGAAATCCCCCCCCCCCCCAAGAGGGGATGGCCATGCCACAATCCCTTCTCCTCCATTCTTCTCGGGATCTTGGGCATGCACACACATGCACCCGGCGTGAGTTGCAAGCCACCGGGTCCGGGACATGAACCCGTCGACTAGGTGGGAGTCCAGCAACATAGCCACTAAGCTAACTGCTGGTCCCATTGATGGGGGTCTTCAGAACGCAGAAGGAAGGATGTCGTGTGTTAGTCCTAGAGCAATGCTCCCAACCTTGCCTCATTTTTACATTTAGGATGTTCCTTGGCCTAGGTGGCTGGGTGCTGATCCATTTTTCTGCATTTATCTTATGTTATTACTTATGTGCTATAAGGCTTATGTGCCTGCTGGAGAGAGAAAGAGACAGAGAGAGGGAGAGGGAGTGACAAGTCACCCCCTGGGAAGATGGCCATGCCACAGTCCCTTCGCTTCCATTCTTCCCTGGGGATTTGGGGCACATAAGTACACGTGCCCAGCATGTCTGTCAAATCACAGAATCCAAGACTCAACTGGTTTGCTCTGGAATATGCTTGAAAAGACGAAAGTTGGGCCAGCCGGTCGCACGATGGTGAAGGCAGCTGGATCCCACATGGCCGACTGCACAGTTCGGAGTCCCAGACACAGCGGCTTGAGAAACACACCAGGCACGTGTGTGCACATGCCCAAAATCTCCAGAAAAGAATGGAGAAGGAATTGCTGGTGGCCGTCCCCCCAGAGGGGGTGATTCCTCACTCTGTCCGTCTCTCTCCTCAGAGAGCACAAGCACCCGTAGCAAATTAGAAATCAATACAGGGGACCAGCAGTTAGCGTAATGGCTACGTCGTTGGACGCCCACGTAGTGACTGCAGTTCGCATCCTGGACCCGGTGGCTTAAACTCACGCTGGGCACGTGTGCATGCGTGCCCAAGATCCCAAGAGGAGAACGGAGGAGAAGGGACTGCGGTGTGGCCATCCCCCCCGGGGGGGGGACGATTTCTCGCTTTCTATCTCTCTGTCTCTGTCTAACGACCGCATGCACCCTATAACAAAAACCTCTCCAATAAATAAATACATACATACATACATACATACAGTACAGGGACCAGCAGTTAGTGGCGTAATGGCTATGTCATTGGACTCCCATGTAGTCGACCGCGGTTTGAGACCCGGACCCGGTGGCTTAAAGTCACTTCTGGCATGTGTGCGTGCATGCCCAAGGTCCCAAATGGAGAATGGAGGAGAAGGGATTGCGGCGTGGCCACCCCCCTGGGGGGTGATTTTTTGCCTTCTGTCTCTCTGTCTCTCTCTGTCTTTCTGGCTAGTGCATGCGCCCTATAGCAAAAACCTCCTCCCCCCCCCAAAAAAAAAAATCAATGCAGTGTAAGTTCTACACTAGCCTCAGGAGGCGACCCCTGCTTACCAAGAGAGAAAGCAGAGACCCGCTGTCTGAGTCGGGTTGTGTGAACCTGCTTTAGAGCTTCTGCGTCTGCGGCGCTCTCTGCTGTGTTTATAACCGAGCGTGTAGGAGAGCTGTTACGGGTTTTGGAAACGTGGGTCTGCTCCAACTTCCTTGAGGGCAGCTGCCACTTGAGCAGGCTGCGTTTATAGACGTGCCAGGTCTGGGTTCTTTTGAAGCGGTGGTGTTTGCAGCCCATTGTTACATCGGGCTCCGTTTCCCGTCTGGCAGGGAAGCCTCCTGTGTACCTTCCTCCGTGGGGTCCCCACAGGAAGCCCAGTCCCGGGGGAACCTCAGACTCTGCCCTCCTCAAGTTGCAAAGCTGCTGGGGAAGATGGAGGTGCAGTGAGCAGCTGGGGAGGAGGGCAAGTGAGCGTCAGCTCATGAGCAGGACAGAAGGGCCTGCAAGGACAGCTCAGTCTTGGTCCACTGGGAAGAAAGCCGTGAGCCTGCAGACTGGTGAAGGGAGCAGGATCCCACACAGCTCTGTGCTTCGAGTCTCGGAGCTGGTGGCTCGAGAACCCCGCGAGAGTGCCCAACATCCCTAAAGGAGAGAGAGGTGGGGGACCAGGGATTACAGCATGGCCATTCAGCTAGGGGTGCTTTCTCCCTCTCCCATGGTCTCTCTGGCTGTCTCTGGTAAACATTCAAGCCTTCTGGCAAATAAAACACAAACGAAAAACCTAGAGGGGGCCGCCCATTTTACGGAGAGAGTGGAGGAAAGATATCTGCTTTGTGGTTGCAGATGGGCTCACTGGTCTATCCATGACGTGAATATAACCTGTTGTTCTTTTCTTTTAAAAATAAATATCATGGGGCCAGCGGGTGGTGTGGTGGTTAAAGTGCTGGACACGCCCACGTGGCCGACCACAGTTCCAGTGTCGGTCTTGGTGACTTGCTTTCTCACTTTCTCTCTCTCTGGTCAAATTAAAATAAATGCATGAATAAATACAATAAAATATTCTTTAAAAAATAAATAAAGATCATAATTTAGAGGGGTCTCTTTTATTTCGAGCTTATAGAACTTGAAAAAGAAAAAAGTTCTCTCAAAATACTTACTCTTCTTTTTAAGTTGCCAGAAGGTGTTTACTTGTAGAAAGACAGAGAAAAACAGAGAGGAGACAAAGCACTTCCATGGGGCACGGTTATGCCCCGTGCCGGCCCCAAAATACTTACTGTTATCACTGGTAGGATGCTGTTATCATTAGTAGTCATGTTATTTTGAAATTTATGGATAGAGAGGAAAGCAAGATTCTTTTTAAAAAATTATTTATTAAATTTTATTTATTCATTCATTTATTTTTTAATATAATTACTTATTTTATTTATGCATTCATTCATTTTCATTTGACCAGAGAGAAACAGAGAGCAAGAAAGGCTGAGAAAGCAAGCTGCCAGGTCCGGGACTCAAACCGTGGTCAGCCATGTGGGAGTGGCCAGCACCTTAACCACCACGCCACCTGCTGGGCCCCCATCCTTTATTTTTAATTTGACAGAGGGAGACACAGAGATGGAGAGAGAAACAGGGGAAGTGAGAAAGCAAGCCACCAGGTCCAGGACTTAAACCACAGTCAGCCATGTAGGAGTGTCCAGCATCTTAACCACCATGCCACCTGCTGGTCCTGGAAAGCAAGATTCTGAACGAAAATTTATAGGGGCTGGCCGATGGTGGAGCTGTAGGTGAGCCTCTGTGACGCGGTCCCCCACGGGAAAGTTCAGGGTTCTCGTCTGGAGGCCTCGCTGAGCATACTGCTCACCCCACGGGACAGGCCGAAGCTCAGGGAGAACTCACTGCCAGACTCTGTTGGGGGTGCTGTCTCTCCATCTCTGTCTCTGTCTCCATTGGAGAAGAAGAAATAAATAAACTCAAACATATACACATAAATTAAAGCAGTTAGGAAAATCTGAATAGACCTGAATATGTTTTTCTAGACAGAATTACTTTTGGAAGCTAATTTTGAGTGCCTTACTTAACCTTATCTTGTTGTACCTGAGTAAAAATGAAACCTATCTGATAGGGTATAAAAGGTGTGTGTTTCAGGGGCTGGCAGGTGGCGTAGAGGTTGAGGCACTGGACTCCCACATGGCTAACCACAATTCAAGTCCTGGACCTGGTGGCTTGCTTTCTCACTCTCCTTTTTCTCTGTCTGTCTCTCTCTGATTGAAATAGAAGAATAATGATAGTAAACTAAAAATAAATAAATCTTTTTTAAAAAGGTGTGTATGTGTTTAGTTACGCTAAGTAGTTTCCTTTTGCTTTAAGATTTATTTTAAGGATTCATTTGTTATTAAAAAAAAAATTCTACCTTTGATGAGTT
The DNA here is from genome assembly GCF_000334495.1 of Tupaia belangeri chinensis. Classification (NCBI taxonomy): domain Eukaryota; kingdom Metazoa; phylum Chordata; class Mammalia; order Scandentia; family Tupaiidae; genus Tupaia; species Tupaia belangeri. Next base: position 505,499 of record NW_006159697.1, read on the forward strand.
GTTTCCATGGGAGACAGGGACCATTAAATAAAGCACTATTGGGACCAGCAGTTGGAGTAATGGCTATGGCACTGGCCTCCCATGTAGTTGACCATGGTTCGAGTCACCGACCCGGTGGCTTAAACTCATGCTGGGCGCGTGTGCGTGCGTGCCCAAGATCCCAAGAGGCGAATGGAGGAGAAGGGATTGCAGCGTGGCCATCCCCCCAGGGGGGTCATTTCTCACTTTCTGTCTATCTCTCTCTGTCTCTCTGGTGAGCGCACACGCCCTATAGCAAAAACCTCTCAAGAAAAACAAAACCACACAACTGGGGCTGGCAGGTGGCATGGTGGTTAAAGATACTGGACTTCCATATGGCCGACTGCAGTTCACGTCTCGGATCTGGCAGCTTGCTTTCTCACTTTCTCTTTCTGTCTTTCTGTGGTCAAATTAATAATAATAATAATAAAGTTTAAAAAAAGTAATTTTTAAAAAAGCACTATTGGGGCCAGCAAGTGGCATGGTGGCTAATGCATTGGACTCCCCCATGGCCAATGACAGTTCAAATCCCAGACCCAGAAGCTTACTTTATCACTTTCTCTCTCTCTGGTGAGTACACGTGGCCTATAGCAAATTAAAAGATACTAACCAATAGGGGCCGGCAGGTGGCATGGTGGTTAAGGGCGCTGGACTCCCACATGGCTGACCATGGTTCAAGTCCTGGACCTGGTGGCTTGCTTTCTCACTTTCTCTCTCACTCTGTCCCTCTCTAGTTAAATAAATAAATAAATAAAGCTAAATAAAACCATTCTTTAAAAAAAAAATATTTATGCACACACACGCACATGATTAAAAAAAAAAAGATACTAATAAATAAAATGAAAGAAATACACTCTTAACAAAGCACTATTTTGGAGGCCCGCCCCTGGCCTGAGAGGCTGGTTCACACAGGAGGAAACCGGGTGGAGACTATTTGTGATCTTTCTCTACTATTTTAGCAACTTTTCCTATAGACCTGAGATTATGCCGAAGTAAAAATTTAAGTTTTTCAAGAGAAATCAAAGGCCGGCTCCGTGGCCTGGTGGTTAAAGCAACTGGATCCCATGTGACGGACAGCATGGTTTGAGTCCAGGCTGCTTGAGAAACACGTGGAGTGCGTGTGCGTGTCCAAAATCCCAAATGGAGGGCGAGAGGAAGAGAAGGCATTGCAGTGTGACCGGTCCCGACGCCGCTGGGGGTGCTCTCTCCTCCCGCTCTGGCCAGCACTCACCCCTCTGGCAAGTTAAAAACAAACAAACACAACAGCCTCTGTTTTATAGGCATCAAGTTTCCGGTGCAGAAAGGCATCCAATCAGGACATTGGCGTCCGGGACTGAAATGAGGGGGCTCGTGAGGCATGTTTTTCCAGTAAGACCAGCTCTGGGAAGGTGAGAGGTGGGGGCTCCCGATCCAGGAGAATTAAACCAACCGGAGGGCTTGGGGAGTGGGGAGACGGCCGACCTCCCCCTCCTCCCCCCGCCCAGGCGTCCCCTCGTGAGGCCTCGTGGCGTTTGCAGAGGCTCACTGCCCCCCCAGAGCCTGGCGCCTTTTCTGCCGGCGCAGGGGGCTGGGGTGAGGGAGGCCGGGGCACATGATGCTCCCCCAGCCCGCTCGGCACATGACCGAGGCCGGCCGGCGGAGACCGGGGCAGACCTGATCCGCATCCCAGAGCACGGCCCATGGCCTCCCCGCGCCTGGGGACCTTCTGCTGCCCCACGCGGGACGCGGCCACACAGCTGGTGCTGAGCTTCCAGCCGCGGGCGTTCCACGCGCTGTGCCTGGGCAGCGGCGCGCTCCGCCTGACGCTCGGCCTCCTGCAGCTGCTGCCCGGGCGCCGGCCCGCGGGCTCCGGGGCCCCCTCCACCTCCCAGCTGGCCTCCGCCCGCATCCTGCGCGCCTCCGCGGCCTGCGACGTGCTCGGCTGCCTAGGTGAGGGGCCTGCCCGGTGCAAGGGAGAGGGCGCGTGGCCCGGGCCTTGGGACCTGCCTGATGCAGGAGGGAGGGCTGGCCGCCGAGCAGTTGCGACCTACCGGGTCGGTGCAGGGAGTGGCATGCAGCCCGGGCTTTGGGACCTGCCCTCCACAGGGGTAGGCGCGAGGCTCAGGCGTTAGGACCCAACCCCAGCAGGGGAGAGGGCGCGCGGCCCGCAGGTCTAGACCTGCGGGTCCTGGGAAGAGCGCGCTCTGCTCTGGCTTTGGGACCTGCCCGGTGCCGGAAGGAGGGCGCGCGAACGAGGAGTTGCGATGCCGGGTACCGGGGGAAGGGGTGCGGCCTGGGCTTTGGGATCTGCCCAGAGCCAAAGGAGGAGGGCGCTCGGCCGGAGGGTTGGGACACGCCACGTGCAGGGGAGAAGCCGCGCGGCTCGGGCGTTGGGACCTGCGGGGTGCAGAGGAGAGGCCGCGCGGCTAGCGGGTCCGGACTTGCTGGGTTCTGGGAGGAGGGCGCGATCCGAGCTTTGGGACCTGCTCGGTGCCCTCGGGGAGGGCGCGCCGCCCGAGAGTTGGGGTCCGCCCAGTGTCGGAGGGAGGAGAGCGCGCGGCCGGCGGGTTGGGACCTGCCTGGAGCTGGGACGAGGGCTCGAGGCTCAAGCTTTGGAACCAGCCTCTTGTAGCGGTGAGGGCGCGTTCGCCGGTAGGGCAGAGACCACTAGGTCAGAGACCACAGAACGGTCAGTAAAATTCATGTCCAAGAGGCATTGGTGGGTTTTGTTTTTATTTTTCAAGGATTTTGCCGTAGGGCAGCGCGCTCTCCCTCTTCTCGGGGGATTCTGGGCACAGTACGCACACATGTTCAGCTCATTTCCAAGCTGCTGGACCGGGCCTTGAACCGTCGTCGCCCGTGTGTGGGGAGTCTAGCACCTTAACCGCCACACCACCTGCTGGTCCTGGCACTGGTATTTTATTTATGTATTTTAGAATTATCTTATTCAACTTTATTTATTTAAATTTACCATAGAGCAAGAGAGAGAGAGAAAGTGAGAAATAGAGCTGGTAGGTCCAGGACTCGAACCACTGTCGACCTTGTGGGAGTCCAGTGCCTTAAGCACCACCTCACCTGCCGCCCCACCTCCCTAGTATTTGAAAAATCAGTTTATAGTTTTTATTTTTTTTTGGAGAGGTTTATGCTATAGGGCGCGTGCGCTCGCCAGACAGAGAGACAGAGAAAAATCACCCCCCAGGGAGGATGGCCACGCAGCAATCCCTTCTCCTCCATTCTCCTCTTGGGATCTTGGGCACACACACACACACACGCACCCGGCGTGAGTTTAAGCCACCGGGTCCAGGACTTGAACCGCGGTCGAGTACGTGAGAGTCCAGCGACATAGCGATTATGCTAACTGCTGGTCCCCAGTTTATAGTTTTTACTGTGAATTTACTAGGAAGATATCTCATAGTGTAGTTAAGTCCAGAAAACCTAGAGACTCCAGTAGGGAGAGACTAACAGTTAAGGCCGTGTGCACACGCGTGCGTGTGTGTATGTGCGTGTGTATTGTTTTCTATTTTGCACCACATATTTTCCCACCTGTTGTTTCCCTAAAGTCCCTTACCTACTCAGGGTTACCTGGGTTGATTTTTAACAGCCCAGGCGCACAAGTTCCTCCCAGTTCATGGGCCATGAGCTAAGAATGGTTTTAGGTATTTAAGTTAAAAGAAGTTATTTTATTGGGACCAGCAATTAGCATAATGGCTATGTCGCTGGACTCCCATGTAGTCGACCGCAGTCCGAGTCCCAGATCCGGTGGCTTAAAACTCACACCGGATGTGTGTGCGTGTGTGCCCAAGATCCCGAGAGGAGAAGGGATTGCGGCGTGGCCATCCCCCCAGGGGGGTGATTTCTTGCTTTCTATCTCTCTGTCTCTCTGTCTGTCTGGCGAGCGCACGCGCCCTATAGCAAAAACCTCTCAAAAAAAAGGTTATTTTATTTAACTTTATTTATTTATTTTTATTTTATTTATTAAAAAAAATTTCTTTTTATTTATTTATCCATTCATTGTTTTCTTTTAATTTGACCAGCGTTAGACATAGAGAGAGAGGGAAAGTGAGAAAGCAAGCCACCAGGTCCAGGACTCGAACCGTGGTCAGCCATGTGGGAACGTCTAGCACCTTAACCACCATGCCACCCGCTGGTCCCATATTTATTTTAATTTGACCAGATATGGGGAGAGAGAGATATGGAAGGTGAGAAAACAAGCCGCCAGATTCAGGACTCAAACCCTGGTCGACCATGTGGGAGTGTCCAGCGCCTTAACCACCACGCCACCTGCTGGTCCCCTTAAAATTTTTTTCTTTCTTTTTTTTTTTTTAAATAATCATTTATTTTATTTATTCATTCATTTATTTTTTAGCTCTGAGCAGAGAGACAGAGGGTGAGAATGAGAGAGGAAGTGAGAAAGCAAGCCACCAGATTCAGGACTTGAACCCTGGTCGGCCATGTGGGAGTGTCCAGCGCCTTAACCACCACGCCACCTGCTGGTCCCCTTAAAATTTTTTTCTTTAATTGAAAGAGAGGGGCCTGCAGGTGGCTTGGTGAAGTGGGCTGGACTTCCACATGGTCGACTGTAGGTTGCCTCCTGGACCTGGCAATTTGGTTTCTCACTTTCCCTCTCTCTCTCTCTCTCACGCTGTCCCTCTCTGGTCAAATTAAAATAAAGTTAAATAAAAATAAATTTTAAGGGGCCAGGAGGTGGCGTGGTGGTTAAGGGTGCTGGACTCCCTCATGGCTGACCATGGTTCAGGTCCCCGACCTGGCAGTTTGCTTTCTTGTTTTCTTACTTTCTTGCTCTCTCTGTCCCTCTCTGGTCAAATTATAAATAAAGTTAAATAAAATAATTCTTTATAAAGAAAATAATCAATTTTAAAAAGTGGAAAGAAGACTATTTGCTGGCCCACGGCTGTCACATGGAATTAAATGCTGGTGCCCATAAATACCGTTTTGTGGGAACACGGCTGTGCCCAGCCAGGCTCTGTGTGTGGTCTAGGGCTGCCTTGGCTCTGTCAGGGTAGAGGTGAGCCTTGACCAGGAAGTTTGGCTGCAAAGCCGAAAGTATTTACTAACTGGCCTTGACAGCACAAACTCACCGGCATCTGCTTTAAACTGCAACAGCACTTTGTACAGCCCTCTAAGGCAGATTTGGCTGGTTCAACTCTTTTTTCCCCTTGCTGCCATCGGGCACGTGCGCTCCCTGGAGAGAGACAAGACAGGGTGTGGGGAGGAAAAATCACTTCCTCCATGGGCATGGCCATCCCATAATCCCTTCTGCATTCTCTTCTTGGGATTTCGGGGACGCACACATGCCCAGCGTGTTTTTCAAGCCACTGGTCCTGGGACTTGAACCATGTAGTTGTTTGTGTGGCATCCAGCCACCTTAACCTCCATGCCACCTGGCTGGCTATAACCTTTTTCTCCTTAAATTATTATTATTATTATTTTTAAAATTTTGCTAAAGGGCTTGTGTGCTCACCAGAGAGAGAGAAAAAGAGAGAGAGAGATGGAGAAAGTGAGAAAGCAAGCTGCCAGGTCCGGGACTCGAACCATGGTTAACCATGTGTGAGTCCAGCGCCTTCACCACACCACCTGCTGGCCCTCGGCTCTAAGTATTTATGTTGGAAGATTTCCAGCACTCATAAAAGCAGTAACTAGGGGCCGGTAGGTGGCGTGGTGGATAAGGGCATTGGACTCCCACATGGCTGACCACAGTTCGAGTCTCGGACCTGGTGGCTTGCTTTCTCACTTTCCCTCTCTCTCTCTCTCTGTCTTTCTGGTCAAATGAAAATGAATAAACTAATTAAATGAATTATTTATGTTGGAAGATTTCCAGCACTCATAAAAGCAGTAACTAGGGGCCGGTAGGTGGCGTGGTGGATAAGGGCATTGGACTCCCACATGGCTGACCACAGTTCGAGTCTCGGACCTGGTGGCTTGCTTTCTCACTTTCCCTCTCTCTCTCTCTCTGTCTTTCTGGTCAAATGAAAATGAATAAACTAATTAAATGAATGCATAAATAAAATTAAATAATTCTTTTAAAAAGCAGTATCTAATATATAAGCGATAAACTAGTATAACTAACCCCCCCATACCCCTCACCCAGTTTTTCCTACACCCGGTCTTGACCCTCCTCACTGGGTTAATGGAAATGAACCTCAGTGCCATTACCTCTTTTATTTATTTTTTTAAAGAATTATTTTATTTATCTTTACTTATTTATTTTAATTTAACTAGAGAGGGAGAAAGAAAGTGAGAAAGCAAGTGGCCAGGTCCAGGACCTCAACCGCGGTCGGCCATCTTCGGCCATGTGGGAGTCCAGCGCCTTTAATCACCATGCCACCTGCCAGCCCCACCATGACCTCTTTAACCCCACCATGACCTCATTACTCATTGAAACCAGTGAGTAGCATGTGTTCAGGTGTGTCATAAATGGTCGTTTACGGCTGGTTTGTGCAAATCAGTATCCAGATGCTGTCTGCACTTCGCGGCTGCCTGATAGGGGCTCACCGTTTTGGAATCGTATTTTTCCCTACTTTGTCCTTGCAGCGAAAGCCGCTCACTGGGCCGGGTTTGTGGGCACTGATGGTTGGGTGTCTCAGGGCCCAGTGCTGTTCTGTCCCCACACCCAGAATGACAAAAACATGATTGCAGACACTCAAGCACCTTGCTTCAAAGCCATGCTGTGCGCTTCAAATCATGTTCTCGCCTTAAGACGGGAGTGGCGTTTCCTTTGCATTAGAGATAAAATCAGTTTAGGATAATGCAATCAAAACTTGTTTTTTTTTGGGACCAGCGGATGGCATAATGGTTATGTCACTGAACTCCTCTGTAGCTGACTGCAGTTTGAGTCCTGGACCTGGAGGCTTGAAACCCACACCGGGCACATGTGCATGCATGCCTGTCCAAATTCCGGAGAGGAGAATGGAGGAGAGGTTGCAGCATGGCCATCCCCCCCGAGGGGGTGATTACTTACTTTCTGTCTCTGAGCACACAAGCCCTATAGCAAAAATCTCTCAGAAAACAAAAAACACAACCAAAATGGATTTTCTTCCTGATTTTGCTACATTGTTTGGAAAAGCTTTTGTCCTTGTCATTAGTTTTTTTTCTTTTTTAAATTTTTTTTGGACAGGTTTTTGCTATAGGGAGAGTGCACTCGCCAGAAAGAGACAGAGAGATTGAAAGCGAAACATTACCCCCCAGGGGGTGATCGCCATGCTGCAATCCCTTCTCCTCCATTCTCCTCTCGGGATCTTGGGCATGCACGCACACGCACCTGGCGTGAGTTTAAGCCACCGGGTCTGGGACTTGATCCACAGTCGACTACATGGGAGTCCAGCGACATAGCCATGACTCTGACTGCTGGTCCTGTTTTTAGTTTTTGCTCTAGGGCACTTGCACTTGCCAGACAGACTGGGGTGGGCGCGGGGGTGAGAAATCATCCTTCAGGGAGGTTGGCCATGCTGCGATTTCTTCTCCAGTCTCCTCTTGGGATTTTGGGCACCTACGCACGCACACACACCCAGCATGATTTTTCAAGACTCGATCTGTAAAGTTGGCCATGTGGGGGAGAATCGTTTTGTTTTGTAGTATGCTATAGGACACAATTGCCAGAGAGAAAGAGACCAGCAGATGGCATAATGGTTACGTCACTGGACTCCCATGTAGCCAACCGCTGTTCAAGTCCCAGATCCGGCGGTGTGAAACTCACGCCGGGTACATGTGCGTGCATGCCCTGGATTCCAAGAAGAGAATGGAGAAGAAGAGATTTCGGCACGGTCATCTCCCTGGGGGGCAATTTCTCACTTTCTGTCTCTCTAGCAAGTGCATGTGCCCTATAGCAAAAATTCCTCTCAAAAAAAAAAAAAAAAAAAG
>NW_006159697.1:514076-536541 GCF_000334495.1 Tupaia belangeri chinensis
AACAGCACTTGGTACAGCCCTCTAAGGCAGATTTGGCTGGTTCAACTCTTTTTTCCCCTTGCTGCCATCGGGCACGTGCGCTCCCTGGAGAGAGACAAGACAGGGTGTGGGGAGGAAAAATCACTTCCTCCATGGGCATGGCCATCCCATAATCCCTTCTGCATTCTCTTCTTGGGATTTCGGGGACGCACACATGCCCAGCGTGTTTTTCAAGCCACTGGTCCTGGGACTTGAACCATGTAGTTGTTTGTGTGGCATCCAGCCACCTTAACCTCCATGCCACCTGGCTGGCTATAACCTTTTTCTCCTTAAATTATTATTATTATTATTTTTAAAATTTTGCTAAAGGGCTTGTGTGCTCACCAGAGAGAGAGAAAAAGAGAGAGAGAGATGGAGAAAGTGAGAAAGCAAGCTGCCAGGTCCGGGACTCGAACCATGGTTAACCATGTGTGAGTCCAGCGCCTTCACCACACCACCTGCTGGCCCTCGGCTCTAAGTATTTATGTTGGAAGATTTCCAGCACTCATAAAAGCAGTAACTAGGGGCCGGTAGGTGGCGTGGTGGATAAGGGCATTGGACTCCCACATGGCTGACCACAGTTCGAGTCTCGGACCTGGTGGCTTGCTTTCTCACTTTCCCTCTCTCTCTCTCTCTCTCTGTCTTTCTGGTCAAATGAAAATGAATAAACTAATTAAATGAATGCATAAATAAAATTAAATAATTCTTTTAAAAAGCAGTATCTAATATATAAGCGATAAACTAGTATAACTAACCCCCCCATACCCCTCACCCAGTTTTTCCTACACCCGGTCTTGACCCTCCTCACTGGGTTAATGGAAATGAACCTCAGTGCCATTACCTCTTTTATTTATTTTTTTAAAGAATTATTTTATTTATCTTTACTTATTTATTTTAATTTAACTAGAGAGGGAGAAAGAAAGTGAGAAAGCAAGTGGCCAGGTCCAGGACTCGAACCGTGGTCGGCCATGTGGGAGTCCAGCGCCTTTAATCACCATGCCACCTGCCAGCCCCACCATGACCTCTTTAACCCCACCATGACCTCATTACTCATTGAAACCAGTGAGTAGCATGTGTTCAGGTGTGTCATAAATGGTCGTTTACGGCTGCTTTGTGCAAATCAGTATCCAGATGCTGTCTGCACTTCGCGGCTGCCTGATAGGGGCTCACCGTTTTGGAATCGTATTTTTCCCTACTTTGTCCTTGCAGCGAAAGCCGCTCACTGGGCCGGGTTTGTGGGCACTGATGGTTGGGTGTCTCAGGGCCCAGTGCTGTTCTGTCCCCACACCCAGAATGACAAAAACATGATTGCAGACACTCAAGCACCTTGCTTCAAAGCCATGCTGTGCGCTTCAAGTCATGTTCTCGCCTTAAGACGGGAGTGGCGTTTCCTTTGCATTAGAGATAAAATCAGTTTAGGATAATGCAATCAAAACTTGTTTTTTTTTGGGACCAGCGGATGGCATAATGGTTATGTCACTGAACTCCTCTGTAGCTGACTGCAGTTTGAGTCCTGGACCTGGAGGCTTGAAACCCACACCGGGCACATGTGCATGCATGCCTGTCCAAATTCCGGAGAGGAGAATGGAGGAGAGGTTGCAGCATGGTCATCCCCCCCGAGGGGGTGATTTCTTACTTTCTGTCTCTGAGCACACAAGCCCTATAGCAAAAATCTCTCAGAAAACAAAAAACACAACCAAAATGGATTTTCTTCCTGATTTTGCTACATTGTTTGGAAAAGCTTTTGTCCTTGTCATTAGTTTTTTTTCTTTTTTAAATTTTTTTTGGACAGGTTTTTGCTATAGGGAGAGTGCACTCGCCAGAAAGAGACAGAGAGATTGAAAGCGAAACATTACCCCCCAGGGGGTGATCGCCATGCTGCAATCCCTTCTCCTCCATTCTCCTCTCGGGATCTTGGGCATGCACGCACACGCACCTGGCGTGAGTTTAAGCCACCGGGTCTGGGACTTGATCCACAGTCGACTACATGGGAGTCCAGCGACATAGCCATGACTCTGACTGCTGGTCCTGTTTTTAGTTTTTGCTCTAGGGCACTTGCACTTGCCAGACAGACTGGGGTGGGCGCGGGGGTGAGAAATCATCCTTCAGGGAGGTTGGCCATGCTGCGATTTCTTCTCCAGTCTCCTCTTGGGATTTTGGGCACCTACGCACGCACACACACCCAGCATGATTTTTCAAGACTCGATCTGTAAAGTTGGCCATGTGGGGGAGAATCGTTTTGTTTTGTAGTATGCTATAGGACACAATTGCCAGAGAGAAAGAGACCAGCAGATGGCATAATGGTTACGTCACTGGACTCCCATGTAGCCAACCGCTGTTCAAGTCCCAGATCCGGCGGTGTGAAACTCACGCCGGGTACATGTGCGTGCATGCCCTGGATTCCAAGAAGAGAATGGAGAAGAAGAGATTTCGGCACGGTCATCTCCCTGGGGGGCGATTTCTCACTTTCTGTCTCTCTAGCAAGTGCATGTGCCCTATAGCAAAAATTCCTCTCAAAAAAAAAAAAAAAAAAAGTGAAAGAGAAAGCTCCCTGTGGCGGGATGGCTACACCACAGTTCCTTCTCCATCTTTCCCCCCTCTCAGGATTCCGGGCACTCACACTGTGCACCTGCCATAGTTTGCAAGACACCAGATCTGGGACTTGAACTGCACAGCTGGCCATGTGGGATCCTGCTGCCTACCACGCCACGCCACTGGCTGGCCCAGTGTATTACTGCTTTGGGGGAGTAATATATGTTTGGGTCTGATAGGAAGGGAAACTCACAAATAGTAACTTGGAAGCAAACTATAAAGAGCTAATGTGTGAACATCTTAAATACTTTTTTTTTTGGAGAGGTTTTTGCTATAGGGCACGTGCGCTCGCCAGCAAGAGACAGAAAGTGAGAAATAACCCCCGGGGGATGGCCACACCTCAATCCCTTCTCCTCCATTCTCCTCTGGGGATCTTGGGCACACACGCACACGTGCCCGGCATGAGTTTAAGCCACTGGGTCCTGGACACGAACCACAGTCGACTACGTGGGAGCCCAAAACATAGCCACTATGCCAACTGCTGGTTCCAAATACATTTTTGTAAAGAACGAAGAAACTATGCAGCTGCTATGTGGCCTGGTGTTTAAGGAAGGCAGATCTGACATGGCCGACCACAAAGTTTGAATCCTGTTCCTGGCAACTTGAAAACATGCTAGTGGGGGTGTGTGTGTGCCCCAAATCCTGAAAGGATGGAAAAGGGGCGAAAGGATTGTTGCGTGACCACTCCTCAAGGGGGATCCTTTCTCCTCTACCTCTCTCTGTCTCTGGTGAGCATGTGCATCCTCCTGGAGCCAGCAGACGGCAAAAAGAATTACTTTATTGAACTTTATTTATTTTTAAAATTTATTAATTTAATTAATTTATTTTTAATAATTATTTTATTGAACCTTATTTATTTTAATTTGAGCAGAGAGAGCATGAGAGAGAGAGAGAGGGAAAGTGAGAAAGCAAGCCGCCGGGTCCGGGACTTGAACTGTTGTTGACCATGAGGAGTCCAGTGCCTTAACCACCACGCCACCTGCTGGCTTGGAAATTTATTTATTTATTTTTAATTTGACCAAAGAGGGACAGAGAGACAGAGAAAGAAAGTGGGAAAGCAAGCCGCCAAATCTGGAACTGGAACTGTAGTCGGCCATGTGGGAGTCCAGCGCCCTTAACCACCATGCCACCTGCCGGCCCCTGTAATAATTATTTTTTAACTTGACCAGAGAGAGAAAGTGAGAAAGCAAGCTGCCAGGTCTGGGACTCAAACAGCGATCGACCCTAGGGAAGTCCAGTGTCCTAGCCACCTGGCCACCTGCAGGCCCCTATCAGCCATCTTTACAAAACCAGAGTTCCGCTTGAGACCTGCAATCCTGATTTGGATCCGGAGGCCACAGCCTTGTGTCCTGTGATCTGCCCTTAGGTATCGTGACCCGCTCCACGGTATGGTTAGCGTTCCCGGATTTCGTTGCAAACATCTCCAAGGTGAATAGCACAGACATCTGGCCTGCTGCTTTCTGCGTGGGCAGTGCGGTGAGTTGGCCGTCTGCTCCTACCTGGGATCCTGTTGCCCTGTTGTCAAAACGAGGCAGCAGGAGCCTGGGGCATCTTCAGAAATGCCGCTTCTCAGGCCTGGCCCAGCCCCGGGTCAGAGCTTGACCCGCCTCTGCTGGAACAGGCCCTGCAGGACCTGCCCGATGCTCAAGGGAGGCATTTGCAGGGCAGTGATCTGCAGCGAGTCCCTGGTTCAGAGCTGCCCGCTCCCCTCGTCCCCTCCCCTCCGTGGCTCCTCTCAGGGTGTCCTGCCCCAGCATCTGTCTCACTGGCGAGGCCTGTTGATCCTGTGCTGTTCCAACTGCCCAGCCTCCTTCCTTCCCCTGCCACTTGAAAGGGCTCTCTAGTCTTTCCTGCCCTGCTCCTCCTTTGTTCTCAGAAAGAGCGCGCCGACTTCAAAGCCCCCTGCGCCCTCCCGCCAGCTCACACGCATTGCATCCTACGCCGTGGTCCGCCCTGCCTGCAAAGGGACCTGAGGGGAACTGCTCCTGGGACCCAGCTGGGCAGGCCCACTGCACAGCCCTCCCTCCCCGCCTCCCCGAGGGCTGCAGAGGCAGCGGCCACATGTGTCCCGAGCTCTTTGAAGTGCCGCTGCCTGACGTCAGAGGCCCCTCGCAGGGTGGGCGGGGCCTCATGCCTTCCGCGGGCTCTGATGCCTGGCTCTCCCACTGCAGATGTGGATCCAGCTGCTGTACAGCGCCTGCTTCTGGTGGCTCTTCTGCTACGCGGTGGACGCCTACCTGGTGATCCGGAGATCAGCGGGACTCAGGTACCACCGGGAGATGAGATGAGCCGGCCTTTCTGCCTTGCTTCTATTTTTTTTTTTTTTTTTTTTTTTTTTTTTTTTTTTGAGAGGGTTTTGCTATAGGGTGCGTGCACCCTATAGAAAGCGAGAAATCACCCCCCAGAGCGGGTGGCCATGCCGCAATCCCTTCTCCTCCATTGTCCTCTCCGGATCTTGAGCATGCACACACACGTGCCCGGCGTGAGTTTAAGCCACCAGGTCTGGGACTCGAACAGTGGTCGACTACATGGGAGTCCAGCGACATAGCCATTATGCTAACTGCTGGCCCCTCTATTTTTTTTTTTTTTAAACACTTTTTTTTTTTAAAAGTTTATTCATTTCTTCTGTGTGAGAGAGAGTTCCAGCAGGCCCTTCACTCTGCAATCCACCCCTAGTCTCCGCCAGCCTGGGTCATAGGCATGGGCACCCTGCCTGCTCAGGGAGGTTCTGGAACTATTCCGGAACCTCCCTGCAAGAGGTCTGCAAGATGGCAGACCTCTCAGTCCTCTATCGGGAACATCGAAGACTTTTAGTGACAGGCCACACAGAGATTCACAATATTGAGGCCCCCATAGGAGAAGGTGCTCTTCCATCCCACGGGGCAGTCTGAGGACAGTCTGGATCGTGAGCATAGGCAGAGCCCTGAGAAGCCAGGATAAGCCTTAAAAATCCCTTCCTGGGGACCAGCAGTTAGCGTAATGGCTATGTTGCTGGACTCCCATGTAGCTGACCACGGTTCGAGTCCTAGACCTGGTGGCTTAAACTCATGCTGGGTGCGTGCCCAAGATCCTGAGAGGAGAAGGGATTGTGGTGTGGCCATCCTCCCCAGAGGTGATTTCTCACTTTCTGTCTCTCTGTCTCTCTCGCGAGTGCACTCACTCTATAGCAAAAACCTCTCCAAAAACAAAACAAAACCAAACCCTCCTGACACCTGGGAGAATTCCTGGTGGGGCCCAGTGTTTGGATAGGCGTGATGCTGGGGCGCCATCGTCCTGAGCATGCTGGCAGTGTGATTTATAAAGACCCACTGTCAGGCAGATGGTGCACTTCCAAGGGCATGAGCCATCCGGTCACCTCCAAAGGGCAAGGGCAGGTTTCCAGTACTAGGACTCCCGCGAGGCGCCCCTCAAACAGAAGAAAGCACTAGGGGGAGCTCATGGCCGCAAGTCCAAGCCCGCACCTCGTACCTGGTGCAGTTCCACCTCCCGGAGTCTGGGGGTCTCTGGGGGCACTGCTGAGTGACTTGAGACAGAGTTAGGGGTATGGGTGCAAATGTCCCTGCACCCCCTCTTAGAGGAGCCAGCCCTATTTCCAGAGCTGTGTGTGGCGTTGGTTCTGCAGGAGGAATTAAGCAAATGGAGCCTGCAGGGGCCATGGGGCATCCTGCTGAGCTCTGGGGCAGGCCGCCAGGCTCTGCAGGTAGGCTGGGTTACATGCCACAGTGCTTCCCAGGGCCTCTCAGTGTTTAACTGCTTTCTTTGGCATGGGAGTATTTTTTTCATTTCATCTTAACCCTAAGAAATGTCATCCGGACAGATTTCACATTAACATGTAACCTCTGGGGCCAGCAAATGGTGTAATGGTTACAACGCTGGACTCCCACTTGACCAACGGCAGTTCGAGTCCTGGACCTGGTGGCTTATTAAAAAAAATTTTTTTTCTTTCATTTATTTATTTTTACATTTTTCCACAAACATTTACTGTACATTGCAAAAAATTTTAGCTCATACTCCATAATTCTTGACAGTTTACAAACAACTTTCAAAATTTCAAAATACTGAATTTTAAGATAATGTTCAAAATATGTCTTATAATTTTGTATAAATTTATAACTCTATAACAACAGAAGCAGTATGGTTTCAAATATATATACATATATATGTTTCTTTTTTTTTTTTTAAAGAGTGCAGACACTTGGTATATATTAAGTGGGGACATACAATGCCTCTCCTTCATAGCATGGCTTGCTTCACTCAGCAGACCTGGTGGCTTATAACTCATGCTGGGACCGTGTGCATGTGCGCCCAAATTCCCTAGAGGAGAAGGGATTGCATCATGGCCGTCCCCACCGGGGGATGATTTCTTGCTTTCTCTCTGTCTCTCCAGTGAGCACACACATCCTGTAGCAAAAATCTCTCTCTTAAAAAAAAAAAAAATTAAACTGCTACTCTGGTTCCAAAAGTCAGGATATATAGGTTTTAAATTAAAAGAGTGGATGCCTGAGGTCCTGGAAAATGCCTAGAATTGAAGCCACTAGTTGCTCTAAGAAAATTGAACATGGGGGACCAGCAGTTAGTGTCATGGCTATGTCTCTGGACTCCCATGTAGTCAACCATGGCTCAAGTCCTGGACCTGGTGGCTTAAACTCACGCCGGGGTGTGTGCGTGCGTGCCCAAGATCCGGAGAGGAGAATGGAGGAGAAGGGATTGTGGCATGGCCATCCCCCCTGGGGGGGGATTTCTCACTTTCTGTCTCTATGTCTCTCTCTGTCTGACGAGCACACGTGCCCTATAGCAAAAACCTCTCCAAAAATAAATAAATAAATAAAAGAAAAGAAAAAGAAAGAAAAGAAAACGAACATGGGAGAGAAAAGATGGTGTGGGGAGGACCTCCGTGGCCCGGACGTGCGAACTGCCCAGCAGACGGTGGTCAGATGATGTTCTTCCTCTGGTGCCTGCTGTTCCTGAGCAGCAGCCAAGTTGAGGACTCTGCCTAGTGTGAGTTTCAGATGCATCTGTTACTTTTATTTATTTATTTACTTACTTTTTAAATTATTTAGCCAGAGGGCGAATGTGCTCACCAGAGAGAGAGAGCTAAAGAGAGAGAGAGAGAGAAGAAAAGCAAGAAATCACCTCCTCACGGGGCATGGCCACACTGCAATCCCTTCCCCTCCATGTCTCCCTGTCTCCCTTCTTCCAGGATTTGGGCATGTAGGCACACGCACCGGGCCTGTTTCTCAAGCTGCCAGGGCTGGGACTCGAACCATGCCATCGACCACATGGGATTCAGCCTCCTTAACCACTACACCTTTTTTTTTTTTTTTTTTTTGAGTGTAGCAATTTATTTATTCCGTAAGGAAGAGAAACAGCACAAGAAAGCCACCTCGATAGGGTCTTTTTTTTTTTTTTTGGCTATAGGATGTGTGCACTCGCCAGAAAAACAGAGAGAGACAGAGAGATAGAAAGTGAGAAATCACCCCCCCCCCCGCCAAGGGGGATGGCCATGCCACAATCCCTTCTCCTCCATTCTCCTCTCGGGATCTCGGGCACGCACACCCATGTGCCCGGTGCGAGTTTAAGCCACCGGGTCCGGGACTCGAACCGCGGTCGGCTACATGCGAGTTCAGTGACATAGCCATTACGCTAACTGCTGGTCCCATCAATAGGGTCTTAATGCTGTGATCTGACCCTGCCAATCAGGTTCATGGGCGCATGGGTGCCTGGCATATTCAGGGAGGTCTCTGGATGTGACCCTAGGACCATCCCATGTGCATGAGGTTTGCAGAGCATCACATTTTATTTTTATTTATTTCTTCAGAGAGATTTTTGCTATAGGGCACATGCGCTTGCCAGAGAGACAGACAGAAAGCGAGAAATTACTTCCCAGGGTTGATGTCCACATTGCGATCCCTTTTCCTCCATTCTCCTCTTGGGATCCTGGGCACGCACTCACATGTGTCTGGCGTGAGTTTCAAGGCACTGGGTCTGGGACTCGAACCACAGTTGACGATGTGAGAGTCCAGCGACTTATTCATGATGCTATCTACTGGTCCCTTTATTCATTTTATTTATTTGTAAATTATTTGATTTGACTTTATTTTTTTTTTAAATCTGACCAGACAGGGACAGAGAGAGAGAGAGAGAGAGAGAGAGAGAGAAAGCCGCCAGACCTAGGACTCAAACTACGGTCAGCCATGTGGGAATCCAGTGCCCTTCACCATCCTGCCACCTTCCGGCCCCTATTCATTTATTTTTAAAATCTTGCCAGAGGGTGCATATGCTTACCAGAGAGAGAGACAGAGAGACAGAGAGGGAGGGGGGGAAAGCACCTGCCAGTGGGGTGTGGTCATGCTGCAGTCCCTTCTCCGCCATGTCTCCATCCTGTCAGGATTTGTCTGTTGTGTTTTTCAAGCCTGCGGGGCCAGGACTCTGCCCCATTGGCTATGTGGAACCCAGCTGCCTTAACCACCAGGCCACGGGCTGGCCCTAGGGCGTCGCGTTTTACGTGGATGTGGCTGTCCAGAGCTGGCTCCCACGCTACGTGTCCATGTCGGCAGCAGAGAAGGTCCACCCGGCTCCGAGGAGCTCCTTGTGCCCTGGGCGATCCCACCAGCAGATGCCACCAGCACTGCCCAGCCCAAGGCGAGGCCCTGGAGCAGAGTGATGCTGCACTCTGACCACCCCATGAAGTCTCTGGGCCCTGCATCTCTGAGACGCGCCCTCACACCTGCTCCCAGACCCAGTGAGGCCAGGAAGGGCCACACAGGAGCCAGATCCCACGTGGGAGGCCAAGCATGTTGGAGCGGGTTCCCTACCCCGGCTTCATGATTCTTCTCCCCAAGCATGCCCTGGTGGGCGGGGGCATCCGAGGGAGCCCTAGGCCCCCCGGGTCCCATCAGACAGGAGGGGCAGACAGCGCAGGGCGGGACAGGCACGCTCTGTGTGGGTGTGAGCCTTCTGGAGCGCGTCCGGAAGGCCTGCCCTGCCTGCAGCCCTGCTCCTCTGGGGGAAAAGGCGGGCGTGTGCGATGATGAGCGGCAGAGATGGCCAAGAATGCGAACTACGCAGGGAGTGGACGAGGGGCTGGCCAGAAGGGATAGCCCCCTGCTCTCGTGGGACGTGTCCCACCCTCCGGCTTTTCCAGAGACACCCTTCCCAGTTTGGGCTGAGCACTCTGACCCGTGAGGCACAGGGCAGGAGGTCCTTGCTGATCGGGTAAGCTGGCCCCAGGAGGCCGTGGGTCTCCTTGGGGGATGTGAGGGCCTACACTTGTGCGGAAGGAGCACCAGGCCATCATGTCTGTCTTTCCTTTTCTTTTTGGAGAGGTTTTTGCTATAGGGGACATGCGCTCGACAGAGAGAGACAGACAGAAAGCGAGAAATCACCCCCCGGGGGGATGTCCATGCCGCAATCCATTCTCCCCCATTCTCCTCTCGGGATCTTGGACACGCAAGCACACGCACCCAGCATGAGTGTACACGCGCCCGGTGTGAGTTTAAGCTCCAGGTCCGGGACTTGAACCACAGGTGACTACATGGGAGTCCAGCGACATAGCCATTACGCCAATTGCTGGTCCCTGGGCCATCATGTCTTTCTGCCAGGAAGTACACCTTCAGGTCACGTTGGCTCCAGGTGCATCTGGAGTCACCCGCATATCAGAGGTTTGGGCAGTCAGGAGGAGCCAGGTAAAACCAGGAATGGTTCCTTCCCATCTCCTAAGACCCTAGGGATCAAAGCCACTGGCCAGATGCTTCCACAGCTCCCCTCCCCTGCTTCTTCCTGAATCTTTTTCTCCCTGATTCCGTTTGCTGTCCTTGTTTTAATTTTGCTAGAGGGTACATGCACTCATCAGAGAGACAGAGAGAGAGAGTGAAAAATCACCCCCTACCCTGGGGGTGGCAGGTGGTATGGTGGTTAAGGGTGCTGGACTCACATATGGCTGACTGCGGTTCGAGTCCTGGACCTGGCGGCTTCTTTCTCATTTGCCCTCCCTCTCAAATTAAATTAAATTTGATTAAATTAAAATACGTAAAATAAAATAAAATAATTATTTAAAAAAAAGAAAAGAAAAGAAAAATCACCATGGGGGCCAGCAGGTGGCGTGGTGGTTAAGGTGCGAGAGGCTCCCACATGGCCGACCATGGTTCGAGTCCTGGACCTGGTGGCTTGCTCTCTCACTTTCCCATTCTTTCTCTGCCTTTTTTGCCCTGTGGCAAATTAAAAAATAATAACAAATAAATAAAATAATTCTTTAAAAAGTTTTAAAAATATTCAAAAATTAGTTTGGTTAGGTGAATTTTTGAAAAATAATGATTTTATTCATCTTTTCAAAATATTCAAAAATTAGTTTGATTAGGTGAATTTTCTAAAAATAATGATTTTATTCATCTTTATTACTTATTTATTTTAGTGAATACAGGATGTTTTTCCTTGTTATCCTTTTATTACCTTTCATTTTTGTTTATTTTTTTTTCTTTTTTGGGGGAGGAGTTCTTTTTTAATTTTAATTTTATTTGTTATTTACATTTAATCACCATACATCTTTACAGTGTGAAAAGAAGTTTTTTCCCCAACACAAATACAGTGCCTGTGATCAGTCAAGGCAAAAAACATTGTCCTATATGTTATCATGAGCAAACAACTTCATTTTTTTGTCAATTAAACAGATCTTTTTTTCCTGTTCCCCTCATGCCCCCCATTATTTATCTATTTTAATTTGACCAGAGAGAGACAGAGTGAAAGGGACAGAGTGAGAGAGAAAGTGAGAAAGCAAGCCACCAGTCCGGGACTCGAACAGTGGTCGTCCATGTGGGAGTCCAGTGCCCTTAACTACTGCACCACCTGCGGCCCCCCTCGTTATGTGAACTTTATGAACGACCTCGGCAAGGACACAGGAAGCTCTGGCAGAGGGTTGGTGCAGGCGAGCTGGTGCGAGGTGGTCTACCTTGCACGGTCCCCTGGCGGTTCTGCCGTGCCTCTGAGCCCTGCCTCTCTCCTAGCACCGTCCTCCTCTACCACCTCATGGCCTGGGGCCTGGCCGCCCTGCTCTGCGTGGAGGGAGCTGTCACACTCTACTACCCTTCCGTGTCCAGGTAAGCCAGATGCCGGCCAGCGGGCCATTCGGGCTGGTAGGGTGTTCTCGCCCGGGAAATGAAGGGGCCCTGATGCCAGGGCATGCCTCAGAGGTCAGGCTATCATGCCAGGGGTACAGAAGGTCACCCACGGTTACGGAGAGACCCACAGCACTCTCCATACCTTGGACCCTGGGGTCACCTTCTCTGCTTCCGCGTTACTCATTTGTGTGGGGAGGAGCCTGTGCACACAGGCATGTACGTGGAGGCTCAGTTAATGCCCTCTGCACGTGAGCTGCCAAGGGGCAGCCCCCGGGAGTATGTATATAGAGATCCACGCATGTCTCTCCAAGTCAGCAAGTATGCACCGACTGAGGTCACCCTTCCGTGAGAGCACCTGGCAAGACAGGCCAACCCCTCCGTGTGAGCAGTGGTACAGACGAGGCCACCCCTCCATGTGAGCAGTGGTACAGACCGAGGCCACCCCTCCATGTGAGCAGTGGTACAAACCGAGGCCACCCCTCCGTGTGAGCAGTGGTACAGACCGAGGCCACCCCTCCATGTGAGCAGTGGTAAAGACCGAGGCCACCCCCCCCTGTTGGACATGGTACAGGAGGCTCAGTTAATGCCCTCTGCACGTGAGCTGCCAAGGGGCAGCCCCCGGGAGTATGTATATAGAGATCCACGCATGTCTCTCCAAGTCAGCAAGTATGCACCGACTGAGGTCACCCTTCCGTGAGGGCGCCTGGCAAGACAGGCCAACCCCTCCGTGTGAGCAGTGGTACAGACGAGGCCACCCCTCCATGTGAGCAGTGGTACAGACCGAGGCCACCCCTCCATGTGAGCAGTGGTACAGACTGAGGTCACTCGTCCTTGTTGGAAATGGTACAGACCGAGGCCACCCCTGTTTGTGAGCAATGGTACAGACTGAGACTCACCCCTCCATGTAATCCATGGCACAGACAGAGCTTAAGTCTTCCTGTGAGCAATGCACAGACTGAGGCCACCCCTCCATGTAATCGATGGTACAGACTGAGGCCACCCCTTCGTGTGAGCAATGGCACAGACTGAGGCCACCTCTCCATGTGACCAAGGGTACAGACTGAGGCCACCCCTCCATGTGAGCAGTGGTACAGACCGAGGCCACCCCTCCGTGCGAGGAATGGTACAGACTGAGGCCACCTCCCCCCATGTGAGCGATGGTACAGACTGAGGCCACCCCTCCGTGTGAGGAATGGTATAGACCAAGCCCACCCCTCCGTGTGAGGAATGGTACAGTCTGAGGCCCCCTCCCCCCATGTGAGCGATGGTACAGACCGAGGCCACCCCTCCGTGTGAAGAATGGTACAGTCTGAGGCCACCTCCCCCCATGTGAGCGATGGTACAGACCGAGGCCACCCCTCCGTGTGAGGAATGGCACAGACCGAGGCCACCTCCCCCCATGTGAGCGATGGTACAGACCGAGGCCACCCCTCCGTGTGAGGAATGGTACAGTCTGAGGCCACCTCCCCCCATGTGAGCAATGGTACAGACTGAGGCCACCCCTCCGTGTGAGGAATGGTATAGACCAAGCCCACGCGTCCTTGTGAGGAATGGATCAGAGGGCCAATGGTCCAGACTGAGGCCACCCCTCCATGTGAGCCATGGTATAGACCAAGCCCATCCCTCCGTGTGAGGAATGGTACAGTCTTAGGCCACCTCTCCCCATGTGAGCGATGGTACAGACTGAGGCCACCTCTCCATGTGACCAAGGGTACAAACTGAGGTCACCTCTCCATGTGAGCAGTGGTACAGACCGAGCCCATCCCGTCTTTGTGAGGAATGGTACAGACCAATCCTACCCATCCTTGTGAGGAATGGTACAGTCTGAGGCCAACCCCCCCCGTATGAGCTAATGGTACAGACCGAGGCCACCCCTCCGTGTGAGCCATGGTACAGACCAAGGCCACCCTTCCATGTGAGGAATGGTATAGACCAATCCTACCCATCCTTGTGAGGTGTGGTACAGACCAAGGCCACCCCTCCGTGTGAGGAATGATACAGTCTGAGGAGACCCCCCCCCCCCCGTATGAGCAATGGTACAGACCGAGGCCACCCCTCCATGTGAGGAATAGTATAGACCAAGCCCACCCGTCCTTGTGAGGAATGGTATAGACCAAGGCAACCCCTCCATGTGAGGAATGGTACAGTCTGAGGAGACCCCCCCCCCCCCGTATGAGCAATGGTACAGACTGAGGCCACCCCTCCATGTGAGGAATGGTATAGACCAAGCCCACGCGTCCTTGTGAGGAATGGATCAGACCAAGGCACCCCTCCATGTGACCAATGGTATAGAAGTTACCCCTCCATGTAAGCAGTGGTACAAATGAGGCCACCCTCCTTGTGAGCAATGGCACAGACTGAGGCTCACCAGTCCATGTGACCCAGGGTACAGACTAAGGCCACCCTTCTGTCTGAGCAATGGTACAGACCAAGGCCACCCCTCCATGTGAGGAATGGTATAGACCAAGCCCACCCGTCCTTATGAGGAGTGGTACAGACTGAGGCACCCCTCCATGTGACCAAGGGTACAGAGGTTACCCCTCCTTGTAAGCAGTGGTACAGACCAAGGCCACCTCTCCATGTGAGCAATGGTTCAGACCAAGGCCACCCCTTCGTGTGAGCAATGGTACAGACCAAGGCCACCCCTCCATGTGGGAAATGGCACAAACTGAGGTTACCCCTCTGTGTGAGCTGTGGTACAGACTAAGACTCACCCCTCCATGTAATCAGTGGTACAGACCGAGGTTAAGTCTGTGTGAGCAATGGCACAGACTGAGGCTAATCCTGTCCATTTGAGCAAGGGTACAGACTAAGGCCACCCCTCTGTCTGAGCAATGGTACAGACCAAGGCCACCTCTCCATGTGAGCAGTGGTACAGACCAAGGCCACGCCTCCATGTGGGAAATGGCACAGACCAAACACACCCCTCCTTGTGATCAGTGGTACAGACCGAGGTCACACCTTCTTATGAGCAATGGCAGAGACTGAGGCGCATCTCTCCATGTCACCAATGATACAGACTGAGGTCACCCCTCTGTCTGAGCAGTGGTACAAACTGAGTCCCCCACTCCTTGTGCGGAATTAGACAGACAGGCTACCCCTTCATGTGTGGAATGGTACAGACCAAGGCCACTTCTCCTTATGAGCAATGGTACAGACTGATTCCACCCTCCTTGTGGGGAATGGTACAGACCAAGGCCACCCCTCTAAGTGGGAAATGGCACAGGCCAAACCCACCCTCTCTTGTGAGTAGTGGTACAGTCCGAGGCCACCCTCCTTGTGTGGAATGGTACAGACTGAGGTCACCCCTCTGTGTGAGTGATGGCAAAGACTTAAGCTCATCCCTCCTTGTGAGCAATGATACAGATCAAGGCCACCCCTCCATGTGAACAGTAGTACAGATTGAGCCCACCCTCCTTGTGAGCAGTGGTACAGACCCAGGCACCCCTCCATGTGAGGAATGGTATAGACCCAGGCACCCCTCCATGTGAGGAATGGTACAGACCGATCCCACCCGTCCTTGTGAGGAATGGTACAGACCTGGGCCACCCCTCGATGTGAGGAATGGTACAGACCAAGCCCACCCATCCTTGTGAGCAGTGGTACAGACCCAGACACCCCTCCATGTGAGCAATGGTACAGACCCAGGCACCCCTCCATGTGAGGAATGGTACAGACTGATCCCACCCGTCCTTGTGAGGAATGGTACAGACCTGGGCCACCCCTCGATGTGAGGAATGGTATAGACCAAGCCCATCCCCCTTTGTGAGCGAGGACACAGACTTAAGCTCACCTCTTCTTGTGAGTGATGGTACAGACCGAGGACACCCCTCCTTGTGAGCCATGGTACAGACCAAGGGCACACCTGTGAACAATGGCACAGTCTAAGACTCACCCTTTCAGTGTGAGCGATGGTACAGACCGAGCCACCCCTCCCTGTGAGCGATGGTACAGACCGAGCCACCCCTCCCTGTGAAGAACAGCCAACAAGGAACCAGCAGTTAGCGTAATGGCTATGTCGCTGGACTCCCATGTAGATGACCGCGGTTCGCATCCCGGACCCGGTGGCTTAAACTCATGCCGGGCGTGTGTGCGTGCGTGCCCAAGATCCCGAGAGGAGAACGGAGAAGGGATTGCGGTGTGGCCATCCTCCCTGGGGGGTGATTTCTCGCTCTCTGTCTCTCTCTGTCTTTCTGACAAGCGCATGCACCTTGTAGCAAAAACCTCTCCAAAAAAAAGAAAAAAAAGAAAAGATGTTCTAGTAATAAAATGTTATAGAAATCCTGCACATGCCAAGAGGAGATGGGCATTGCGTTTCCCTACCTAACGTTTTTGCATTTTCTGCCACTTCCCCCTTTTGGGCTTGGCCACTCGCTGAATACGAAGTGTTTTCATTTTTTAAAAATAATTATTTTATGCAACTTTATTTATTTATTTTAATTTGACCAAAGAGGGACAGAGTGAGAAAGAAGAGAGGGAAAGGGAGAAAGCAAGCCGCCAGGTCTGGGACTCGAACCGCCATTGACCATGTTGGAGCCCAGTACCCTTAACCGCCACGCCACCTGCCAACCGCAAGAGTGTTTTCATTTTTATCATTCAGTGTTCGGTGGCTACATGTTCCATTGTCAGCTTTTTTTGTTTTTGTTTTTTTTTGCTATAATATGCATGCACTTACTGGAGAGACAGAGACAAATAGAAAGCAAGAAATCACCCCCACCCCACTCCTGCCTGGGGGAATGGCCACGCCACAATCCCTTCTCCTCCATTCTCCTCTTGGGGTCTTGGGCACGCATGCACATGTAGGTGTTTTAAGCTGCTGGGTCTGGGACTGGAACAGTATTATTGTCACTTGCTGGTCCCCAGCTTTTCTGACTCCCCCTTGGCCAGAGCAACCCCGTCTCTCCTTTGCCTTCCAGCCTCTCTTCTCTACGCCATTTTTCTTTCCCTCTGTAGTGCGTTTCTTAGCGGACAGCACTTTGCTGACTTCCGTGTGTGGGTCTCGCCTCGTACTGTGGTGACTAATGATTCCCGTGACCTGCTGCAGAATCCTCGTCCGTCGCCCTGGGCAGAAGCACTGGATAGTGGTTATCTCTACCAGGGAGCACAGCCCTTTGAAATTCGAAGCTTGGGATTTCCAGTGGCCCCAGGAGAGGGACTGGATCTTATTCATGTCCAGGCTAAGGAGTGGCGCGGAGCCAGGGCCTCAGACCTGACGGGTTAATTGAGTGCTTTTGCTTCTTTTTCAATGTGATTTTTTTTTCCTTAAAGAGACCCAGTACAGTTAGCGTAATGGCTATGTCGCTGGACTCCCACGTAGTCGACCGCGGTTCGCGTCCCGGACCTGGTGGCTTAAAACTCACGCCGGGCGCGTGTGTGTGCGTGCCCAAGATCCCGAGAGGAGAATGGAGGAGAAGGGATTGCAGCGTGGCCATCCCCCCAGGGGGGTGATTTCTCACTTTCTGTCTCTCTGTCTCTCTCTGTCTGTCTGGCGAGCGCACGCACCCTATAGCAAAAAAAAAAAAGAGAGAGAGAGACCCAGTACAAGAAATTTAGCATCCTGGAATGTTTTTTTTTTTTCTCCTTTCTTTCTTTTTCTCAGCAGCTCCCCTAAGAGGGATGCCTAAGGTCCGGCAGTTTCCAGGACACACATGGGCGAGCTCCCGTCCTCTCCTGAAGCGTGCTGCGTGTTCTCAGGCGGGAAACGTAGTTCGCAGTAGGGTTGCGTGTTTTCCCTTTCCCCCTCCTCCTCCTGGCGTCCAGTGCAGTGGGGCCTGTTCTGGCCCGCAGCTGGCTGTGGAGGCGAATGGCGGCTTCCCGCCTGCAGGTGCGAGCGAGGCCTAGACCACGCCATCCCCCACTACGTCACCACCTACCTGCCGCTCCTGCTCGTCCTGGTGGCCAACCCCATCCTGTTCCGCAAGACCGTGACTGCGGGTAAGTCCCACGCGCATCCCCTGGGCTCCGACGTGACAGGCGGCGGTCTTCGGGCGTGGTCCAGGACACCCCGCCTCCTCCGTCACCCGCCAGGGCCGTGAGCCGAAGAAGGCGAGCAGGTTAAAGGGATGGGAGACAGCCAGCTGATGGAGCGATGGCTGCACCTGCTCCTTGCCAGGTTTTGCAGTTACTGGCTCGAGCCCAGGATGGGTGGACTTCCTCCCTTCTGTGCTGGGCTCATCCCGGTCTGCCCTTGGCATGCCCCGGAGACCCCCAGGAGTGGCCTTGAAAAACCGTGGAGGTGAGGGACCAGCAGTTGGCGTAGTGGCTATGTCACTGGATTCCCATGTAGTTGACCGTAGTTCGCGTCCCGGACCCGGTGGCTTAAAACTCACGCCGGGTGCGTGTGCGTGCGTGCCCAAGATCCCGAGAGGAGAATGGAGGAGAAGGGATTGTGGTGTGGCCATCCCCCCTGGGGGGTGATTTCTCGCTTTCTGTCTCTGTCTCTGTCTGGCTGGCGAGCACACGCGCCCTATAGCAAAAAAACAAAACAAAACAAAAACAAAAACAAAACCAAAAACAAAAACAAAAAAACAGAGAATAAGAATCCTAATATTAACTATAATTTTGGAAGTGTTGACTGTGTTTCAGACTGCCAAAGACTTTATATGAATAATTCCATGAGTCTTTCGATAGTTCTTATACAACAGATTTCATGTAGAAATAAATGAATGAATAAATAAAATTAAATAACTATTAAAAAATAAAAAATAAAAACAAAAAAGTCAGGTTTAAAAAAAAGAAAAATGACTACAAAGAAATACTGTCTACAGTGAAGACAGTGGTTGTCTCTGGGTGGAAGGGCCATGGGATGTTAATTCTCTAAAATTTTACGTTCTCTAACTTGTCTAAAAGGAAAAATGTTAAAATTTTAAAAATATTTTGAAGTTTGCTCTAAGGGTGTGTGTACTCGCTGAGGTAGGGGAGGGAGAGAGAGAGAGAGAGAGAGTGAGCACCCCCCTCGCCTGCAGGGCGATGTCCATGCCACGGTCCCTGCTTCCTTCTCCTATTGAGGTGCTGGGCACGCATGCACACGCACCCGGCGTGAGTTTAAGCTGCCGGGTCCGGGACTCGAACCGCAGTCGACTTCGTGGGAGTCCAGAGACATAGCCATTACGCTAACTGCTGGTCCCCGGAGCGTGATTTTTAAGCCATTCAGTCTGGGACTTGAACCACAATGTCGGCCATGTGGGAGCCTGTGCCTCAACCTCTACACCACTGGCTGGCCCCCATTTTTTTCAATTCTTTGAACAAGTGTCATTGTTTTTTTTTTTTTTTTTAGTAGAGAAAAAAATTTTTTAAAAATAAAGTTCCTGGGGGCAGGAGGATGGTGTAGTGATTAAACTTCATAGTAAGGTTCCCAGTTCACGTCCAGAGACCTCCTTGTTCACACTGGGCATGTGCATGCCCATGGTCCAGGGCAGGCTGGGGCTGGGGGTGAATTGCAGCATCAGGACCCTGTCTCTCTATCTCTTTGTCTCTCTATCTCTTTCTCCCCTTCTCTTGCTCATGGAAGGAATAAATAAACTTTTTTTTTAAATAACTTTTAAAAAGAATTATTTATTTATTTCCATTTGTTATTGTTATTTATTTATTTTTTTATTTGACGAGAGAGAGAGAGAGAGAGAGAGAGCCAGGTCCAGGACTTGAACCATGGTTGGCCATGTGGGAATCCAGCGCCCTTATCCACCACACTACCTGCTGACCCCAATAAACTTTTTTTTTTAAAGATATTTTTGCTATAGGGCCCATGCACTCACTGAAGAGACAGAGAGACAGAAAGTGAGAAATCACCCCCCGCCCCAGGGTGATTTTCCTCGTTGTAATCCTTTCTCCTTCATTCTCCTCTCAAGATCTTGGGTACGCACGCACACGTGTCCGGGACTCACACCGCAGTTGGCTACGTGGGAGTCCAGCGATATAACCATTATTCTCATCTGCTTGTCTCACGAGTCTAGCACCTTAACTGCTTCAGGACATGCTGGCCCAAAAGAAATAAACTAAAAAATGTAAAAAGTAAAAATAAAAATTGGGGACCAGCAGGTGGCGTGGTGGTCAAGGTGCTGGACTCTCCCACGTGGCCGACCACGGTTCAAGGCCTGGACCTGGTGGCTTGCTTTCTCACTTTGCTCTCTCTTTCTCTCTCTGTCTCTCTCTGGTCAAATTAAAATGAATGAATGAATACATACATAAATAAATCTTTCAAAAGAAACAAAAACACAGTTACCAAATGAGGGAAATAGAAATAAAATGAAGGGTTTAGTTTATAGTCATGTTGTGTGACAGATGAACCTTGACGGACGTTGGGTCGCGTGCACAAGATGCCCTGTGCTCTCTTTGCAAGTTTAACACGATCTCAAAGTTTTTAAAAATTTTTTCAGAGGTTTTTGCTATAGGGCACGTGCGCTTGCCAGGAAGACAGAGAGAGACATAGAGACAGAAAGCGAGAAATCACCCCCCAGGGGGGATGGCCACGCCGCAATCCCGTCTCCTCCATTCTCCTCTCAGGATCTTGGGCACGCACGCACATACACCCGGCGTGAGTTTAAGCCACCGGGTCTGGGACTCGAACCGCGGTCGACTACGTGGGAGTCCAGCGACATAGCCATGACGCTAACTGCTGGTCCCAGTAAAAGTTTTAAAAACAGAAATGCACAGGAGTCTATGAGGGCTGTCACTGGGAAGGTGCGAGGAATGCCAGGCACTGGCTTCACCGTGGGCTCCCGCCTGCCCGACTCCCTTCTCTGCTCCCCTGTCAACATCAGCAACGAAGCCAAGGTGGCGTTCCGCTCTGTTCCTCACAGTGGCCTCTTTACTGAAAGGAAGACAAGGCATCTACACGGAGAACGAGAGACGGATGGGCGCCGTGATCAAGATCCGGTTTTTCAAAATCATGCTGGTTCTGATTATCTGGTAACCTTCCTTCTCTCTCTCTCTCTTTTTCTTTTTCTTTTTTTGGAGAGGTTTTTTTCTTTTGTGGTCTGTTTCTTCAGTGAGTACACACGTTCCATATCAAAAATC
Organism: Tupaia belangeri chinensis; assembly: GCF_000334495.1. Lineage (NCBI taxonomy): Eukaryota > Metazoa > Chordata > Mammalia > Scandentia > Tupaiidae > Tupaia > Tupaia belangeri. Next base: position 534,815 of record NW_006159697.1, read on the forward strand.
TCTCTCTAAAAACAAATACAAAAACGAAAACAAAACACCCCACTTGCCATTTCACACTTCACTGAACCCCCAAGATAACAAATCCCAACATAAAATGTCGAACTAAGATTTGCTGTGGTCTCCGTCAAAACTTTAGGCTACCCCTCAAAGAAAGAAAGACTTCTAGGGACCAGGAGGTCAAGGCACTGGACTCCCACGTGGCTGACAACAGTTCAAGTCCCGGACCTGGTGGCTTGAAAATCATGCCGGGCGCATGTGTGTGCGTGCCCAAAATCCTGAGAGGAGAATGGAGGAGAAGGGACAGTGGCATGGCCATCCTCCGGGGGGTGATTTCTCACTTTCTCTCTCCCTTTCTCACTCTGGCAAGTGCATGAGCCCTATGATAAAAACCTTTAAAAAATAAAAAAAGGAAAGGAAAAAAAGACTTCTGGGTTGTGTGATACAGTGCTGGAACTTGACACCCCAGCGTGGTGTGAAGTGTTACCACTGGAAGGATTTGCCAATCTCTGCAGTGGACAAAGGGAGAGGCAATGATGTAACTGTTTTTTTTTTTTTTTTACTTTTTAAAAATTTACCAGAGGGTGTGTATACTTGTCTGAGAGAGACAGAAAGAAATAAGAAAACACCCCTCGATGGGGAATCGTCATTCCCCAACCTCTTCCCCTCCGTTTCTTCTTCCTATTGGGATTTTGAGCATGCACGCACACATGCCCAGAGTGTGACTTTTAGGGTCTGAGACTCAAACTCCATGCTCAGACGTGTGGGGTCCAGCTCACGGGGACTGGTCCACAGTTTCATTTCTTAAATTCTTCGTGTTTCTTCTGCTGATGTGATTATGCATGGAGAGGTAGCGCTTTTTTTTTTATTTTTTCTTTTTCTAATTCGTGCTCAGTAGCAGAGACAGAGGTAAAGTGATGAAGCACCCCCCAGGGGCATGGCCATGCTGCAACCCTGTGGCCTCCCCTCTGCTCTCAGAGTTTGGGGCATGCATTCACACATGCCTGGTATTGTGTCCTCCACTCTGCGCTCAGAATTTGGGGCATGCATTCACACATGCCTGGTATTTTGCCTTTTTTGTTTGGTTTTTTTTTGTTTGTTTGTTTTTTAGATTCTTGCTATAGAACACGTGCACTTGCCAGGGAGACACAGAGAGACAGAGAGCGAGAAATCATTCCTTGAGGGGATGGCCATGCTGCAATCCCTTCTACATTTTCCGCTTGGGATTTCGGGCACACATGCACATGAGCCCGGTGTGTTTTAAACCGCCAGGTCTGGGATTTGAGCCATGGTCAACTACGTGAGCATCCAGCAATGCAACCATCGCGCTATCTTCTGGACCCACCGCCTGGTGTGTTTTTCAAGCTACCAGGTCCAGGACGCGGCCATGTGGGATCCAGCTGCCTTAACCACCACACACCCAGCTGGAGCAGAGCAAGAGGAAGCATTTGTTATTTATTTTTAATTTTTTCAGTTTTGCCAGAGGGTATGTGTGCTTGCCTGAGAGGGACAGAGAGAAACCTCCCCATCCAATGGGTCACGGTCGTGCTGCCGTCCCTTCTCCATTTCTCCATCCTTCTTGGGATTTGGGGCATGCACACACCCACGCGCAGCCATGTCTAAGAATTCAACCATGTGCTTGCCTGTGTGGGGTCTGGCTCCTTTAACCATCAGGCCATGGGGCTGGCCTAACAGGGAACACTTTTTTTTTTTTTGGGGGGGGTTTTGTT